>NW_025221207.1:215070-561017 GCF_014066325.1 Apis laboriosa | reverse complement strand
ATCAATTCCTCTTCACACTATCATTCATCAATTCCTCTTCACACGGAAATTTATCAATTTCTCTTCACACGATTATTCATCAATTCCTCTTCACACTATCATTCATCAATTCCTCTTCACACGGAAATTTATCAATTCCTCTTCACACGATCATTCATTCACTTTTTGTTTTATTTCAAATTTACCCAAAATTTTCAACAACGTAGTACTACTCGACCATTGATAAAATACTGGACACTCACATATCGTAAACCAAGAATCAAGGATTGCATTGAACAAATATGGATTGATTGGGAACAGGTCAGTAAATTAATTTAAAAAATTGAATAAAAATAAAAAGTTAAAAAACAACTTTCATGTTAATAAATTAATAATTGTATAATTTCTAAATTTTCCAACAGTTGATTAAAAAGCATGATCATGAATATATTCGTATTATTTAATTATAATCTTTGTTATTTTATTAAAATATTTAGTGTTTTGTTAAGGGAACATCCTTATGGGATGTGGCAGATAGAATTGCATGAGGATCGCAAAGCAATGTTAAAATATGGGCAAATAGGTCAAAATTTGACAATAATTTGTGCCGTTTTTATATATACTGGTAGTATTTTTCACACGATCTTACATATACAATATAAGATCGGTACGTTTATTGATGAACATAATCGCACGATCAAACCGATAGTCTATCCTACATACAACGCCCTATTCGACGTTCAAAGAAGCCCCATTTACGAATTAGTGTATCTTCTTCATTCCATTTGTGGATATATAATGTATTCAGTAACTGCCGGTTCTTGTGGATTAACAGCACTTTTCGCAACACATGCTTGTGGACAAATTGATATCGTTATAGCTCGATTAAATGATCTTATACATGGCAAATATATTAAAAATACGTTTAATTTGAACACACGATTGATAAAAATTATTAAACATCATTTGCGAATATTAAAGTACAATAATAAATTTATTAATATATTTATTGATATGAAAAAATTTTTATCAATCATTAAAAATAGTTATATATATACATATATATATACATATATATACATATATAATATATATATATGTATATAAACATATATAATGGTTGATTATAGATTTTCAGAGTCTATAGAAATAGCACTGCAAGAATTATGTTTTCTGGAATGTATTGGTTCCACTTTTTTAATATATTTACTTGAATATTATTGTATAACGGTGCGTTTCTTTTCATTTTCTTTTTTTTCATTTTTCATATAAATTTCTTAATGCTAAACTAAGAATTTATTTATTTATGACAGGATTGGGAATTAAGTAATGCTATTAGTCTTACTACGTATACAATGTTATTAATATCTTTAACATTTAACATTTTCATATTATGCTATATTGGTGAACGTCTAATGGAAAAGGTATATTATATTTTTATATACTATATTTAATAAACATATTTAAAAAATACAATATATACATTAGAAAAAAGATAATAATAACTTATATAAATATAATCGGCAGTTTAAAACTCATGTATGTATGTAGATAAGACTGTAGATAATGATTATTATTCCATTCTTATAAAAAAAATTGAATATGAAAATTTTTCTCAATTCACCAAATTTATAATTATGAATATTTAAAAGATAAAGTCTCAAATGCAATTTTTTAATTTTTTATTTAATTTTTATTTTAAATTGAAGAAGTACTTTTTAAATTTTTTATTAATTTAAAAAATTTTTTTTTGTATTGTACAAATAAAAATGTATGTGTACAAATAAAAACATTAAAAATGTCAAATATAACGAAAATTTTTACAAAAATAAAAAAAATCTGTTTGATATATATATATTTCATAATTTCTTTATTTATATTTTATTTATTTATTTTTTTAATAATTTAATTTTTTAATAATAATTTTGTTTGTCTTTTTTTCATCTGTTTCTGCTGTTCATCTTTTTTTTATTAATTACATTTTCTGATACTTAACAATCATATTGTAATAATTATAACTTATGTTATATTACTGTAAAAGGAAAAAAAATAAGAAATAGAAGAAATAAAATCACTTGATATAAATTTGTATTTTTATAAAATTTGTATTTTTATAAAATTTATTGTCAATAATCCCTATAAATATCTAAATTAATTCATACATAATTCATTACATTATATATTATTTGATTTTTATGTATCAGAGTAGTAGTATTGGTTTATCCTGTTTTATGATCGATTGGTTCCAATTACCGACAAAAACAATTCATGATCTTATTTTAATTATTGCTATGTCAAATAGTCCAATTAAAATTAGTGCTGGAAGTATAGTGGATTTATCTTTATATACTTTTGGAGGCGTAAGTTACTAATATTTAATTTTTAACTTTAAATTGTCAAATTTTTCAATTCAAAATTATAGATTTGAAAACTCATCTGTTACTTATAATCTTTTTTATTTTGTAGGTTTTCAAAACATCACTAGCGTATTTAAGTTTTCTTCGTACTATCATTATGTAATACATATTTTATAATTTTTATATTATTTTTATAGTATTTGTAGAAGAGAAAATAAATAAATAAGATATATAATAATATAAGTTGTTCATTATTATTTTCTTAGTAAGATTTACAGATTATTGAATTCATAAATATTACTTTATTATAAATATGATTTACTTATTATTTTAAAATATAATTAAATTATTGTTTATAAATATACATATAATTTATTACAAGTTTTATGTTATCTGCAATCAGCACCATCAAACGTCAAAAAATGTAACTATTTCACTATCCTCCATGATGATAATTGAAATTTTTCCTAATATCATATTTGACAATTATAAGAATAAAATATAAAACAAACTTTATTATACAATAGTCATGCACATTTTTTGTACAATATAATGTATATATTTTCCATATAGAAAAACAGGTATAAAATTAAAATATATTAAATATATTAATATATTATTATTTATTCTATATTTATTTTTTCTATTTTATATTTAACTTTGTAATAGTACATTATTTTTTATTCTATAAAATAACATATTAAGATATTTTAGATTTGTCATGTATTTAGCACATTTAAATAATGCAAAAAATTTTTTAAAAATTTTAATATATTTTCAAATATCTACTTTAGAGATTTTTAATTAAATATGTTATATAAATTTTTAAAAATGTTATATAAATTTATTAAAAACTATATTGTTTCAGCATAATATTATAATATGCTATAAAAATATATATTAACAAAATGGCAGATAAAACTACAGTGGGTGGTATTCCAGTTGAATGTTTAACTGGAGAACCTGCAGCTATTTGGTCTGGTTGGCGTATATTGGGAGATAGAGAACTTGTCAGGGAAGCATCTGCAAAAGGCACTCATATTAATCTTGCTTATAAATGTTTAGCTTATAGGAAAAGATGTTCTATTGAAAATGCTCAATGTTATTTCAACAAAGAAGTAGAAATTTGGATTACAGAACTTCTAAAAAGACATCAAATTTATAAAGCTTCTCATATTTTAAATAATATGGTATATAAAATTTAAATTACAAGTATGAATTTATTAAAAGAAATATTTTTTTAATAAATATAATAAATATATTTTATAATATATTTTTTTCACAGAATAAAGATCCAGTAAGATATATATTTGAAGTTTGTATAAATTGTAAAGATTCTATGTTAAGAAATTATTTATCAGAACACTTAATAAGTATTGCATATTTTGAAAATGAATATATAAATTCATGGAATATAATAAAAAGCATTATGCAATTTGAACAAAAACATATGTAAGTTTTTATAAATTTATTAGATTTTTATTAGATTTAATAAAATCTAAAATTAAAAAAATTAAAAATATAATTTATTTAATTTATTTATTATAATTTATTTATAGGATTAAAGACAGTTTAAGCACTTCTTTATGTATAGAAGATATTATAAAACTACCAGAAATTGTGAGGCAATCATTATGTACAGAATTATATTTTTCCTTAAATGAAAAATCTCTTTCAAAAAATATAACTAACAATATATTATGGGATTATTTATTATCAAATAATAAAATTGTTCCCATAAAGTTTTGGATTGATACTTATTATGGTAATAATACAATAGAAGAATCAAATATGATTAAAGAAGAATATAAATTACTGTTTAATAATTTAAATATAGTTCCAAATATGATTGAATCTATTGATTCTTCAAGTGCTAGTACCTTCATAAAAAATTTAACTAAAAATCATTTATGTAGGTAAGTCTACATAAAATATGTTTATTAAAATTCAAAATATTAATGAATTTAAAATATTTAAATATTTATTTAATTATATGAACAAATAGGTATGGTATATTTGTTAAAAAAGAACAACAAGATGTAAAATTATTATTGGCACGTATTTTTGGAAATGCAATATCAATATCAGAATTCAACACAATATTATCATACAAATCTTGTAATATTAATAGAAATGAATTTATGAGCAGAATTGATAAAGAATTATGTCTGGCACGTTGCTTGAATCAAATAAATATTCAAGAAGATGAAATTAAAATTGCTGAATTATATGATGCATTAACAAAAATGTGTGAAAATCAAGACCAGAATATGTTAATAGAAGGAATTTTTAAAACAATTTATTATCTTTCTGATGATACCATTGAATATTTGAAAGAAAATTATTTAATAGTTTTAGTATTAATATTTTCATATTTGTCTAAAGAAAATACAATGTATAATCAAAATAAAAGTACAACTATGAAACAAAATATACTAAGAGATATATTTACAAATAAAAATGGTTTACAACTATGTGATTATAATATTTCAAATGAAATTCTTCAAAATACATTAGAACAAATATCAATTCTTAAATCTATTATAGAAAAAAAACAAAAAAAAGAAGTGACAATATATGAATTATTGGATGGTTACAAAAATTTAAATATAAAACGTTTATATAAATGGCGTTTTAATAATGAATCTATGCCTTATTTTTCTAATGAAACTCTTGTTAAAAAATATGGATATACAGAAGCATTAACATATGAATACTACTTGAAAGAAGCCCGTCCTAATATGGCTATATTTAGTTTAAAACATTCTCAAGGAAAACTAATTGGGAATATTTCTTGTAGAAGGTAAAATTAATAATTAATAATTATTTCTTGTAAAAAATAAAAAATTATATTCATATAATTATTATATTATTTGTAGGAAACATAAAGCAGCTCTATATGCACATATTTTTGCCTTACGAAATTTAAATAAACCAGAAATATTACATACTTGTATTTCTTTCATTGAAATGTTAAATATTGATTCAGAAAATTTAAGACTTCATATAACTGTGGCAAATTACATTGATAAGGAAATTAATATTTCTATTGGTAATTATTTATTAATTATATAATATATTATATATTATATTTAATAAATTTAAATTTGATATTCATAAATTTCAATATATTACATCATTTAATTCACAGGAAATTTACTAGAAAATATAATTTATGGAAATGAAGATGATTTAAAATCTGTAATGGGTTATCTTGAAAATAGTTTTCAAAAAAATTTTGTTGAAAGTTTAATTGATGATAGTCAGCAATTTATAAATATATTGAAGATATGGGATGTTATTGTACGATTTGCAAGAATGCACAATTTTTCTTTGCCAATTAGCTTATTAAAATTTTTAGCAAATCAGAACTTCTGGTTTGAATTTGTGTTAGTTTGTCATATATTTAATTATTCTTTGAATCAGGTAATAATTTAAATTTTAAATAATTTAAACAAAATATTTAAATATAATGGATTAAATATTGTGAATAAATAAATTATTAAAGATAATTCTATAAGCAAAAACAAATTTTTTCATTTGTTTTTTATTTAAACTTCATTTTTAAAAAATTAAATTATCAACAATCACATTAAATATGTTCTTTTTTTCATTTTTTTTTTTTATGGAATCACTTTTTTATATTTTTTACTTAAAATATTTTTATTTAAAATTTGAAAAAAATTATTTTTTTTTTTATCTTTAGGTATTGGAAAATACAAAACATTTTGAAGATACAATTCTCAGAGAACATTTGTTAACTTGTTTGTGCAATGTTCAACTTACAAAATCTCAATTAGCTGTTTATAGCGAACAGAAGATAAAATCACGAGATGTTAGGCAATCATTATATTATAAAATTGGTGTTAAACAAAATGTAAATAATAAATAACATATTTTTATAATAAATTTTATTAAGTATTAAACTATTTTATTACTTAATAGGAATCAATTTATGGTTCTCCAGTATTAACAGATTCAGCAAGTACTTCTGAATCTCATGATATGTATGAATATGCTATAAGTGATAACATTTGTTCTCCAGATGATGATTTATGGTTGATTATTCTAAAATGTCATCAAAGCCCAGATCCACCTGGTGCTTTAATAAATTCATCTCGGTTAACCTTAAGACCTTTTCTTGCAGTTTTAGCAACCTGTTATGAGGTATTTTACATTTTTTTACATTTTTAATAATTTTAAAATTTTTATATTCTATAAAATATTTAACAATATTATACTATACTATAAAATATTATTTTTATTAAATATATTTTTTAGCCATCTTCAATAACAGCATATTGTTATTCTTGGATGGTAATATCTACTACAGATAAAGAGATTCTTTCTGATTATAATGAATGTTTAGAACAACAAATATGGACAGCCAATCAAGTTTCTAATTTATTAGAGCAAATGGTAAAAAATGGATATATCGATATTCTTAATAAAGCTTACAAAATTTTTATGCCTGTAAGTGAATTTTTATCTACATACAAATATATTTTATATTATTTTAATAATATAAATTAATTATAGGAAAATCTTTTTAATTTATTTTTTGAATTTCTCGAACAATGTGCAATTTATGGTAATTTCAAAGATTATCAACAAAATTTATTGGATTTTAAAACACAGTGTATAGATCTCAAATGTAATGTATGTATTAAACATTATTTTTATTTTTATTTTATTTATTTTTAACATTTTAATCATTTTTAGGATGCAATGGATTGGAATTGTTCAGATATTACATATTTGAATAATTTATATTGGATTGCTACTGTTACAATTAAATGTGTTATTGCAACACTCGCTTATAGATTAAAAAGTTCACATTTGCAAATAAAATTCCTTGAAATTTTAATAAAATGTAATTTTCATAAAAATTTTCCAGGTACTGTAATGAATTATTTGATTAATTTTTATTAACATTAATTAAAAAATAATTTTCTTATATATTACAGTTTTCGTTCCAAATTTTCAGTCTTTTCTACAAATTATAAAAATTCTTCAAAAAACTAATATCATATTAAATTTTGCGGCATTTACAGTATCAGATAATATTTATAGTTTTGATACAGAAATTCATAGATGTATTAATGATTTAATAAGAATCGAAAATTATGCTAGTGCTTTAGAATTATCAAATGTTATGGGATTCAGTTCATCTGAAATAATTTTAGCTCAGGTATTATCTTTTATATTTATATATTATATATATTATTATATATTTTATATATTTATTATATATAATATTATTATGATATATAATATTTTTATGATTTTATTTTTTATTTTATATTCTATTATATTGATATTTATAGTATCGAAGTAAATTTAAATATTATATTCATAAAAATGAAAAAATTGAAGATAATTTTTGGTATGAATGTGCACAAAATTTTAAAAAATATAATATTCCATATAAGGAAGTAGTAGAATTTTTTGTTGAGCATGCTGAAAAAGTTACTTCTCATAAAGAAAGGTATGTATTATTTTTATTAACTAAAAAAAAATCATAAATTTGATTTTTACAAAAAAATATATCTTTGAACAGATATGAAATATTAAAACTAGCTTTTGAAACTTTAAAAAATATTGAAACAGAACAGCAAGATATTTATACACTGGAAATGGCAATGTGGAAATCATGTATATTAGCAGGTCCTGAAAATGTACAATTAGATAATGGACCTTATATTTTTAATAAACTAAAAACAGAATTATTATCAGGATTAAATAAATTGAAATTCAGCTATACATTAAATAATATACAGGAAAGAAATGCAGCTAAAATTTTAATTGATATATTAATTGATTTAGGTAGATTAGATACTGCATTGAGAATAACTACAATCTTTAATTATAAACATAAGGTAAATTTTAATAAATTTTAATTAATAAATATTAATAATGTCAGTAATTTTAATTTTACTTTCAGGATTTACAAATTTTAATATTATGTTTAAGTCTAGCAGAAGGAGAAATTTTACCAAATGATTTAACTATTGAACAACAAAATCTTCTAAAAGAAGTAAATAAGAATAAACAACAAAAATATAGTGCCTTAAAGAATCGTAGCTTACAAAGATTTTCTTCATCTTCTTCATGTATTTTTGATTTATATTTTCATTATAACCAGTTATTAACTAATGCATACTTACAATAAAAATTTTTATTACAGTAGTCACCTCAATCAATATAAATGAAATGTCAAAAGATAAAACAAATATACAAATGGAATGTTTATTAATTTTACAAAAATTACTTGATATTCTGGAACATGGCTTAGACATATGTCTTAGAATTGTCCTATGTTATAAATTAGCAATGCAATTAGAGAAAAGTTATCAGGTATTATTAATATTAAACAATCCAATTCAATTTTTACAAGAAGTTACAGAAAGTAATATTAAAGATAAATCTGAAATTATTAATGATATAATTATTGCATATAAAATAGATAATGATACTGTTGCAACATTTTTGGCTGAAAATATTATGCTAAGCATTACTTCTGCTGTAAAAGGTACATAATGATAATAATTTTAAATATATTAAATATATTTTAAATAATTTTAAATATAATTTTAAATATAAATTCATAACCATAAAAAGTTATTATTTCTTTAGGTGGATATGAAAATAATATTTGTTTATGGGAATATTCTTTAAACACGAATTTTCGTATTATTATGGAATTATGTAATGATATTTCACTCCTCGGTTGGAAGCTTTTAAAAACGGCAAACAAATTGCTTGGTCATTCTCATGGTGAAAAGACAAATGGTAATAAAATATAATTATTAATTATATTACTTATAACACAAGTTTATTATTTAATCTTTTTCTATTATTAGCATTAACCCTTAAAACAATCGTAGAATTATTAATACGAGCTCATGATTGTTTTACAACTTCTTGCAATATGGAAGGAATTGCATCAGTATTATGTAAATGTCAAATTTTCGCAAATATTTTACAAAATCTTAAATATTGGACATTATTGGTATACCATTTTTTAAAAATATAAATAAATAAAATCTTATACAATATATGTATAAGATATACAATATCAAATAATTTTAGGTCCGCCTTATAACAGGTGTTGGTCGTTTTACAGAAATGAATTATATATTTCAAATTCTAAAGGAAAATGATCAATTTGAATTTTTACTTGGAAAAGGACTAAATAAGGTTTTTTTCATTACTTATTTTTTCAAATACATATAAATACTTTATTTTCATATATATTTATATATATATATATATATAATATATTAGGTAACTGGTCTAGAAACAGCACTTTTGGATTTTCTTAAACATCATTGTCCTGAAAATAAAGAGCTTTTTACTTTGGTAGCCTTACATTTTCGATTATATCATGAACTAGCACTTATGTGGGAAAATGAAGCAAAAGATTTAATCAAAACAATAATATCAAATGCTACAAAAGAATATAATAAATTACAAAGTAATGTTGATGAAATAAAATTTATTAAAACTGAATATATTCAAAAACAATTACAATTAATTATAACTAATTATACTCATGCAACAGAATATTATTTACAGGTAAAATATCATTTATTTTTTTTCTAAAATAATTTAAATTTAAAAATTTATTTTTCATCTGAATATATATGAATTACAGGCTAATAAATTAAATCTTGCTAGTCAATGTTCTGACCAAGTACAATTAGTTACTCTTCAACTTTCACTTTTTAATACAACATCTTACAATCAACAAGTAATTTGTATACTTAATTTAAAACCTGAAGATATTGATAAAGTATTATGTCATAATTTAAGCTTCTCTCAAAGTTTTATTATTGTTCATGCTTATAATCATCATGTAGATTGGGCTAATTTGATTTATAATCATTGTATATTAAATGGAGAAACAAAATATTTAAAAGATTTCATAACTGTAAATAAACTCACTCCAAGTCTTGTACAAGATTGTGTACGCAGGCAAGTTAATTATTATTTTAAAAAGTTTTGCAAACTTCTTATCATTTTAATTACCATTTATTAATCTTTATTATAGATATAGGTTAGAAAAGAGTATTACTCATACTATGACAAATAATATGAAAATATTAATTTCTGAATTATCAGATGTGGAATGTAAATATGTGTTAGCAAGTCAATTAGGATTTAAAAATATTGTAGAAGCAATGCTTAATAATCCTATGATAGGTGCATATCTTAAAGATACTGTATGGAAAAAAGGATATAATGCTACTTAAATACTTACATATATTTAAATATATATAAATAAATATTTTAGCCTTTTTAAACCATATATTTCCTATAATTGTTCAAATATTCATAAACATTGTAATATCCAAAATATATGTACATTATTATAAATTTTATATAAATAAATTTTTTGTAATTGATATTGTTTATAAATTTGTTTATTCCATTCACTAATATGCATGTAGGATAAATGCATGCAAGTGATATGGCATTCTTATAATTTATTACAATGTTATTTTGCAATTTAATGGATTTATATTTTAAATAGAAATCCTGATTTTACAAAATCAAATTGCAAATCAAATCTGTGCAATTTTTAGCACATGGACTTACTATATATTTTTATTACAATTATATGTATATATGTATGTGTATATATATCGCATCATATCATTTTCATATTATTTTAATATACATTATATGTATTTGTATTTTTATTTTAAAAAATAGTGAAATTAATCAAATATCGGAATCCTCTTAAGTTGTCTATATAAATTTTGTAGAGTAAGTATAGATAAAAAATAGATAAAAATAGTAAAGAAAGAATAGAAATAAAAATAGTAAAAATTCAAGAATCGATATTATTTCTAAAATATCGTAAAATAATATCATTTCTAAAATAAAAAAAATAAATAATAGAAGAAAGACAAAGATAGAATAAAAATTGATTAATGTCATTTTTTAAGCATGTATAATATCTATAACTAGGATAAAGTCAATTAGGATTTAAAATAATTAATAATTAATAATAAAATTTAAAATAAGAAAATCAGCGTCATTGGATATTTTATTTTTTATTTTTGTAGAGATTTTTTTGAAAGTTGATGGCGCTGACAATCAATTCTTATTCTATCTTTATTTTTTTGTTATTTATTTTCCTTATCTAAATATCTAATTTTTGTTTTATCACGGCATTCTAAAAATAACGTTCATTTTTTAATCTATTTTTATCTATCTCACACTATTTGCTTTTCTTGTCCATACTTTTTGTTGAATTTCATATTTCTTATGAAATGAAATGATTTAAAAATAATAATGAATGAAAATATATGTTATAAAAAAATATGCCATTCTCAAAATGAAAAGGCAGCAATTTTAAAATTAGATGTATACATAAAAAAATATGAAAAAAAGTTCGGAAAAATATCATCTCAAAAAGTTTTGCCACCAAAACAATTAAAATTATTAAATCTTATGCATAAATTAATAAAAACTATAGAAAAAGAAGAAATCGATAAACAACAAGGTACAATTTTATAATATTTCAAATATTATTAAAAGATATTTAAAATTAAGATATTATTATTATATATTTAATATCATTGTTTTTTTCTTTTTATTTTATAGCATTTCAATTACTAAAAATATCTAATGATGCAATAAAAACAACTATTTCTACATTTCAAGATTCAATGAAACGATATAAAGAAAGCGTAAGAACTGAATTTGCAAAACTTGATTGTTTAAGTACAAATCGACTTTTAAATATTAATTATATACATATATAACTTATTAATGTCAAATTAAATATTAAAATTATAAAAAAATATAGAATTATTATTAAATTTAAAATATTTTAAATATTTCCAAAATATATATAATTATCATAATATATTAATTTATATAAATTCACTTTAATATAAACATAATTAAATATAATTTATTATAAATCAATATAACAAACATTTTATATTATCACAGTATTATTTTCTACTTACAAAATAATTTATATCATAATTAATTCAATAAAAAAAATTTTGAATCTGTATATTGTATACAATATAATATAAAAGAAACATAAGAAAATTTGTATAAAAAATAGAAATAAAATATAAAAACAAAAAATGTTATTTCTTTTTTATTATTTCATTACAATATATAATCTATAATATATCAATTCATATTATACAAAAGAAATTATGAATTAAATCTTCAAATATTTACATTGACATTAATTCGATTGACGTTTACTGAAATTTATATTTAAATTATTAGTATTTTTCTTTCTTATTATGTTCATATTTATTTAACAATGTATTACTTATATTCTATTGTAGATTTTCAGCCATGTGAAAATCGCAATGTTTCTGATATTTTGACAGATATATCATTTGATAACATTTTTTTTTTAAACATTATTTAGAAGGAACTAGATTAGATGAATTTTTTTTTATTAAAAAATTAGAAATATCATTTTTTTTTTTCTTTTTCGAAGTATTTATCTTAAATTTATTTTTTGCCTTTGATGTTTTCATTAAAATACTTTTTGTATTATTTTTATTATCTTTTGTTTTCATATATAATTTTGCTTCTTTTTGTAAATCCAATGGTAACAATGCAAGTACAGTGGGATCAATATTATTTAAGTCAGGAAATATTTCTTCTAATTTTGTAATATTTTGGGTATTATTTATTTCATTATTTTGATTTAATTTTATAATTGGTCTATTTTCAATCTCATTATATATATATTGTTTACAATTGTTCTCTTTTGCATTTAAATCCAATTTTTCATCAAAATTATTTTCATTTCTTATATTATTTATATTTATTTTTTCTAATTCAATATTTAAATTTATATTATCATTTAATTCAATTAATTCAACATTATGTGTAAACATATCTTTTAAATTACTTTCTTTTGAATTAAAAATATTTACAAAAAATGATTCTTTAAAATCATTTTGATTCAAGGAATCATTCAAATTTATTTTTGTTTCATAAAATACATTTGTTTTATCTCGTTCATTTAATGAAGTAATTAAATTATTTAATATTTTAGAAGTAGGAGAATAATCTATTTTTGTATCAGAAATTTGTTTGCTTAATTGCATATTTTTAGATTTCTTTCCAATATTTTTCAGTTTATTATTTAATAGATTATTATTTTTATTACTATTAGAATATGAATTAATTTTATCTACACTTAAATCATTTCTTATTGATTTGGTAATATTGACTACTGAACATGTATTTTCTATCTTCATATTTTTTATTTGAACATTTTTCTGATGATATTCTGAATTATTTGATTTAAAGAAATTTCGAAAATTTTCACTACCTTTAACTGTTATAAATTTACTAGCTGATATACCTAAATATGCAATTGGACATTGCGTTGATTTAGACACAATATTCATACAACGAATTGTCATATTTTTTGGTTTATATGAATTTAAAGTATATGAACGTGATTGAGATACTGTAGTCTTGTTTTGATAATAATGATAACATATTGTAACTAATGTTGCACGTCGTTCATTTTCCATAAGATCTTGTTCGAGACGTTCACAAATTTCTGCCGATAATTCACTAATCCAATGTTTTAACTGTAAAAAAAATTTTACATATTATGTAAAAAAAATTATTCACTATTTTTGTTTGTGCAGTTTTCAGTTTACATTACCATATTCAATGAAGTTATAGCTTGTTTTCCTGGAAATTTTTTACATGCTCCAATTGATTTTGATACCAATCGTACACTAACGGGTTCATTATCTATGCCTCTAGCAATATTATATAACCACAATCTAAATAAATGAATTAACATAATATAATATTTTAAAGTAGATATTGTACAATTATTTTTTTATCAAAGTTATAATTAAAAAAAATTACAAACGCACCCTGTTTTCTCATCAAAACGTTTTTGTAAATATTGTAATGAATATTGCAATAAGTCACTCATAACATTACAATTCAAAGATTCAATAACAATATCTCCTAATTTGCCACCAAGATTCCTAACTTTTTTTATTGGTAATGTTGAATATAATGTTAATATTGCAGCTGCAGGTAATATTGTTTGTTGATTTGGTTTATGTAATCCACATGCCAATTTAGCTAATATCTAAAAATATAAAATAGTAATATATTTCTTCTAATTAATTAAATACAATATTAACATTCAACATATTTTTCATTTAACATATTATAACATATTATAATATATAATATAATATATAAAATAATATTTTTTTTTACCTTATTTTGTGCAATACCTGCAGAACATTTGAAACCTATTTTATCAAATATATCAGCTCTTATTTTTTCAACTATTAATCCTGCTATTGCAAGTTTTTGTGCTTCTATATCTTCAAATTCTTCAAAAACATTTTTTATCCAAATTTTTGTGCCTTTGCTTCTTTCTTCTAAAAATCCATATTATATATTATCAATATATACATATTTATAAATATATATATATATATTTATTTATTTATATGTAGTCATAAAAATATATATATATTTTTACCTTCATCATTCTTTCCAATTTCTGAATATCCTACTACAAATGTGTTTGGAAGTTGTGTTGCTAAATCTGAAAAATTTAAATTTGTGGACATTTTTTTATGAACCATATCAGTAATATCTAAATATGCTTCATCCACACTAGCTCGCTCTATAATATTACAATGTTCTTTTATAACATTAATAACTTCACGACCAGCACTTCTATATCTGTATGGATATATAAAATTTTTTAAATTTGTATATTCTATAAAAACTTTAAACTTTAAATTTATAATTTTTTATGTACCTTGATATATCAGCTTTTCCACGAAGGCACGGTACACTAACTAAAATAAGATCAGGACATTTTTCTTTAGCCTCTTCTCCTCTCATGTGTCTTGTAACACCATATTCTCTTGCTTCATAATTAACAGCAATTATTCTGTTTCAAAAATATTATCAATTATTATTATTTAAAATTCAATTATTTAATCATAATTTATATTAAACATTATATTTTACCCTCCGAATTGCCATTGATTATATTGCACAACAGCAAGGGGTTTTCCAGCATATTGTGGTTGAAGTTTTGTTTCAACTTGACAAAAGAAACAATCCATATCTATTAAAACGACAATTCTCTCATCATTTAAATTTGCCATTATAAAATCCAACTTATTAATTGAAATTGTCAATTTCAGATTAAAATGTATTTTTATAATTATAAATTAAGAATATAACTATAATTAAGAATATATCTTTATAATATTATTCATTTAATATATAAGTAAAAATTATTACATAAATTTACACAAAATTGTTTAAATAATATAATAAAATAATATAATACAAATATAAAACTTTATATTATATAATATAGCTAAAAACAAATTAATAAAAAAAATTAATTTTAACGACAATTTGATAAAGTTTTAAATTTAATTTATAAAAAAATAATCGTTCCTAAAATTATATTATTCTGTAAAAATAACTATAAGAATTACTAGTCTACTTTAAGCTATGAAAGTAAATTTGGCAACAATGTTTGAATTTTCATTTGGATAGAATCAAGAAATTACTATTTTTTATTTCCGCGCTTTTTCGCGATTTTATGAAATATTTATATTAATATATATCGTAAATTATATAAATAAAAATGCAATAAAACGATTATAATTTAGTAATATAACATAAGTATTTTCTACATTTATATTAATTGATTTAATTTTTTATATATAGCATTATATTTTTTATAAATAATTTATTTAAAAAGTAGTTACAGTAATAGCAGTATTAATATTAGTAGTAAATTAATTAGTAATTAGTATTAATTAGTAGTAAAGTAATTAGTAATAGTAATGGTAATATAGTAGTAGTAATTATACACTATGACTCATATTGTACATATAACTTTCTTTTTCAGATTTTCAGATTTTATAAATCTTAAAGTTTTAATTAATAACGTTATTTTTTGATTTTTATATTTGCAAATATTTTATTAATAATAACTTTTCTTATAAATTTTTTTTGATATTCATTTTTATTTAATTTATTCATCTAATAGAAATCTATTAGAAATCTTGTTTCTTTTTCAATTATAAATACTAATTTGATTTTATGTTTGATTATTCAGTTTTAAAAATTATACTTAAAAAAAAATTTTAATTTATTAATATAAAAATTTTAATTTATATTAATATTTGTTTAATGCAAAAATAAAATGTAAAATGTAAAAACTTTAAATAATATTAAATAAGTATTACTATAATTTTTTTTAAAAATTTATATACTTCTTTTATTACATAAAAATTGATATATAATTATATAAAAATTGATATATTTTGATTTATTACAATTATAATATTTATAATATTTAGATTGAATATATATTATATGATTATGTATATTTATTATGTATATTTATAATTAATTTTTTACATTTTATTTTTTTTTTTATTTATTCATAATATTAAAAATAAGACTTTTATACTAGAAAAAGCGATGTTGTCAAGCTTAACATCATGATTTGAACTTAAAACAAGTTACAGAAATAATCATCTTCCATTATTATATCTTTAATAGTTTTATATATAATCAATAAATATAAATTATTTTAAAAAATATATTATCATTATTATAATAAATAAAAAAAAATATATACTTCATTAATTACAATTAATTACAAGTAATTCATTTATTACAATTGTAAATTATATATCATTTTAAAATATTTTTAGAACACATAGTAGTATTTAATATTTGCTGTTCTGTATGTGTCAAGTATTATATTTACGAACATAAAATATTTTATGGTTTATTGAAAATACAGATTATACAGATACCTGTCAAGTTTCGGAACACCTCGATTGTTGCTAATACAATATAAACGTTTTTTTTTCTAAAGTTTTATTCTTTATTTTATTTAAACATAATTTACAAATCGAATAATAGTGTGAGAAACTAATAGTTTTGTGATAATGCCAAGTAAAAAGAAAAAATATAATGCACGTTTTCCAGCAGTGAGTATTGAATTACTCTACACAGTTTGGAAAAATTTTTCACGACGATATTGACACTTCATATAAATTACATGTTTATAATTTTAATAAAAACAATTGTAATTTATTTGTATAACCATATTTAAATTATGAAGAAATACAAAATAAAAAAGAGTTATATATAATAATTTTTAATATATATGCCTAACCTATCTTTACAAATGCACTTAGGGTAGAATAAAAAAAATTATGCAGACTGATGAAGAAGTTGGAAAAGTTGCACAAGCAGTGCCAATTATAATTTATATCCTTTTTAAATTAACAATAAAAATAATTTTAATTAATGTATTTATATAATCTAATATTTTTGTTGTTTATGTTATAGATCTTTAAGCGATTATAATATCTTTATTTTGAAAATAAATTTCTTAACTATTTATATACCTAGAACATTAGAATTATTTGTACATTCATTACTTACAAAAACCATGGAAATCACAAGTGCCAAAAATGCCAAAACTTTAAGTCCATCTCATATGTAAGTAAGATTTTTTAAAATTTATAATTAATTATAATAAATTAATAATCAAATTAATTAATTTGATTATTTGATGTTGTATATTTGAATTTGTTCATTAATCATTTTTAAATTAAATTTATTTATAGGAAACAATGTATTTTATCAGAAAGTCGCTTTGATTTTTTAAAAGATTTAGTAAAATCTTTACCAGATGTATCAGGACCTGATGAAGAAGTGCCTACACCACCATTAACACCAGCTCCAATAAATACAAATACAAATATATCAAATACATCTACAATACAGCATTCAGATATAGGGTAAATATTAAATAACTCATTTGATGTTTGTAAATCTTAAATGAATTATATTTTTATAGAGTTCAGAAGCAGCAAATGGGATTAACTACTGAAATAAATATAGAACATAAAAATTCAAAAGATAATGAAGGAATAGGAATATATAATTCAGGTGCTGTTAATGAAATGGTTAAAAATACAACTATCTCTCAAGTTCCAAAATTTCAAATATCTGTGCCTGCATCATTTCAAATTAGTCAACCTAATTTTTATACAGAAGTTAATCCTATGAATTTAAGTACAAATACATCAACTGTAAATACAAATAATCAACCAACATCAAATTTTGCTCACACTGCTACTCTGGATGAAGATTATGATACATAGTTATTTTTCAAATATTAGAAATATAAATTTAAATTTGAAATAATAATTGAAATGTTTGCTCGAATAATATTACAAAGTTTTCTTTAAAAAGTTCATTTGATATACTAGAAATAATTTTCATTATTTGAACATTTTTGTTACTTATACACTCTGACAATTATAAATTTTTATATTTTTATATATTTGTTCTATTAAATTATAAATCTTGTTCACATTAGTTAAAACTACATATTTGGTATTTAAAAAATATGTTGTATAACCCTACTCAATTATCATGAAGCACTCATATTTTAAATACTTTATATTGATGTATACACATGTATAATAAGTGTGAATATTTGGACTTACACAATTATTGTGGATTCTAAAACATATGTGTATTAAAAATAACTTAGTTACAGTTTTTCTTTGTTTATATATTTATAAACATATATTGTACATTATGTAGGTACAAATACATTTACTTATTAAGGATTTAGTTAGGCTTATATTTTGTAATTGGCAAAAATTTTACATGTACCTTATATAGTTTATAATATACTTTAAATATTTAAATATTTATGATTTGCAAAATTATGTATACAATAATAAGCTTTATAAGATTTTTTACTTGTATAAATATAAATTTTTATAAGAAAAATTAGTATGATAAATTTTATATGTTAATAATATTTAATATAATTCGTTTTAAAAATTGATATTGATAAATATTTCACAATATATTCATGTATTCACATACATGTTCAAACACACATATACATTGTAATATTAAATGTCAAACATAAATAATTAAAATTGCTAAATTTTTCACAGTTTAATATATATAACTATTAAATAAGAAAAAATTATTAAATTCTATAAAAACATAAATTGTGATATTACTTCATTTGCATGAAGAAGTTAAAAATTTATTAAATTTACGAGATTATTAGATTATAGGTTTATTAAACAAATATATTAATTTACAAAAATTTATTTTATAAAAAAAGATAATTTTAATTAATTAATTAATTAATTAATATAATAAATTTGAATTATATATTTTAAATTTAAAAAATATTTTCTTAGTATAACACAATAAAATAAAATAATTGTAAACATTATTTATATGAAATACAGAATTTAAATATTGTTTTTATAATAACATATTTGATATATTTCATATATATTTCATATTTATACTAAATTATTTATAATAAATATGGCATTCATTTATTCATTTAAAAATAGAAAATATAAACAATTATATAGAGAACATGAAAAATTAATAAAAAGAAGAATATATATATTATGTGTATTTCATATAATAATCTTTTATTTCATAGATTGCTCTCAATAATAAAATGTAATTTATTTTCTTATATCAAACTAGAAATAACATTAGAATAGCATTTATTATAAATCATATTTATTCTATATTAAAAATAAAATTTTCATGCATTTTTACACAAAATAAAATATATTTAATTAGAAAAATATAAAATTTATGTTAAGACAAAATTTTTAATTATTTTTAAAAGAGAGAAAAATTTCTGAATATACTTATTATTATCCTAGATTATTGTAAATAAATAATTTAACTTTAAAAATAAAAGTTAATATTAATATTAAATAATTATTTTATTAAATTTCTTAAAAATTAAATTTTTATATTTTTATATATTTGTTCTATTAAATTATAAATTAATTAATTTTTAATTAATTAAATTTTCTTTTTTCATTCAAAAAATATGTATATATATGTAGTTATAAATAATTTAATTACATTTCTAAAAAAATAATATATTTATTCTATTATATTTTTAATTTTTTAATTATTTTATTTTCCATATTACAATATATTTCTTTGTTACTATATTTACTATTACTAGAAAATTAAACTGAAAAATAATAAATATAATAAAAAAATTATAAAATATTTAATATTTTGCTAATGTTTTATAATTTTTGATATAAAAGAAATCTTTTAATAATTATTTAATATTTGATATTCATCTAGAGAAAATTATATGATATCCCTAGACAAATTTTATTCGTTTCTAATTATAAACAATTTGTGTAAATTCTTTTGAAAAATATTTAATATTAGTGACTATTATGTGCAATTAATTAAGTTTGTGACATAAAATAAATAATAAATATTTAAAACATACAATTAGATCTTTTAAAAAGAATTTTTGTCCATCATTTAGCACACTTTCAGTGAAGAGAGACTTCTTACTGACATAATGTATGCTATTTGCAAGTAACCGTTACGAATTTCAACTATTAAGTTAATGTTATTAAATTTTTATAAGAATAATTTTATTATCAAAATTAAAAAAATCGATAATTTATTGTGGACATATTCACTTAAAATCATATAATGTATTCATATATTATTTAATATTAATAATTCTTTCAAGAAGACGTGGAGATTATTTTTTCTACTCTATTATTTTATGACAAATTATAAAGAAATGTAGTTGTATTAAATGTAAAATTTTGATATTTTTAGGTAACAATTCACTATAAGCTATCACTTAACAAAACTTCTAACCTAAAGATTCATATAATATTATAGTTCTTCTTTTATAATTCTTCTCTATATTCTTCTTTTATAAAATATAATCATTTTTAATTTTTTATCCATTGTCATTTATATTGTCAATAAATTTTTTTAATATCTTTATTTTTTATTAGTAGTAACAAAGTAGCTTGAAATTATGAATCTAATTCATAATATCATTTGTTTATATTTTAAGATTAGCATTGTTATTAGTATTTGTAAAAAATAATATGTTAATTTTAATATTTTGTTTTTATAATGAATTGCAATTAGAAAAATATATTTATTGCTATGCATTTTGCATATTCTTATATAATTTTATTTAGAATTAATAATATTACTTATACGCATGAAGTCATATCTTATTACCAAATAATTTATAAATACATATTTTTTATATTTTTATGTTATTAAAATGAAATGTAGATATAATTAAATAATTATTTGAGAATTATAAATAATCATAAAATATAAGATATTTCATATTATAATTATTTTTAATTTTTATATATATAAATAATTATAATTATTTTTTAATTTTATAGTAATTCAGTGGCTATTTGCTTAGAGTAGATCCAGTATATAGCAAATATATTTGCTTATTAGGTGCATAATTGGAACATAAGTAGTGCTGCTGTTCATCTCTTGAAGTACAGATATCTATGATGTTTTCATCAGGTCTTAGCTGCAATTTGTCCTTTCCCAGTTGTCTGGGTTATCCACAAGACAACGAAGAATTAATACCAAAAATGGCTAGAGAGCCAATAATTCTCAATGTTTATGATATGGTAAAGTATTTGATTTTTTTAAATTATCATGTATATCTTGAAATAAATTTTTTATTTTAGTATTGGATAAATGAATATACTACACCAATTGGATTAGGTGTGTTTCATTCAGGTGTTGAAATTTATGGAACAGGTATATTTGTAAAATATTTTTATAAATTTTTTAAATTTTATATTGAATTTTTTATGTTCTAAAATTGAATCATATGAACTAATTTAATTAGAATATGCATACGGAGGTCATTCTAAACCAATTTCTGGAATTTTTGAAATTACACCAAGAGTTGCTGAAGAATTAGGAGAACAGTTTAGATATAGGTAAGGATATTATTTCAGCAAGAATATATTCAATTTATTTTAAAAGAAGAATAAATTTATTTTTCATTATAGACAATCGGTACATATTGGATATACAGATTTCACAGAAGAAGATGTAACAAGAATTGTTACTGAATTAGGAAAAGATTTTAGGGGTGATCGTTATCATTTAATGAATAAAAATTGTAATCATTTTAGTAGTCAACTTACACTTGTATGTATATAAAAATATATAATTATTTTATAATTGATAGAATGCTAATATCATATTTTCATTTTAAATTACAGATTTTATGTGGTCAAGAAATACCAGGTTGGGTAAATCGTCTTGCATATTTTAGTTCTTGCGTACCATTCCTTCAGCGTTGTCTACCAAAGGAATGGCTAACACCCGATGCACTTCAACACTCTTTGAATCAAGTCAGTCATGAAAGTACATCTTCTGAAAGTACGTCATCTGATACTTCCTTGTAACATTCGGCCAATTTTTTAAGACGAAGAGATCTAAAATGCCGTAGGAGTTATACCATTTAGAGAATTTATGCGCAAAGGAAGTTTATTATGACAGTAACTGTATCGCCCAAATTATGGAATCTGAGAAACAAAACCGTCAAGATGAGGTACAAATTTGATATTGTACTCTAGAATTCCTGTGGTGATTTAATAATACTGAAAAAATGCCTTTCTTGCAACATGTCGTCTTTTAAATTTTGGACGGCAGTTTACAATGTCGCGTGTGTTCTTTGTTGTATCATATGATCGAAATTTAATAGATATATACTTAATAGATAATTATGTATAAATCAAAGGCATGAAGAGACTGGAACTATTTATTTATTAATTAATCACCTTAATTTTTAAAAAAATTTTTTGCTAAGATTTTATACATAATAATTTTTATTTTGAATTGTATTTAAAAATTAATACTTGTAATATGCAATTTTCTCAAATTATATTTTAGAAATATTCAGTGATGTTTTTGTAAAAATTCAATAACCTGATTTTGACATTATAATTATTTATACTATACATATACATGCGACACCTCCCTGTACAGCTGCCATTAATATTGTTAGGAAATTTAAATTAAAAATGAATTTAATATTTGCATTCATGTAATAAATAATCAAATTACAAATAATTTATTTTTTATGTATGTGAAAATTTACTTCAAGAAGTTTTCTAATATATTTTTAAAAGAACTATTTGAATTTAATACTTATAATTTTATAATTCAAATATTTTGAGTCAAACAATTTTGCATCATATGGATATCATAAAGGTGCTCTTAAATTTTGCACAACATAGAATAATAGAATTATTATATTATAATTTCAGAAGTTTTTGCAATATTTAAAATTCATATAATAATTTCTTTTTAAATATCCATAATACATAAAACATTACTGATGTTACTAAAACTATTGTTGACACCAAGTTTATAATGTTAAATGTTAAAAAAAAAAAAAGAAAAATTCATAAAGTTATTTGAATAAGTACAAAAAAATTTTGTTGAATGTATTATATTTGTAAAATGTAATACAAGAATCAAGTAACAATTAGTGCCAATTATAACTTTGCGTTAATTCTGTTTTAATAACTAACATTAAAAATTCATATGCTACATACAACTTATAAATGTTACCAATCATAAATATGTTATATTTAATGTTATCATGTGAATATCTTTTAATGAATTATTTAAAAAAATTTAGATAAACAATTATAAAAGATAAATTATATTTAAAATAATGCTTTTGTTACTTTATATAACAAATCTGAGTAAAATCATTAATCACCATTTACTTACATAATCATGTTATAGAAAAAAATTTTTAAATTTAAAATTAAATTAATTTTTAATAAAATTATTTAATGCTAATTTATATACACACACACATTTATGTATAAATTAATATTAGATAATTATATATACATATATTTGTATTATATATGTATACAAACATTGTATACATATATAATACATTATTATTATATATTAATTTGTGTGCTTCTGTATAATATAATAAAAATTTTTTTTTGATATATATGAATTATAATTGGGAAAGAAGAAATTAAATATAATTATTTATTATTAACATTTTATAGATTAGAGCATTTTATGTTTTATATTCCTTATTGATAAGTATATTAATACAAAGTTATGAAATGAATTACTTATGCAATATAGAAATGAGAATAGCATATTAAAATAATGAAATATATAAAGCACAATATACAATATAAGTACAAAAGCTTATGTATCTTTTTAAATAATCTTTTTTATAATAATATTCAATTTATTGTTTCAGTAGGAATTTTCTTCTTACTGTTAATGATTTTTTTTCAAATAATAAATATTCTAATAACCATTATTCCGTTTTTTTAATTATAATAATGCCTAAATCTAATCTAATATTTTTTAAACCATTAGTAAATATATTTTTATATACTTATATATTATGTTTATTAATACATTTTTTTTATACAAGGAAATTAAATTATTTTTTAATAACTTAGCGAATTATGAATTTATGAAACAAAATATATTTTTTCTTCATTCTTATTTTAAGAAGAAAAATCTATAAAAAAAAAATATTTATATTGAATTACTGATTATTTTACAAAAACAAAAATTTAATCTTCTTTTTTACTAATATAATTATAATTTATGCGCTTTATAATATACAATGAAATACAATTCTTTATTCAAATGCTTGTAATTGCTTTTAATAAATATCGTAAATAATGCACATATTAGTTATAAATAAATTCATAATATAGAATATATTAAACTAAGTTGCTAAAAAAGATTAATAATCAGGTCATTACATGCACTGGTACTAAACCAATGGGATACATAAATCAATATTAATTGTTACATAAAATATTCTAACAACTCGTAAAAAAGTAAAACTATTGAATCATACAATCTATATATGTATATATATAATCATTCTATTTTCGTGCAGAATGCCAGTCGTACATTTTGATTATGCGTAAAAAAAAAGCATAATTATAGCGAAAAATTTACAAAAGAAGATACTCAAAATTTTAATATCATATATGTGCATACTAAAAAAAAAAAAAAAAAAAAGAAAAAAATTGAAGATTTAAAGGATCTAAAATCAAGTTGATATATATCCAAAATCTTACTTAGAAATTGAATTATTTACAAAAATATAAAATCAATGCTATACAAAGTGACTATTTTTTCATATGTTCTATCTATAGACAAATTCGATTCAAATACTAAGTAATATAAAAAACAGATACTTTGATTTTAGAACCTTTAAGTAACAATGGCGAATAATAGGCAAATTATTGAATTCTGTTGGTAAGTACAATAATACATACGTTGCTACAATTTATAAACATACGGTATTATTTCTAGAATAGTTCTAGAACTCATTTTCAAACTTTATTTTATTCCAGTACGGATAGTAATACCTGTACTATTACATTCTTTATTTGATAACATTAACACTTTTTCTTCTATCAACGGTTTCTTCTATATTTTTAATATAAGAATGTCAAACCTATTGCAGTCGATATATATTTTATTTGTAATTATATTTCCATATCTTACCATTACACAAATGTGATGAAGATGTTTCAAATTTTTTTTAATATTATACTCATGTATAGTTATATTATGCTAACTATGTCTTTAATGATGATCTTTTAAAGAGTTGGAATTTTAATTTTTTATGTATTGTAAATTTTTCAATATTTTATGAAAATGAGAAAGAATTGCTCGGAATGTAGCATATTTTTTATTGTAATATTTTTCATTTCATAAACTTTTTGACATTTTTAAAATCTTTTTTATTAAAATTCATTATAAATATATCCAAATTTAAATGCATGATTCAGAATTATTTTTTACAGGTAATTTTCATGTACTTAAAAATTGAATTGATACTGTAGTTATTAAATCTTTACTATATGACATAAATTTTAAAGATATAAAGATAAAGAAGTATTCTCAATCTCCATTATTTTTTGAATAATAATGGAACAACTTGGGATTGATTATTAGATATCATTTTATATATTAACTATTTGCATAGAATTAATTTATTCTACCAACTCTTTTTTTTTTCTTTTAATATAGTTAGCAAATTTTTATAAATGTACATGAAAAATGTATATATTTTATACATTAAAACATACAAAATTCGCTACTTTATTCTCATTTTTATTGTAATTTCATTTGTTTTGTTTTAATTTTATAATTATAAAAAACTGTAACTGATTAATTATTAAATAATATTTTCTGAAAAATTTCAAAATAATTTGTTTTTTCATTTGCTTTTAATTTTTTTAATATAAAAATAACAATATTGCAATATTATATAATCTTTTTAGCATTTTCTTGAAACTGTTGCAAAATGAATAGAAATTTTTAATCAAAATAAACGATTTTTTATTATTTTTATTTTTCATTTTCAATTCTATTCTCAGTCATTATGCATTGCACTTTCAAATATAATTGATCAAATTTTAAATATATACATTTTTTAAAAAACAAATCCATATTTTCATACTAATACTTGTTGCATTAATTATAATAAAAAACAGAAAATTTATAAGAGAAAAATCAATTTTCATTGCAGTAAGGACGAATTAATATTCATCATTGTTCTTTTAGTGTTACAAATATAATACTTATACATCATGTAAAAGTATATATTCGCTTTTTTAAATATAATTATTAGCAGGAGTTTCAAATACATTGCACGATTAATTCTACTATTCACATGCTGAATAAAATGATGCACCTTACTGCATTATGACATAATTGAAAATATTTAATCATATCAAGGCATCAGATCGACTTATTTTACTGAATTAATTTTTTACTAAGAATGATTAATTGTATAATTTACTTCAAACATACTATAGCTAGATTTAAAAATAGCTACAATAGATTAATTAGATTCATTTTTTATTGCTAAGTAATTTGACTGAGATTTAGATTTTTATTAATTTAAAAGCAATTAGTTGAAGATAAAAAATTAAAATTATGCAAAATATCTGCGTTAAAATTCAAAAATAAAAAAAAAATAAAATTAAAATGACTCAGCCTACTTCGGTAATATATGGCATCTTAAAGATGATTTTCAATGATTTTCAAACATAAATTATTTACAATAATTTATCATTACATTAACTTTAAATTGCTTTGTTAAGTATATAACTTATTATATATAAGTTCTTGAAAACCAGAAAGTTATTGCGATAATAGTACCACAAGCTAATATATATTAATGTTAATATATTTATCAAATTTTTGTACTGAACTAAATAATTAAAACAGTGCAACTTTTCAATTCATTTGTATATGTATACGAGTATTATGCCTTTTGTTAGATATTTATAATATAATAAACATAATGCACAAAGTTAAGAAAATTTATTGCACAGAATAAAAAAAAGAAAAGAAATGCGATAACTTTCTAGCTAAAAATCAAATATGAATATCATTCTGTGTAAAAATGTTATCATAGATACTGTAATCTTATTGTTCAAATAGTGTATATGATTACAGTAAGTTATTAATGTTGAGAAAAATATTAAATTAATTTTTATGAATCATATGAAGATGAACCATGATCATGAGCAGGACTTGGAGGTGTCGATGGATTTGAACTGTTATTTGAAGCTATTGAATGTCTAGGACTTCCACCAGAAGTGTGTTCCTATATTAGTAAAAAATTTCACATATTTATCAAAATTTTTTTAATTTTTTAATAAAACATTTTAAATGTTTACTATTTATCTTTTTATGTTTGATTCATATTTTTCATAAAGAAAAAAATTACCTTATCATGTAAAGATGCAATGCTACCAAGAGAAAGTGGAGTATGCGATCGTAGATGCACAGATTCCGAATCCACTTGGTCCACAGGAGTACGTGGTAATGAAGGTGGAGTAGCAGTTGGTCTTGGCGGTGCCGGTCCTCTACGTGATGATGTTGAACCTAAAATAAAATATAAATATGTCTATAAATTTATAAATTTATATATAAAAACTAATATATATGTAATTATATGTAATTATATAATTTATATATTATATATATAATTATATATTATATAATTACATATAATATAATTATATGTAATTTCATATATTTATACCATTATGTGGCGAATATCCAGAATTTCTAGATATATGAGAACTAAGACGTCGAGTATCAGAAGGTGGGTGCCTAGGAGGCAATGGTGCTGGTTTACTTGATGTTTGAATTGCAGGACTATATAACTAGACAAAAAATATATATGTACATATTCAATAAATAAATGAAATTGATTCTTTTATTTGAAAAATCTGATTTTTTAAAATGTCTTTAAAAAAAAATATTTAAAAATATAATTTAATTCTTACTCTTTGTTGGCTGCTATGAAGATGAGAACTACTGTGATGACCGGTATGTTGTTGATCAGCTGTTTCGAGTGTAGTAGGCAAGTCTAACAACCGTTGAATCTAATATAGACATAGATACATATGTATATATATATTTTATAAAATATAAAATTCATATATATAAACAAAATTGAAATTTGAACTTACCTGTATTCCATTACCTGGACCCATATGACTAATATGATTAAAATTTGTCGGAGCGGATATCATTTTGGAACGTCTATCAGTGGGACGAATAGCCCTATTTCCTTCTCTTAATGAAAATCTTCTTCGCGGTTTTGTCATTTGTCTACCAGTTGGATCTAATGGTGTTAAATTAAGTAGTTCTCCTAATTATATTAAACCGAATATTATATTAATTATACCTTATATTTAATCATACATATTTGTTGTTATTAAATTAATAAAATATACTAACGTTGATGTAAATTACTCAAAAAAATAACATGTGGCATATCATTAATGATACAAGAGGTCAGAGAACCTGAAGTATTTAGTGGTCGTGCTCGTTTTACATTAAGTGTTTGCAACCAGTCTCCAGTTGTACAATCAAACACATCGATATGAGTCTCACTATACACTAATAAATAGCCTTCACAATAACCTATAATACAAATATAAAATTATGATTTTATTTTAATATATTTTATATATTCTATATTATATGAAATATACTTACTAACTGCTGTTGGAACAGCAGGATACATAATTTCACGATCTCTACTCTTTCTACCTTGGCTGTCAACATAAACTGCCAATGTATGGAAGACTAATAAAAATTCACCACGTGGCAATTCAATACAACGTAAAGCATCCACAGCACTATATGTAAGAAAACCTAAGAGAGTATTCTCAGAATGGACCAATGCTAAAATATAAAATGAAAAATTTAAATCAAATATATCAAAAAAGAAGAAACTAATTTAAAATAAAATTTATTTACAAATAGGATGATGGTCTCCTAAGATGCTGTAGATAGAAAATCCAGAAGGATACCCAACACAGAAACGACCTTCAGAAAGAATTTGTAAAGTTTGTGCGTGACATGATAACATCAATTCACGTATACGTTTATGACGTGTTTTCGTACGTGTAATTTCATAAATAATGATTTGTGATGTATTCTGAATCAAAAAAAAAAAAAAAAATTACCAAAATAGAAATTATATTAATATTACATACACATAACACATGTCTTACCTGTTTCTTTATGGCAACACACAAACAATAAGTTAATGGACTTCGACGGACTATGCCTGTCGTTAAAGTTATGCATCCTTTAGTTTCTGCAACTTTAATCCATTCAACTTCATCTCCATCTAATGCACGTACTGGAACCAGCCGTACATGACGTTGTTTTCCACTTAAAACTACTATTAATTGTTCTTCTGTTACATATTCCAGTAAATATATTTTCTTGCCTTCCCCTACTCTTGCAATTTCTTTTAAATATAACATACAAATTAATCATAATAATATAATTCTTATATATATATATAAAATAAAACATACCGCTACGATCTAAATCTAAACAGAAGAGACCTTCTTCTGTACCAATGACTAGACGATCTGGATCAATAATAGCTCCTGACATCACATTTTTAATGAGTGCCAATGTATTATCTAATAATTCTTTTGCTCTAAAAATCTATAAAATAAAAAATAATAAAATCATTGATAAATATAATTAATCGATATTTTTTTTAATATAATAAATATATAAATATATTGTTGTATTGTATTTACCGTTGTATTAGGAAGATTATTTTTTTTTAGTATTCTATGCAATTCACTTAAAGCAACTACCCATTTTGTTTTTTCACTTTCAGTGTCTGCAAGCATTAACGTATGATTTCTTAAACCAGGTGGTTCTAGCAAAGATGTTGTTATCTAAAAAAATATAAAATAAAAATAAGTCATAAAGAAAATAAAATATTAAAAAATTATGGCAATGAAACATTTTAGAAATTACCCTAAATATGCATGGAATATCTTTTTTTGTAGCATGTATGACATCTGAATCTCGAACGGAACTAACGCTAAATTCTTCATCACGCATATCCAAGACTTGAGACACATAAACAGATGGTAATGCATTACGATCTGGTGAAATATCATAAAGAAATAATTTAAAATCGCAAACCACCACGAATTGACGAACCCAACCCTTTTTTACTCCACCCATTTTTGGCACTTTAACATATCCTTCATATGCTGTACCTATTCCTCGTGTAGGATCAATACCTAATGGTCGTTTTGCTGAAAAAAATTATTTTCATCTTTTTAAGTATTTAAAGTATTAAATTTTTTTAAATTAAAAAATTTCTTCAAATATTTGAATTATATGAAATGATTTCCTAAAAAACTTACTTTGATCATGTGGTACTGGGCACATTGGTGGAACTTTATCACAACAAGGCATATGACATGCAAAACCACATACTTCACATACTACTCCTTGTCTCGTTAAACCTACCATCAGTGAAGTACAATGATTACATTTTGTAGGTGTTGAAAATGTTCTTACTAAAAATTGATGAGATTTTGGTTTTGGTTGAAGATTGGTTTGTCCATGAGATGTTGATGATTTATTGAGAAGCTCATGGGATAATGGTGATGTTGGATCCTAAAATTTAATATATATTATTAATATATATTATTATAATATATATTAAATTTCAAAAAATATTTAATTTTACTTATAATTATACTTACAATACTAAGTTCAGATAAATTGCTTTTACTACTGGAAATACTCGGTGCACGATTATCCTCAATATCAGCTTCCACACTATCTGCACTTCCATGACGTGTACTACTTGCGGTTTCTTTCAAAAAATGTTCCAAATATGACATTTGAGATGTAGGACGTTCTAAAACTAAAATATAAAAAGATTATATTATAAATTAATATAAAAAATATTTTAATTATAGAATGTTAAAATTATTTTTAATGTTATATTATTAAAAATAGAAATATCTGTAATATTTTTATCTATAATTATTAAGATATAAAAAATATAAAAGTAAAAAATTATGTTTTTTTTCTAGAAAATAGATATTTTTCTTTATAAAAAATCAATATAATATTTTTTTTATAATATTTTTTTTTTCAATATAATATTCAATCAATATAATATTTTTTTTACAATATTTTTTTTTTCAATATTTTAATATAATCACTGCACTCCAATTCGCACCACACAAATTTGTTAAAATAGTAATCATTATTATGCAGATAAAATGATTGTTCATCAGCAAGAATAGCAAGCATGTAGTAAAATATATCAAAAAATCAATCAGATTAAACAATCTAAAGGCGAAAACATTTAGACACAACATACCTGTTAATCATTTAATTACAAAACTGATTATCAGCTACTAAAATTAACAAAGGACAACCATCACCTAAAATGATGAAAGACTACTAACACTATTCTTAATCAAGAGATGATTATTTTCAACATAACAGGAAACACATAATAGATTTTCAAGATAATTGACATTATCTCTAAACTTAACACAGAGCTATGTTTTAAATAAGAGTAATATATCTTTTTTTAAAAAAAAAAAAAAAAAAAAAAAAAAACATTTAATGTTTTATAATATTACATTATAAGAAAATATTTCAATATATATTAAATATAATATTACATAATATTATCTATTAAAAAAACATAGCACTATGTTTTGTAATTAGCATCCCAGTTGACTAGTCAATCAAAATCGCGTTTTGTTGCCACTTCATTTACCAGGTGGCGATATGATGTCGACGGCATTCTGACTGATGAATGTGTTGACGGGAACGAATCTAGTTAATAAGCGACATGTCGTGACGCGGGGAGCACGCATTACTGGTAGGGGTGACGATGGCTGATGTACGATGATGCGTTGGGATTTGGTGCTAACGATGTTTGGAGATTTTCTTGACGTTTTGCTGGATAGGACAGCTGTCACAAATACAGTTTGAAGATGAGCAACAAGAGGCCCCAGACACAGCTCGTTACGCCAATAAACAGAGGTACTTTGTAGTCTAGAAATCAGAATCGCATACCGTACCGGAGAACCGAATTACTATGCTGGATAGCTATCCAAATAGTAACGATCTCTATTATTGGTAAAATAAGTATTGGCAATAGATTTATATCAATTATAAATATAGAAATTCTTAAGTATATCATATACAATATAAAATATCTTATATAAAATAAAATATTAAAACAAAAAAAATCAATAATAATTTAAAAAGAGAATATACATACTCAATTCATATTTGTATATAATATTTATCATATTTAACATATTTTGAAAGTATATTCAATTTTTTATGACATTGTTAAAAAAAATTCATATTTTTAATTATATATCTGTGTGCATTATATTTATATTTATAATTATGTTTTAAAGTACATTTAAATATAAATTTAGAAATACACACCAAAACTTCTAACATTTATAAAAAATATTAAGAAAATGAAAAAGATAATCACACACTGACTCATACAATTTAATATCAAGCCATTAATTAAACTAATGCAAATTATGTAGGAAAATAAATAATATTTAATTATATATTAAAATTTTTATATTTTTCTATTAAAATTGAAAAAAATTATTAAATCATAATTATAGCTTTATAATGGCTTGTAATTTTAGTTATAATATAAGAAACATTCTACATAATTATAAATTTATGCATAAATATGCGACTATAAAGAATCATGTATTTCATCCATGCATCTTCACAACAAACTTTTATTATTTATGTTAATTGATATTTATTTTTATTAGAAAAAAAGAGTTAATAAGCAAATTTTAAAATTTTATGTTGATAGAAGTATGAATGCTATATATGATTCCTGTTATATATTTTATAATAATTTTTGATTATATTTGATTTTTACTATATGCATGCAAATTGAATTACTAAAAAACACATTTATATAAAAACATTTTTAAATCACATATTGTATTGTATATTCAATATATAAATATATATCTATTTATCTAATAAATAAATAAAATTCTGCACCTATTTATTATCAACATTTAATTATATTTAAAATATAATTCGTGCCACGAAGAACTTAGAATAAACAAGAACAATAAGTTTGCAAAATAAAACAATGAATAAATATATTATCGTCTAAACACTGTATAAGAAAGATTAAAAGATTTACAAATTACATACATAGCATGTATTGCAGCAGTTTGTATAATAATAGTTGATACAGAATTTTTATAAAAACGTAACAATAAGATTTTTAAGAAATTTGTTTTTGTAACAGTATTAAATGAAATATACTTACAGCCATCGCCTGTGTCAAGCCTTGCTTGTAATTCTTTTATTTGCATTTCTTTACGTTTTATTTCATGTGTGAGTGTATCGAATCGCTGTCTAAAGTCTCTTAATTCCCTAAATAAATAATGATATAGAATTATTAAATTATATTAATAACAATTAGACAAAAAATTTTATTACATTAATTTGCTATTACTATTACATTAATTTTTATTATCAAAATTTATTTTAAAGATAATTACTTTTGAGCAGCAATTAAATCTGAACGCGTTTTTGTAAGCTCTTCAGATATTGCTTGTTTAGCTTGTATTTCGCTTTGTAAAGAACTTTGTAAATTCAAAAGTTCCATTTTATCAAGTTTCTGTGATCTACGATTTCGCCAATTTTTATCCGCCATTGTAGATCCACTTCCTACACCACCCACACCACCAGAATGTTTTAAAAATTCTAATTCTTCAGTCATTTTCGTAGCTAATGCCTAAAATTTTTTTAATATATAATTAAACAATTTTCAATACATGTAATTAAAAAAATACACTTTCTAAAAAGGACAAACCTGCAAGTATCCTCTAGCATCTTTTTCATCAGATACCCATTGAATAATTTCAGTAATCTGAGCTTCCCATTGTGCAATGGCTTCCTTTTTATTTCTTAGTTCTTCATATTCTTCTTCTAATTGTCGCCTTTCACCTTGTATTCTGTTAACACTATCAGTAAGAGTGTTAAGTTCTAACATAAGTTTTTTATTTTCTTCGACTAGCATAATTTTTTCTCTTTCATGACGTCTATTTAATTCGTTTATAGTTTCCTCGCTATCAGTAATATTTTCTAATCTTGCAGTATCTAATTTTTCTTTCGTTAATTGAACTTCTCTTTCCAGCAAATCTCTTCTTGTTTCAGTTTCATGTAATTGTTCTTGAAGACTACGAATTTCAAGATTGAACCTACTTTGCTGTTGATTTAAATTTTCATTGTATTGAACTTCAAGTTTTTCAACTTCTGCTTTTAACCTATTAATCTCTTGTGTTGCTAATGCATGATTTGCACCTGCATCATTTCCCATAGATCTTTGTCTAATTTTTTCTGTTTCTTCTTGCATTTGCTTACAATATTCTTCACTACGTTCTCTTAATTTTCTTTCTTTACTTGTTTCAGCCATAGCCTCTTCAACTCGATTTTCTAATTCTCTTCGTAACTTTTCAGCTTTTCTAATATCATGTCGCAAACTATCAACTTTTTGCATTACAACTTCTAATTCTTCTTCTTTATCTCTAACTTGTCTAGATAATTTTTGTTTCTGTTGTCTTAATTCGGATAATTTATCTGTAACTTCAGTATATTCAGCCATTGCTAATTTACGTTGTGTTAATGCATCTTTTAATTCTTTATCTTGAAGTTTAAGTTTTTCTTGTGCATCTAATTTATCTTTAATAGCTTCTTCTTTTTCTAATCGAAGAGAACGTACTAATTTTTCTAATTCTCGTAATTTTGTTATATCACCGTTATCTAAATTACGTAATTCACGGGGAATTTCCATGGATTTTAATTGTGATTCCAATTCTAAAAATATAAATATAAAACAATAACAATATTAATCATTCATATATTTATAATAATATTAAAAAAAAAAATATATATATATATATATATATACCACAGTTGCGTTTAGTAAGTGTATTTATTTCATCCTGAAGTTTTCTTGTTGCATTATTAGAATCTGGTGATATACCAGGAGAAGAATGATTCATATTAATTTGTTTTTTTAAATCATCAAGTGTTTGTATTAGTTGTGCATTTTCTTCCTCTAGCATCTGCATACGTTTATCTTTCTGAGTTATAGCAGATAAACAACCAAGATCTGATATGCAACTGTTAATTTATAAATATATAAAATTATATCAAATACTTCTTTTTTATAATAAATATAAAAAAATAATAAATTTTACTTGCCTTCCTTGAGTAAAAGTAAAACCAACGAATGGTAAATGTAATGCAGAAAACGCAGAATTTGCTGCTGGTGGAACAGCATCAGAACTACGAACATCTGTATCATCAACATCAAAATTTGATGTATCAGTTGGTGAAGAAACTTCAGGAATATAAGGTGCAGTACTGTCTCTAAGAGTATCCCAATTTACTCCTTCAAACCATGGATGTTTCTGTTTTTATATAATTATGAGTCTTATTATTAGTACTAAAGAATTTTTATAAAAACGTAAGAAGTATTTTATGAAATGTAATTTTTTACTTATTATTATCATATTATATTTTTAAATAATTTATTAATATTATATATTTATATTAAATATCTTAATTACTATAATATATATATTTGTATTAAATATATTAATACCTTAAAATCGTCAATTCCATTTTGACCTAATCTAAATTCCGAACTACATATTAATTTTCTCATTAAATCTTTAGCTTCTTCAGAAACTTCATATATATCATCTGCTGGAAAATCAAAGCAATTCTGAAATTAAATAAAATATATATTAGAGTATTTAATATATACATATAATAATTAAGATCATTACTATAAATATTATTATTATATTATTGCATTATAAATAGTTTAAATTATTTAATAACCTTATGGTTCATAATTTTTCCATAAGTTTCGACTAGAGATTCTGCATAGAAAGGTGTTTCTCCATATAACATTTCATACATACATACTCCTAAAGACCACCAGTCACATTCAGGTCCATATTGTCCTTGTCCATCTTCCATTGCCTATAAGAATTTTAATACATTTTTTTTAACATTTATGAATTGGTAAAACATTAATTAATACTATACAATATAGAAATTATAAAAATAATGTTTAAAAATAATATAAAAATATAATTTTACCCTTAAGATTTCTGGGGAAATATAATCTGGTGTACCAACAGCAACATTACTTTGTGCAGTTCCATCTTCAAATAATCGTAAACAAGATCCAAAATCTGCTAATCTAATATGACCATTTGCATCTAATAAAACATTATCAGGTTTAATATCACGGTGTACATAACGTAAATCATGTATGGACCCAATAGCCAGAACCATTTCAGCTATATAAAAACGTGCCATATCTTCAGGAAGGCGATCTTCAAATTTGCTCAACAGTGTTAACAAATCTCCACCACAGTAATAATCCATGACCAAGTACTGCATATGATTATTTAAAAGATATTTTTAAATTTATAAATATTAATAATTTTTATTAATAATGTTTATATAAATATTACCAAATTATTGTCATCTTGAAAGGCATAATGAAGATTTGTGATCCATCTACGATCACCATATACCAATACATCTCTCTCTTCTCTAAAGTATGCAGTTTCTGCACGCTTTAACATTTCCCATTTATTCAAAATTTTCATTGCAAATACTTTATCTGAACCACGCATTCTCACAACACATACTTCACCAAATGCACCTCTACCAATAACTTTTACTATTTCAAAATCTTCTCGTGCCAATTGCAAACTCTTTATGCAAGTAGCCACTGGTTTTACTATAAAAACATAAATTTTATTAACAAGAAATTTATTATTCTTTCAAAATATGTTATGTATATATAATGTACCAAATTCAATAAAATCTGAGACAGTCTTTTCACGCCTTAAGGAAGAATTACAACATTCATCATATAAGACAAGTAAAATATCAATAAGTGTCTCAATAGAAAATGTATGTCCTATTCTTCCTTCTCCTTGAACAGGACCACCAATAAAAAGAGATTCCAATTGGCGTAACCTTCCTCCTATGCCTATAAAAGCAATTTTATTTAATTCTCTCAATATTTTTTTATCTATAATATATATATTATAAAATCATTTTTTATATATTTGAAAATATACCATTGATTGCAAGTCCTTTTGGCATAATATCAGGAGGAGGTTGATTATATTGATGCTGCGAATCTGACATGTCTCTTTTTCGCATAAGTTGTCCTTTACCAAAATTTTTGGACACTACTTCTGTCATTTTTAATAATATGATTCAATAATATCTCAAACCACCACATTATGATGTGATGTCTATCCTAAAATATTAAATTTTTATATAACATTTAATGTATAATTAATAATTATATTATATATTTTTTGTTTTAATTGAAATTAATAAATACATATTATATATATATGTTATAATACATATTATAACATACATAAAACAAGTATTATAACATATTTGTTATTTAATTAAATCTTTCTTCTTTTTTATTTAATTGAATAAGTTTTTTTCATATTATAAATATAATCATATGAATATTAATAATTTGACAAATATTTTAAACATAAATATAAAATATACAATAGAAATATTTATTGAAATTAATATCTGATTATACATAATTATATTTAGTTAAAACATCATTTTTTAAATTAAATAATATTATAAATAAAATATTAAAATATTTAAAAAATTTATGTTATAATATATTTTTACATCTGTAAATATAGAAAAATTATTTAAAAATATAAATATAAGTATATATTCATTTACCTTAAAAAGATAATTTCCACTAGACATATCTAAATAGATTCACTTTCACTGTTTAAATATTAATTTTGTTTACAATCATACAGCAATTATTTTCCGACTATGTTATCGGTACATGATTAGTACGCTTTGAGCTTTTATCCTTATGCAAAGAATGTCAAAAATCAATTCCCTTTAACTTAGCATGGTATATATATCCATACACCACTATGTGTAAAACAATCGAGTTTCATTTAATTCATCATCGGCCATGGTGTCGGAATTACTCACATCGGAAATTACGTAACTGCTATAAAGATAGCCAAAATATTTGGCGAAGAAAATACGCAACAAGAGAAATACGTGTAAATAAAACGTAGACAAAAATAGTGCAACGGGGTAGGGCACCGCATTCGCAATTAACGAGTTCAACAAAATCACCAAGACAACTCGTATTGTAGAAGAAATCGGTATCTGTATAATAGAACTATACAGTACTTATTTAATGAAATAATTATAAAATGAAACGTACATAAATATTTAAGCCCATTGTCCCAATTTCTAGTATAACCTCGTCGCGGCACTACACTCTCATTCCGATCAAATTTGTGACGTAAAATTCCTATCGCATGTGAGAAAGATGTTTTGAGTGAAAGGCTTTTTCTTTGTCGATTCGAACTATTTGCTCAAATGATTCAAACATATCTGCTGAAACAACGCGTCACGCTATAATATTGGTTTAATTGTTTATTATGCGCACCATTCGTTTATCACAAAACATCTTGCATGGCCACCTCCAAACCCCCAACAATTTGGTTGACCCCCTAGTAGGCCTCATATAGAAAAAAATATGGCAGTCCTACGTCATTGAAAATACCTATGATAACTCAGAATATAGATAGATTTACTATTTGAAAATTTTTTATCGAAGAATATAAAATGAATTAATAATAACAATTTTATTATATCGAAATTATCAAATTATTTATATAATTTGTTTTTCTTTTTTAAATAGTTTTATAAACAATTATAATTAAATATAAATATTTCTTACAAATAAAGTTAATAATTAATGAGCTAATTGTATCTAAAAAAATAAAATAAAAATATAAATCTTTTAATTTTTAAAATTTTATTTTTAATATAAAAAATTTGATATTATAAGATATAACATCGGTATTATTTGTGACCAATCATATTTAAAAATTTAATTTCAAAATCTTTGGAACGCAATCTTTTATTTTCTAATATAAGAACACTTTTTAATATTTTGTAATAAATTTTTTGATAATAATATGCATTTTATTTTAATTTAATAATAAAAGAATCTTAAATCTTTTAATGTAAATATAATCATAAAATAATGAATTTAAGCATCTATACGTGATAGAATAATGAATATTAATAATATTATAGTAAAATCTTTTTGATTTTTATTAGAATTACATAATTTTTTTATTGATATAATTATGAAATATAATATTTTTTATTTATAATTTTACATTATATAAATTATTAAAATTATAGAAATTATATGATAAGTAAGAATGTATATAAATTTTTGAGCGCTGCAATCGATGCAGAGTTGCCGATCATCTCGTATATTTATTATACGACTTTTTGATTTTGGTTACTTTTATTAAGAAAAATTTTTAAAAAGATATTTAAAGAATATTTAATAAGGTTTAACAATAATTTAGAAGCTATTATTCAAGTAATTATAATAATTCGTACTCAGTACATTGTGGAATGTGCGAGGAGGAGCTACTGTGTTACGCAGCTCTGCATGATGCCATCCGAAAAATGCGTAATAAACACGAAGAATTCGTGTCTTATGCATTATCGAGTTAACATTTTACCACTCGACGTGAGATATGAACTGTTTAATTGGAATGCATTTACGACTAAACAATATAAATCCGTATTTCTTATTTTTACTCGGTAGCACGTATACGTGGCAACAGAGCAAAGTTGTCGAGTGCTCTGTCACTTCCTAGTCAAAAGAAATTCTTCGAGCACAAACAATAATATATTTACACTGTTAAAATAGTAGAATACGGTGTAACTTTAAAAGAATACTGAAAATAGAAATCAATAACTTCCGTAAGTTTTAATATTATTTTCTCTTTTTATTTTGATATTATTATAGCAATTCATAAAAAATTCTTTAATAAACAACATTTAAATTATCTATCTTTCAATAACAGTTTTATTTTGTATTTACAAATTTTTTTTCATATTTTTAAGAAGAATAGAATATAATAAAATAAAATAAATATAATTTGAATAGTTGGTACGTTAAATAAATTTACTTTATTATCTTTTATTTTGTCAATATAGGTATATTGTATTTACTGATATATTTATGATTTTTGTATATATAATAAGCTGATGTTGGCTATATTTCTAAATGGCTCCATTTTTATTATTGTCCTCCTAATAACACAATGGAGGAGCCAGCAAAGAAAAAACAACGTATTGAAAACAATGAAATTGAAAAAGATACATTATCAGATATTGAGCAATTACAAAATAGTCTATTGGCACAATGCTTATGTAATATACCAGAAAGTAGTTTGCGTAAACCATTTACTAGTGCAACAGTGGAAGCTGCAGATGGTACTTTCAGATCTTCATTATTATCAGAATGGGAACCTGATCAAACTTTGGAATTTATAAGTGCTTTACAGCTTTTATTTGATTTAGCCATTAAACAAAACATTAGAGGTGTTATGTGCAGAAGAGTTGTAGATGTTTGTGATGCGCTGGCGCGAAACGAGCATAGCATTATAGATCAAATAATCGACCTATCATGTACAACAAATAAATTTATATCATTTGCGGCTAGCAGAGTTCTTGCATCATTTTTTATTATAACAAAAGAAAATATTGACACAGCATGGTTAGAAAGATTAACGCAATCTTTAGTGAATACTCATTCTCCAAGCCAAATGCTATTTACATTGGATGTTGTAAAAAGAGTTGTGGAACACAAGGACTGCAGTATTCATCCTTTTGAAGACACAGACAATATAGTATCACCATCAAACTGTAATACAATATCAATTTCAGATGCAGAAAGTTTTGACAGTACACCAGTAAAAGCAATGTGTGTCAAAGCATTAGAATCTAAATGGACTATATTAGTATCAAAATTTGATGCTATTTTAAGTTCATATACACCTCAACATGAATCAGCTGTTATTACATTTCTTGATTTATGGGAATCTATTATTTCTGTTAAAGCCAACTTATCTGTTATTGATACCAAACTTTTTTATTCTCAATTAGACAACCTTGTTGTACTTTTAAATGCCAATGTTCCTGGTGTAATTTGGAGACATCTTCTTGGATTATTTAATGAAGTATTGTGTTATGGAAGTACTTTGGCATTACAAGATGTATTACCAGATGAACCTTGTTCTCTTGCACATTTGATTGTAAGAGCTGTTAAAGATTGGAGATTATTGGATGCCTTACCATATAGATATGGTTCTGGAAGATTTGGAGGAGGTTCTGGTGAAGGTGATCGTCCCCTTCTACAAAAGATAATACTTTTAGTTTTAAAAAGTGTTGCTGTGACTGTTAAAGAGACACGTAGCGATTCTAGTGACTCTTCTTTGGGTTCTGAAGCAGAAGATCTTGATGCTGATATGGCAGTTATTGAAAGAAGTATTAGAGAAGTTTTACGACAACTTGACCAGTGCGTTAAAACTTTAATGCCATTTCATCCTGAAATGCCTTTATCACAGTGGGTTGTACAAATGTTTCATGATCAAGATGATTTTTTGATTGAAGGCATGGTATGTTGTTTAGATGTAGCTGTTGGTTTATTTTATAGAGGACCTCCACAAAATGATCTTGGTCATATGCTTAGTCCAACTTTAACTTTTATACAATTTATACATGCTGTATCACATGATCCAGATGTCTTATTAGATTTACTTGTTAGTAATGAGACTTGTTTCTTATTATACTTATTGCGATTTTTAAAATATGTTAAAAGAAATTGGACAGAATTTGTTTCTTGTTGTGGAAGAGAACTAGATGATACCATGACAATATTGATAAGACTTCGTTTAGCAATTGATAGATTAGTCTCAAAAGCTTTGTTTCCTTATAACATAAATCCAGTTCTACGTTTGTTAGAAAAATGTGAATCCTTCTATGAAGGAAATGTAGATAACTAATTACTTGTATGAGATTCAAAATTTCACTTTATTGATCACTAGATTGATGTACAAATTGTAAGAATAAAAGTTTATTATCATCTGATTTATCAGTCAAAAAGTAATACAAAATTTTATTAATTTCATTTTGATAAACGACTGAATTATGCTACTGTCTTTTGTAGTACTGAATATTTAGAATAATATTAAAAAATTGCAAACAAAAATTTTTTATTTATTATAATTAGCAAAATTTCGTTTATTTGAAATTATTATTAAAATTTTACACAAGAATTATATTTGCATTTCATAGTTGAAGTATAAATAGATTGAAGTAGTACAAAGATTAGCTAAAATTAAATGCTTCACAATGAAATTGCACTTTTTATGGTGCTATGAAAATATATTTGCCAAAGCACCATTGGAAATAAATTTAAATGTATATTACTAGAGTAATATTTATATCTATACATAAAAGTTGAATGTACAATTTGCCAGTCAAATAGAATTATGTAAGTTTGATTCTGATGTGCATTATTAGATATATATATATATATACTTTTTTACATTACTAAATTTATATGAAATTTACAAACAAATCAAAATGCGATATAAAGATTTTTATTAAAAAATATATTGAAAAAATACATAATATGAAAAATGAAAATTTTTGATTTTTAAAACTATAATTATGAAAGTTTAAATGAATATATGAGTTTAAATGAATATAAAGTTTATATGAATATATTGTTTTTTGTTCTTAACAATTGAATTAATATTTTATGTCAGAGATATTAAAATATTTAATTGTATTTTTTGATCAAAATTTATAAATAAATTCATTAGTTTGTTTAATAATTGTTTAATATGATTTTATAATTTTTTTTTATTATATCCATGTACTTAAATACAGGTGTAAAATTCAATAGTGTTTATTAAAATGAAACATTGTCATATTGTCATGATAATTATTAATTATGTATAAATAATAATAATGTAAAATATTGCAAGTATAAATGTAAAGTTACTGGCAATATGAATGAAAGTTATTAAGATTTAAAAATATGCCAGTATTAATAAATTATTACATACATGGCAATGATTGTTCCTAAATTAAAGTTAAGAACAATATTTGCCATGATTATTTTGGAGTTGTTAACAAATTAAAATATTTGTATATATTAATTGTATGTATAATGTTCATTATGCATACCTAAAAATTAACTTTGTAAGTATACTTTACATAATATACTAAAAATCTACATATTTTTACTTTTATAATTATAGTGTAACTTTATTTATCATTCCCCTTTGTAGATCTTTTAATAGTATTTGCAATTCGTATGTATAATGTAAAGATAATAAATTAAAAAATAATAAATTATAAATATAATAAAATGTTAATAATGATTGGAATAAAAGTTAATGAAATTTGGAATTAAGATGAAATATTCTATATTCTTGTATATTACCAATTTATTTTAATTTACATTTTTATAAAACTAAGGTATGTATCTATAAAATCTAATATGAACTATAGATTATTTAATGTTAATATCCAAAATTTAATTTATTTTTTTAAAATCAGCATTTGAATAAAAATAAAATAATTTAAAAAAGATAAATATTGACTGAAATAAGAATAATTATATGCTTTAGGATTTTTAATCAAATATTCCATCTCCAAAATACAAGACTGCATTTTAATGTGTACAAGAAGAATAACCGTGTAGAAAGAATGCAAATTTAAAAATAATTAAATTATTCCACGTATGAAAACTTTTTGAATATATACAAAATAATCATTAATTAGAACTATTGTACATGACTTGTAAAAATACATATATGAATAAATTTCTGAGTGTATTATACAATTATTTCGTTTTAATGAAATGTGTAAAAAATTTATGGCAATATCAAATTTATAAAATTTATTAAAATATTTTATTTTGTATTTTACAGTTACTTATTCTAGATATAATTTCAAAACATTTTTTTTATTACAAAATAAAATTGTATTAAATTATATTTTTCTTATTACACTATTTTATTTTTTTTAATATATTGAAATTTTTTTTATTTTAAGATTATATTTTATTTTGAAATAAAAATATAAATTTTGTATTTTTATAATATTGTCGAAATCTTTCTCTCTTCTCTCTTCTCTCTTCTCTCTTCTTTCTCTCTCTCTTTCTCTTTCTCTCTATATATGTAATTTATAATTTAATTATTTTATAAAATTAAATATATATATTTTATTATCTAAAATTATTTATAAAATATAGTTATAATATATATAATTACTTTAAAAAATATTTTTCAATTAAAATATTTTTGACATTTCTAACAGTTCAAAGATAATATTTCGGTTTTTGCAAATAATTTGAATTGACAAAAGTAGACAAATTACCGTAATTTTAATTATCATAAACCAAATAAGCAAAAACAAAGTATACATTATGTATGTTATTACTTATACGACATCTATTTATTCTTTCTTATATACCCTAAATTAAAAAATTTGGTGACATTGACAGCGTATACGGCAAAGGAAAGTATTGTGTGTAATTTGTTGATATTTTTATTGTAAGTACGGATTATTTTTATTTTATTAAAATATTTTATATTTTGATAACAATTATTTATTTTATTTCATTAAAGATTTTGTCAAAATGGAACTTAAATTATTGGAGAGAATAGAAAAACTTGGGTAAGTAATTGGAGGTTATAATATTGAATATAATATTGCTTTTTTTTTGTATGTGAATATAAATTGTTTTTTATAAGGAATATTAAAAAAAATTTTCATTTCGGGATTATGTTTAATGTTATGAAATTTATATAATATTTCTTTCTATTTTTTTGTATGATTCCAAAATATAAATCATGATAGCTATTAGGTTAAAATTTAAACATATATAATATTTAAAAGAAATTTCCTTTTACATGTTTTTATGTAATTTTAATAAAATGAAAAAAATCATCAATATATTTCAATATATTTCATCATCAATATATTTGACATTTTTATTTATTTTTGAACTTTATCATTTAATATAATTTTTTATTATATAGGTATAATGGTCAACTGATAGAACCTAATAAATTTAAAGAAGCCTTAAAACAAGGTCCAAAATCACCAGAATTTACAAAACTTGTAGCATGGTTAGCAGATGAGATTGCACTACTAAATGATATGGATGAAACTATTCATGCAATAGTGTCACCAGATGATTCTAGTTCTTTCTTATTAGAATTAAGCTGTTTTCTTAAGGAATTAGGATGTATGAATGAGAGATTAATGACTGGTAATGTTAATACAAGATTAACAACTGAACAAGATAGATATATCTTATTAGATTTTTTGGGAGCAGAATTAAAAACTTGTAGATTATTAGAATTTAAAAAACATAAAAATTTAAATTCCACTGCTGTTGTTGTTGTAAGTTTTCATCATTAAGGTAGGATCAAAATATTTAAACTATATCATAATTTTATCGAAATAAGTTTGAATATATTTTTTATAGGAAGAGAGTGATACAGCTAAGGATCTTAAAGATATGTTAATAGCTTTAAATTTTGAAAAACCACCAAATGATATTACTTCAGAAAAGCTTTTTACAAGACTGGAGAATAAATTGACTGAAGTATTAAAAATAGCTCCTTCTGAACTTGTAGGACAACCATTAATTACTCATGAATTCTCAGAAGCAGATTGGAAAGACCTTCAACATATACAACAAGAATTACATGATGAGTACAGAGTGCGCCGTGATATGTTGCTCAAAAGACTTGATGTAACAGTACAATCTTTCCTAGTAAGTACATATGATAAATTTTAAAATAAAATTGTTTTTATAAAATTTAAAAATATTTTTTATTTTTAAAATAGTGGTCAGATAGAATTAAAGCTCAAGAGGCTGAATTAAATAGACGTTATGAAGAAACTAGAAAATTTTTAAATGCAGAACCAGACATTACAATTGCTGATTTATTAGCAGCAAGAGATGATATTGCATTAATGGAAAAAACAAGCAATGCAAGTGTTAGAAAAAATACTCAAAGTGAAATTAATAAAGTTATTATAGGAGAAGTACCAGACAGAGGTGGAAGACCATATGAACAAGAACCACCACCACCTGAAATGCCACCTTGGCAAAAAGATAGGGTACCAGGACCTTCAACTAGGTTAGTAAAAATTAAGAAATATTTTAGATGATTTAATTCAAAAAGATGAAAATATATGCATTTTATAAATATTATTTTAGTGGAGGTCGAGGAAGTGGAAGTAATAGAGGCAGTGGTCGTGGAAGAGGCAATTTTCAAAATTCTAATGCCACTTATATCAATGATAATAGAAATTCATATAGTGGTCATGGAGATAGTGGACATCAAAGTTCAAATTTTGCTCTTAATAGTGGTGGATATGGTGGACAAGGAGGAAAACAAGGAGGTGGTTATGGAGGAGGGTATGGAGGGCAAGGAGGAGGATATGGAGGAGGATATGGAGGAGGACAAGGAGGAGGATATGGAACAGGACAAGGAGGAGGATATGGAGTAGGACAAGGAGGAGGATATGGAGCAGGACAAGGAGGAGGATATGGAGGAGGTCAAGGAGGATATGGAAGTGGATTTGGAACTGGTGGAAATAATAGTTATAGTGGAGATAATAGAGATGGAGGTAATGGATCTAATAAATCAATAATAAAGATATGAAAATTGCAAAATTTTAAACGTTATAAATGAGTTTGATTAAAAAAGTTGTTTGTTTCTTAAAATAAAGTATTTTAATATTTAGGATATGGTCATCGATATTGTAATCCAGGTAATATAGGATTTACATCTCAATCCGAGTATAAAAGTGGACAACAATATCAAAGAGGAGGTTCCAGTGGTCGAGGAAGAGGAGGTAGAGTTCAGGGAGGATGGAATCAAGGAATAGATAATTATCAACGTGGCGGATATAATCGTGGTGGAAGTCAAGGAGGACGACAATATTAAAATATTTTATGTAATGTATTTATTATGAATGTAATATTAATAGTAAAAGATATTTGCATCACAGAGCATAATAATTAATATCAATGAATTTCTATATAACAAACTAAACTAAATGCTTAAAATTTATATATCTAACATTGTTTTTAGACATTATATAAGTTATAAAATGCAAATATTAATTCTAAACTAAAAATGAATAAGAAACATTGATATTATTCATAGAAACATAAATAATTTACTCTTATATGAATTAAAGTAATCATTGTATCCTGTTTTATAAGACTTTCTTGTGTTCTGAATATTAATTTTGGCTATGTATTCGTTTGAATTTTGTAAATATGCATTCTTTTGTATAATGAAGAAATAATGAATATGTTGAAATTAATTTATACAATGTAATATGTAAGAAAACAAAATTTATTGTTTAAATTATTTAATTGTATAATATTTACCAAATATATACATATATATTATAATTACTGAGTTTAATTTGATTTTTTTAAGTTTATCAATTAATTAGTCTGCAATTAAAAAGAATTAAATATTTTTATTATACATATGAAAATATATAAAAAAAAAGATAATTTAAATTTATTTAATTATAATTTTTTATCCGCGATTTGAGCAATACCTTCTATATTCCTTATAGTTCATGATTGTTTCATAAATCACTTATAAATACAAGAGTTTAAATATATGAGGAAACAAAATGTTGATGTACGTTTTTCAATTAAATCATTATATTTATTTTATTTTATTCATTTGGAAAAATCAGAAATTTTATTATATTGGAATATTAAATTTAATTTTGGTTTGATTTAATATAATATTTAAATATCTCTCGCGCAGCTTACGTCACAATTTACAACCACACTCTATGTATGTGTCATATAATGATAAGTTATAAAGTTCAGTGTTTTGTCTATTAAAAGTGTTATTTTTTCCATGAATATTGTTATCTACCAGCATAAAAAAATGATATCTACTATTAAGCAATGACACATTTACAAAATACTTGATTGATTGATTCATCTTAGATATTTATGATAATTAGGTATTTATAATCGAACGTACATATACTTTATTATTAACATTGTATTTCATTATAGTTTGTTTAAAAATTATAGTTTATTTATTTAAAAAATATATTATTTTATAAAAATATATTTATAAAAATATTTATAAAATATATTATAAAAATATATTATAATTAATAACTAAGTATATAAAAATAATAAAAATTATTTGTAAATATTTTTATAATAAATTAAGAAATGTAAAGTATTCTAATAGAGAATATATAAATAATTTTTATTTTATTTTTTTTTCTAAGGTCTTGAAGGAAATTCTACATATATATATTATAATTATTTATAAAAAGAAAATGTCAGGAGGAGAACGAAAAAAACGTGCTTGTGATAGAGGACAAGGTTGGGAAGAGGCTGGTGCTGAATTTTATCAAGAAAGTTATCCTGCAGCTATTGAAGCAGATTTACAACAAGCATTACAAAGAGATCCTTCTCATATTGCGACTTTACTTCCAAGTAAAAAGTCTCGTGTTGGTAAGTAATAATAATAAAATGTATATATAATAGAAAGTATTGTATATTTTATATTTTACATAGCAACTGCCAAACGAATACGTAATGATACAAAAACAACATTAAGAAGACGTACTAGTACAAGATCTCGTGGTACAACAACATCAAGACGTATGTCAACAAATATTCATGATGCAGCAGTTTCTATGTTACCAGACTTATCTGAAAATTTATCTAATGAAGAACGTACTTGGGAAGAAATTATGCAAATTAAAGCTATGCCTGTATGCATGGCACAAAAAATACAATTGAAAAATCAATTACAAGTATATTTATGATAATATTAATAAACAAAAAACAATTTATTAAAAATTATATATTTGTATATATATTTCAGAGTGCTACAAAATTAAGATTACAAGGTTTCGAACAATTAAAATGGCAACGAAGAAAAGCTTGGCAACAATTTCGTATTAGAATGAAGGAAACATATTCAAAAATGGAATTATGGAGTGATAGTCTTAAAACAATTGGTGGAAATTTTGGCATGGGAATAGTTGCATACTTTTTATTTATCAAGTGGTTAATGTATCTTAATGTACTTTTATTTACAATTATGTTTTCATTTATTGTATTACCTGTAATATTATTGGATATACCAGAAGAAGAATTGTGCATAAATTCTAACAATAGTAATAGTATATCTTGCTGTTCAGAATTATATCAAAATATAACTCAAGAGAGTAATAGCATAACAGACATTGGTATCTTAGAATACACTTTATTATTTTATGGTGTATATAGTCATATAACTTATGATACTTCTGGTATATTTTTTAATTTACCATTATCTTATATTTCTGCCACTATTGGTATATTTATTATTAGTTTAATAGCTATTGTTAAATCAGCTGCTAAAAGTTTCAAACAGAGGGTAATTGAAAATGAAGGCCAATTTTATCAATATTGTAATTTAGTTTTTGGTGGTTGGGATTATTGTATACATAATGAAAAATCTGCAGTAGTAAAACATAAAGCATTATATAATGAAATGAAAGCATTTTTAGAAGCTGAAAGATTAGAAGAAGAAAGACAAAATCGAACAAGAGAAGAAACAACAAAATTATTTTTTATGCGTTTATTTATTAATTTAATAGTTTTAACAGTATTATGTGGATGTGGTATGTTTATTTACTATATATTTGAATTTTCTTTTGATCAAATTTCAACACAAATCAATCAAACATATGACTTGCAGTATTTATCTTTAAATAGAATTGCTCACTTATTTTTCGAGTTTCTTCCATATATATGTATTGTTGTTTTAAATCTTGCAATACCGTTTTTATTTCGATATTTAGTTTCTTTAGAAAATTATAGTCCTTCATTTGTTATAAGCATAACTCTTCTCCGAACTGTTTTTTTACGACTTTCTTCTTTGATTGTTTTACTCACATCATTTTATAGATTAATTGTAACGGAAGTAATGGATAATGAGTGTACTAATACTGCTAATAAGCGGCCATTATGTTGGGAAACATTTGTAGGACAACAATTTTTCAAACTCTATATCACTGATCTTTCTCTTCAGTTTTTCATGACATTTTTTGTTAATTTTCCTAGATCACTAATAGCTAAACATACAGAGAACAAAATATTACGTTTTTTCGGAGAACAAGAATTTGATTTATCTAAGCATGTGTTAGATGTTGTTTATTTACAAACTGTTTGTTGGCTCGGTTTCTTTTTTGCACCTTTATTACCATTAGTTGCAATAATTGGTACTTTTTTGTTATTTTATATAAAAAAGTTTGCATGTTTGGTAAACAGTATTCCATCAAGTAAAGTTTATAGAGCAAGTAAATTAAATGCATTTTTTATGTTAATTTTATTAATTTCTTTTATTTTATCTACAATACCAGTTGGTTATTCTATTGCAGAAATTCTACCATCAAAATCTTGTGGACCATTTAGAGGTTTTAGGTCTGTATGGTCATTATTAATTGTGACATTTGCAGAATTTCCTGATTGGCTTCAATCTATCTTATATTTTCTTAGTACTGCTGGATTTGGTGTACCAGCTTTTGTTATTCTTACTTTACTTTTATATTATTATTATGCTGTATCGATAGCAAACAAACATATGGTAACAGTTTTAAAAAATCAATTAGTATTAGAAGGCCATGATAAACAATTTTTACTTAACAGATTGAGTGCATTTATTAAACAACAACAAGATCAGAATAAATATCATCAAGAACAAGCAAATGAATTAGGCACATTTTCATAATCAATATTATATATGAACATTGAAATTTTTACATAATCTCTAAAACGCACAGATTTAAAAAAATATTTAATATAGTCACATTTAATACAATTTAATATAATGAATACTTTTTTGTTAGCATTTATTATACAATAATAATAAAAGTAGTTTGATTTATTCTTTTTTTTTAATATTGAATTGAAGGAAACAGATGTTTAAGATATACTTTTTAATTTAAAAATATCTAAAATAAGTTTTTATATTTATTATTAAATATTCTTTATTATTTTAAATTTTTAATATATTTAATTTTAAATATGTTAAAAAATAATACTTAAAAATCAGGGTACAAAATGAAAACCGTGCAATAGTAGAAAGAATTACAAATTATTTATTATGTATATCTAGTTTTAATAATTGTAGAAGAGGCTAAGATACAGTATAATAGTAGATATAAGAATATTTTTTCTTTCTTAAATAGTTTTTCATAAAATTTTAGATAAAATAATATAATCAATTTTTTTTATAGAAAAAAAAAGATATTATTTACTTTTTAATTTTATAAATAAATATTAGGGTGCTTTTGCTAAAATGAAGTGAAGTGATATATGATGGACCTATTTTTAGATTAGCTGGGTATTAGAAATATGATTGTAAATAGATTGTGTAGGTTAATCAAATGATTCTTAATAGTAAAAACACATTTTATAATGATTTATTACTTGTATACCAAAGTAAATAAGAATCAGATAATTTTATTATATAAAAAAATTGTATTTCTATAGTAATAATTTTCGTTTACAATTTTATTATTCTAAAAATAATTTTATAATATATATTTTATTACAAAACTTTATTTAAAATCTTTTGATATAAATATTTGATATTTTGAATATTTCTAATTTTTAAATATTAATTATTGTTTATTTTAAAAAAATTTTATGTGTAACTGCCATTGTTATATATATATATATATATATATATATATATATGCATGTATAAAAAATCCCTTGTAGGAATTATGCATGTATTTCTTGCAAATATTTATTTTAAAACTGCCAATATATATTATATATTAAATGATTTGCAAAAACCTTTTATATAAATTTTATACGAATTGATCATAAAAAAACAACTATATATGAATGTCATATTAACTTTAACAAAGAATTATATTATATTGATTATTATGTTATAAATCATAATCTATTTCTTTGATGTCATTATGAACAGTATTAAAAATACTATGATATATTATACTAAGTAGTATATATATATGTAATAAAAAAAAAATCTTTAGTGTTAACAAAAAATAGCAAATGCTTTCATCTTCATTGCAATTTTTATATATTTATAAAGATAATGAAATAAATTATAAATTTACTATTTATCTTATAAAAGACTGCACATTTCTGAAACAGCTTTCCTACTTAAACTAAACCATTTGCGATATTTATCTATTAATAAGGGATACTAAAATATCTGTTACGTATGACAAAAATATATGCTCACTCATATAAAATATGGTTAATAAACTACAACATATACAAAATATATAAAATATTTATTTTTATCTATACATTAAAATAGAATAATTTTTACAATTCATTAAACATATAAGAATTTTTTATATTATGTTAACATTTGTTTTCAGTTATGATTCTGTAGAATGTAGCTAAGAAAGAAATATATTTTAATTAAATATTCATTATATTTTACAATTATAAAAAAAACTTTTATTTTTTACATAAAATAACTTACTGCTTCAGCGATATCAATCCAATCTATTGCAGCTCTTAAAGCATCATTTTTAGATGGTAATTTATCATAATTCCAATAAGTAAAATGTGAAAATGTTCCCGTTAAATATAAATTACGTTCTATATTTTCTATGTCTGTTTTTTTGCGTTCAAAAAATATAATACCTTTATATCCAAAAGGTATTGTTATTTTTTTCCCTTGAAGTGGATATCCACGAAATGAAGAATTATAATCTATGTAGAAAGATCTTTATTTTAATTATCTTTATATCTTATATTTTATCTTATATAATCTTACATAAATATTTTATTTTAATATAATTAAAGTAATATTTTCTCTGAAAAATATATACATAAATATATATATTTATTGATTCTAGATTCAAATTTAATGAACTTACGCTCGTCATCCATTTTATGAATGTAAGGTGTAAAATAAGAGGAAACATTTGCAAATTCATCACCATAAATTTTACATGGCATTAAATGCAATACATTTTGTTTTTCTTCGGATAAATCGTGATTCATGTGTAAACGAATAGCCATATTTAAACGGAAATACCGCGTTTTATTTAAGCGGGAATGAATTCAATCGTTACAAATATTTTGTCTGTTAACTAAAATATAGTTTATATTTTTTAAAATGTATCATTTAAACTTTGAACTTTATAGTTAATAATCTTAAATATCATCAAATAATTAATTTGCTATAAAATTATTATTAAATGTTTTAGCATTTATTTATTAATAAGATAAAAGATAAGAATAATTTAGAATTAATTCAATATTATATTATGTAATTTAATAAAATATAAAATATCAATATAAAAAGATATATAAGTATAAAATATATATCTTATGAAATTATGTATAGATATGTGATCAATCGTGTATAGTGGGGATGGTCCCCACCTTTACCGAACAAACGAAGTGGGGAGGAAAATTTACTATCATCCTGCGACGCGCACTCAGCATCAGTCGTATTCGATTGTTCAATTCGATTCGATCTTGTTCTTTTTGATTTTCACTTCAAGAAAATTTTTGCGCAAGTGAGGCGTTTTTCACAAGTAAAAATAGTGTATATACGCAACTCTTAATATAGAATATACTGCGTAATCAGTAATATCGTGTACTTCACTTTTCAATCAACGTGATCCTTTCTTTAATCAAAAATGAGCACGCCGGTGAAGAAAGTGCCTATTCACCTGCAGGTCAGTTAGTTGTTCATTTATTCTTTTTTTTATTTCTATTATGTATATTTCTATCGATTTATGAAGTTCATTCCTTTGTATTTAAATTATAATATTATTACGTAAAAAAACTGCGTAAAAATATTCTATTTGTAAGTATGATTGAAGCAAATACCGGCTTATCTAGTGTTATGTATTAAATTGTACTTGCATCACGTGTGATTCTGACATTCAAAGAATTCTAAAATCCTATACATTTTTAGAATCATTTTATTAAAATTATATAAATTATATACATATATATATATATATATATATATATAATTATTATATATATCTTGATAAAATAATTTCTATTTAAATTTTAATTAAAGCATTGGCGTCGTATGTTTTATAACATGTTTTATAACGGACAAAATAATAATATTTAAAAATAAAAATAACATATTATTCGAAAATATTCTTACTTTGATATAATACTTTATTTATATAAAAAAAATTTTTTTGTGTATAATATCAAAAATAGAACTAATTGGCTATTAATTAAATAATAATAATAATTAGTTCGCGAAAAAATAAATAAAATATAATATATAATATATAATTATAAAACAATCTATAAATATCCATGATAAGTATCCATGAATCGTGTGCAATTTAAATCAATATTATCTCTGAAATAATAATAATAAAATTAATATCCTTATATCCAACATTGTTGACGTGATTTCACTAGAATAATTCTCATCTAAAATGTTATATCAATCTGTTTTTATTTGTAACAATTAATTTATAATATTTATGTGTATAATATGCATATTTTCTTTCATTTTCCCAACTTTTTCTTAAAGAAATGTCATTTATGCCGTTTCAATCTCAAAAACCATTCAAATTTCTTTACAATTCTAATTATTTATAATTTTAACTTGAATACGCCATGTATGAGGTTACTGAACTTGCGATCGATAGCGAAAGCGAGTTTAACAAACCATTTATAATTAACAGAGAACAATATAAAAAAAGAAATAAATAATTTGATAATAAATGCAAAATAAATGCAAAATTATTATTTAATATAACATAATAATAAAATCTTAAAAAAATTTTATAATTTTGGTTATTCTCATTTCTGATATTAATAAATCGCTATTTTATTTTTTCATTTTATAAAATTAAATAATAAAAGCATTATTAAATGATTGTGTGGTCTCGAAAGTATATAAAATAAATAGGATAATATTTAGAAGTGCAAAATATTATAATAGATAATAAATTCTTGAATATAAGCATCTCTGCGTCACTATTAAAACCGAAAGTTTTGTCGCACTATCGCGTCGATGGCAAGGTTGCTGCCTTATTGATCCAAGCGTCTTGGCGCTCGGCACCGGTCTATCTCGCAAAAGGAGCCAACTTGTATGTCGACAAAAACATAAATGTATATATACGTTAAGTTTGTGCATAATGCAATGCGTCTATTTAATCTGGAAACAATAAAAGTGGATGTCTTTGTATTCGCAATATTTCTTTTTCTTTTTCTTTCTCTTTTATAGGTTATATTCATTATTCTTCTAATTATCATGTTTGTGAAGTGACATGAAGTGACAAGAATCATAGATGATAAATAATATAATTTTTGCTATTTTATGATTATTAAATTATTAAGAATTTGTAATTTAATTTATTAAATTTCTCTAATAATATTGTCATCGATCAATTATTCTATTTCGTAAATTGTGTTTTAGCAAATAAATAAAAATTAAATATTTATACCTTACTGTGTAATCGAAGCTAGATTTATTTTTTAAAAATTAATATTTCAATAATTAGTAATTTTCAATTATTTATTACTATTAATTATTACGGATATTTAAATATAAATAACACAGATTATCTTTTAATTAATTATAATTTTGCTAAAACGTATTCTTTCTATATATATATTAATTATTACTTTCAACATAAAATCGAAGCATGGGAACGAGAAAATATATCCCGGTATACAATCATTTGTTATAAATACCGATACCCTTTCCATTCATAAGTAAATAAGTTCTTTTTTACAAATAATTTCACTGATTACACCATTTTATATAATTCATGAGAATTTCTCGACTAATAAGCAATTCAATGAATGATTTTCTAACGACATCAAATAATATCGCATGTTTCGATTCGGTAAAAGTTTATTAACGAAACTATTTCAGATAGATTGACTGATTGTTCTTTTGAACATGATGAAATCAATAGGAACATAGAAGACTTACATTAATACGATGGTTCTCGATGATGATTTGTACATAGTTGGAAAAATCGTACGGCACTGGTACGTTTATAAAAGCTAGAGAGACAGAGATGTATAAACGGGCTGCGCCGGCGAATCAATAGTTCGTCGACACTACGTACAACCTGAAGTCGGAAAAACATAGGGCTTGATTTTACGAGCGAGTGTACGCTCTCTCGTCGGCCAAACGAAAAGCATGTGTATATATATATATATATATATATATACACAAGAGAATCACGGATCCTCCGTTTCATGTTAAATGTCTCTGCGAGCTGTTCGCGAGACCAGAATGGTTTCCGCGAGCAAAAATAAACTGCGGGTGTTGACTGGCATTTTTACCAGTGCCTTTTATCCCGGTTAGAAGATATAGATTACTTGGAAAAAGTGGAATGGATTTTTTCGAGGAAATATCAAAAATATTTCGATTCAATGATTTATGTACGAATACGAATATATTATATGTATACAATTACAATTACATATGTATACAATAGATTATATGTATACAATTCTATCGGATCTTCCGTTTTTCTAACATAGTTTTTCCGAGGGATAAATTTGAAAAAACTTGTTACGATAAAGTTTTTGTAAAAGAGAAATGAAAAATTAATAAAATTATTAAACAATTATTAAGAATAAAGGAAGATATTGATTGATTAGCAAGAAATAAATATAATATAAAAAATATTAAATTATAAAATTTTTATGTTATTAATTTTTAATTATAATATTTTAATATTATAATTAATATTATAAAAAAATTATAAAATATAAAACAATTATATCAACGTTGATTAAGAATTTTACCATGTGATTTAAGTATTTGTATCTTCTAAAAATTTCATTTGTATTTTCAGTATATACAAGTGGTTGAACATGAGTACACTTATTGTCGTCTGTTTGTTTCACCGAGAACTTGATGGCAAAATTAGTCGAATGGAAGTCGGTCAACCGAAATGCAGATTACCAGTATTATTCTCACAACGTAAATAGACACTGGGAAGCCAGGTGCGAGCCACAGTCGTTTTCGCGGCAGTTAATCGCGGATGGAAATTGGAACAGTTTGTCGGATCGGTATTGACTCTTTTCCTGTCTCTTTTTCATTCATTTCATACAGGTGCAAAGATGATTCGTATTGTACTGAGTATATTATATCATTTGATGTATTATTGCAATTTTTTGTGCTTACGTTCAAAACTTTGAATGATAGTAAACATTCAGACGTTAATTTCTGAAAATATTATGTTTGATTTAATATTTATCAACATTTTCCTATTTAATACGACCTATAAATAAATCGCTTTTATAACTTTCTCTAATTTTCCAAATAGATTCCAACATAATCTTCAAGTTTATATCTCGAATATATCTGAACGCAAGGCCACAAGCTGAGTATGATTTATGTTAGTTTAACATGAATTCCTCGTGTTTTCTTAACGTTCTAAGAAAGTATTGAGAAAATGCGGCATATTATGTAACGTTACGTATAATTATGATGTTTGGTCACATCACATGTATTAAACCGAATATGTTGCGCATCTTTAGAGTTCGTTTATACGATGGAAAAGACAAATGTTTGTCGAGTAAACCGAGCACGGTATATATCTGGCCTCTCGGACCACGACGAGCCAGCCACTGTGGATATTTTCTCTCTTCACGTGTCCAGTTCGTTTTCAACGAAGAAGAAGAAATCAGTTATAGAAACCGGGCGAGTTTCGCTCCTTATGAATGCAGGAAAATCATTTTCCCTTCGTGAAAGCGGACAATTACCATTTTTCTCGACGGCTTAATCGCATGATGGGCTCGATACTGTAATTAACAAAGAAATCGCCTTTTAATTGGACCAGCACTGGAACGAGCGACAACATCTCGGTGCACGCAACTGTATACGAATTTGCCTTTATTAGAATGTGTTCGAACGGAATAACGAGAGAAGGAAACACGATTCCATCGAGTTCGCCCGATAAGAATAGCGGCCCCGATTAAATCGGAACTAAATCTTGAACTAAACTCATCTGAACGATAAGATCTTCCATTTGGACGATGTTTGTTCCCATTGAGACGAATTCGTGCTACGCTGCCGGAAAATGTCGGAGATATCGATTTTACCAGGAGCGTAGTTCCGCGCCGGGGATACAAGATTTTGCGACGCTTCGTGCTTTTGTTCTTTATCAGATATTTCTCTACACGTTTGATTACAAGCGTGTCGAAACTGAAAATACTTTGATGGCCTATATACAGTACTTGATGGATTAATGGATCGAATCGTGTAACCGGAACGGGGCCAAAATTATTAAAATACTTATCGTTAAGCACGATCAACCTATGCTCGTTGAAATATTTAACTATAGGACAAAAGATATATTTTATATGATATAATATAAATAATAAATTCACGAAATGACGCGAATCGATATTAACCTTGCCTCAGAGTGTACGATAGAATTTCATTTCTGAAAAATCATGCTGGCATACGGGCAACGTATTTTAAGCGTGCGTCTGCTGAAAATATCCAAGCAGAGGATCCTCTAACACATGAAACGCACATGTTCACGCCCGTGCCTAATAACTATACATATGAGGATGACAAGGTCTCTCTGCCCACATGAATTACGACAACTAGCCGCCGATATTCGTTCCATTTCCATCCAGATTTAAAACGAAGGTTGTATATCCAACCATTCTCGTCTTACGGAGAAAAGAAGATCGTGCCCTTTTAATTGTTCACATCCGCATGAACATCCGATAGACACCACCCTCGTTTTTTCAACGGTGAGATTCGATTTAACAAAGTACACCTTCCAGCGACACTTCGAGGGGCGAGGGGCAGATTGGGATCAATTTCATGAAAGGCAGTTCACGGTGGTTTAGATTCACCAGAAGGGGTTCGAGGCGATTTCACGGGACAGAGAACGGGGTCCGTGTGAAGGGTTTGTTGCAGCACGCGTTGCATTACCGAATGCGAAGGGTGTGGACCCTGGATCGGTTATAAAACATAGGTAGTGCTTGTGACGACGATAGATTGTCCTTTTTTTTTTTTTTTTTTTTTTTTTTTCTCTCTACCATTCACTGTACCGTCCCTCTGATCTTTCTCCCCTAACCGCTTTTATCTTTCCACGAATGGGGAATGCCTCAGGGGTTGATTGTCGAAAGTTCTTTATATATAGTCCGCGGATTCTTTTCAATTTGCCCCACTGTGAGATGATCCACGCTAATATTTATACATTTTGTCTGCTCTTCTTTGTTTGGCCTAACACGAGGTCGTGATCTTTATTCTTAACGATTCTCGTTTCGTTTATATAATTTGCCGATTCTTAAGGGTTACTCGATATTCGAGATTGCATGTTTGAATCTTTTACAACTTTGTTATTGATCGAGAGATACAATGCACGAAATAAGTAATACGAATCTTAAAATAATTATACATTTTATGCAATCATAAATAATAATTAAAAATAGCATAATCTAGAGAAAAATTGTGAGAAATATTCTCGTGGCGAAAATAGATGAATTTCTTTATTCATTCCGGAAACGACGAGCACGAGTTTTTAAATCGTGATTGTATGGTAATGCCCGAAGTGGATCAGCGAAAAACCGCGCGTTTTCCATGTCGAGAACGTTTGCACGACAAGAAGAGAAACCCGTATTCCTTCGGATGGAAAGATGTATCGCGAAACAGGGAGTCTTACGTTTATCAGTCGTGGCACATCGAATACTTACTGCTCTAAATCCAGCATTGGCGGAAGTGCGTGAAGCGTAACTTCTATTATATACTGATTGGTATACCATAGCATGGAGGCAATATACGCACGTTAATCGTCTGCACCGGATGTCGGATCCGACGCACGTTGCAAACGAATATCAAGGACAGTACGCGGGGGGGTTTGGCCAATTCTCAATGGGAAGTAATTTTGTTCGAGGCAAAGACTTTTTAGTCGATGGTATCTATATCGTTTTTATCTATCTATCCGCCTCTGGATAAATCTGTGTGTATCGGATATTTTCATTTACGTAATAAAAGTCTCTCGTGGACGAGTGACCTATAAAAGTTTGATATCAACTAGAAAATTGATGCTTGATTCCCCTATTTATAAGTACCCTCCATGTTGATGGCTTTATAATAATAATAGAAATTATCTATATATATATATATATAAAATATAGAAAACACGATTCTAAAATATTATTAAAAATAATAACGTGCTACTCGCGCGAAACTAATTGATATTTACTTTAACATTAGGAATAAGTAAACTATATTTTACATGATGTATACGTAATAAGCACGTGCAGTAAGATCTCCTCAAAGGTTAGCATTCAATAGCATTCGGCATTATTACAACTTGTGGTTTTATTTTTTGAAAAGATCCGCGTAAAACGATATCCACTGTTCTGTTTCCAGAGCGCGCAAAACAGGCTGTTGATTAAGAACGGCAAGGTGGTAAACGACGATGGGATCACGGACAACGACGTTTATATCGAAGATGGTATCATAAAGTAAGAGTCATTACATATATATATATATATATATATATATTCATAAACATTAACTTTTCTCATTTTCATGCACATGTATAATTACGTTACTAAACGCGAAATCGTTTTCGCGTGGAATTTGTCGAGTTTCGATTGTCCATCTCCAATATCCAATCTCCAACGTGGCATTTATTCTGCTATAATTGTTGCACGAGTCAAAGGTGATGATAAATTAGGGTTTGTGAGCAAATAAATTTTTCGATTTACATATATGTACACGAACGATCGACGTTTCATTCGAAATTCTGCTCGCGTGTTTATTCGCCACTTTGCGCAAGCGAAACGCGATACAACGTTTTATCAATGAAAAGATAACGCGATGATAGTATAATTTGTCAAACAAGCGTGACATGTAACTTATTGAAAAGATTTTAAAAATTTTATTAATATTGAATGTTTATCTAGAGCCGTGTAATTGTATTAGAAATTGTCTAATTACTTTGTTGCTGTTTTTCCTTTTAAAGAAAAAATTAATGACCAGTTGAATGATTGTATATATGATTTTATATATGATTTTGTATTATTGTATTATTGTATTATTGTATTATTGTATATATGATTTTCATCGTATGTACTAATAATGGTTTAGGAGCGCTTAATCGTTCATTTCCATCGTTGCATTCCGATTACATAAAGAAACGTTATATTTCCAGGCAAATGGGTCGTAATTTAATAATACCAGGTGGCACGAGAATCATCGACGCCCGTGGAAAATACGTGATGCCCGGTGGCATAGATCCGCACACCCATTTCGAATTGGAGTTAATGGGCGCCAAGACGGTGGACGATTTTTATCAGGGCACGAAAGCAGCTGTCGCCGGTGGTACGACGATGATCATCGACTTTGTCATCCCTAAGAAGGACGAATCAATTTTAGAGGCGTACGAGAGGTACCGGGAGAGCGCCGACCAGAAAGTTTGCTGCGATTATTCGCTCCACGTCGCTATCACGTCCTGGAGTTCAAAAGTGAGCCTTTGAACAAATGTGACGAACGTCCAAGAAGAAAGATCTCTTCCTCCTAGTTTCGTTCAATGTTAATATAAAGGAAACGTTAGAACGATGGATCTGAAAGATTCTGCAGTCGCGTTCTGAAACGCGATGACTACATCACTATGATACAGTTCACACGCTATTCTCTATTCTATTTAGTCACCCAGAATGAGATAATTACCGTAATACGAGTCCTTCCTGGAAAAGAAAGCACGACCGACCCCTTTCTTGCGTGTCTCTTTTAATTTTATCGCCGTCGTTTTATAAAATTAAACGTAATGTGTATTATCATGAAATAGCGTGTTGACAATTGGTATTCAGATCGCAAATAGAATTTACGTAATTCACAGATGACTATCGGAAATTAGTAGGAGAACGCGTTACGTTCCCCTCTCTCTTTCGATCGTTCTTTTTATCAAATGCTAATGATCAAATCGGTCAATTGAAATTGACGTTGAAACGAGCGGAAAAATTACGCTTGAAAATTATCGAATCGATTTTTGGTGTTCAGCATCGTTCAACAGACGATTTAGACACTTGGAACGAGCATAAAGCATCGGCCTAGATCGAGCGACGAGTCCACTCCGCTCCGTTCCTAAATATGGTGAAACCGATCTCGCGGCAAATTGGCAAATCGTACGAATCTGGTACGAACTGCAGCTGTTTTGCCACAGCGTCTTTGTAACTGTAATCACGATCGTGAATGGAATACCGAGCGATCGAGTGAGGAAATCGCAATCGGATCGCGTACGGATGCATGCAAATCGATGTACTCCTTATTTGTTAACGCTTGTCAGACTGTTTATCCGTTTGAAATAATTCTTATTCCGTTCTAAGCTATCATAGTTTTTCTGTATTGCAGGTCAAAGAAGAAATGGCTACGTTGGTGAAGGATCACGGTGTCAATAGCTTCAAAATGTTCATGGCCTATCGTGATCTATATATGATCAGGGATCCAGAATTAATTGAGACGTTCAAAGCGTGTAAGGAGCTCGGTGCTATTGCTATGGTTCATGCAGAAAATGGCGACATTATTGCGGAGGTAGGAGACTCGTCGTGATTTATGTCGTGATCGTTATACATAATTTATCCTTGAAATAAGCGAGCGATACGTTATGTTGGAACGTTTTAACAACTGCTACCATGTTTGGTGTTCCATCTGATGAAAATAGACGCATAGATATATTTACGATATATATTACATAAATCTTCAGAGAAATTTAGGTAGAAATTATTTTAGAACACGAAACGATTGCTCGATGCTGGAGTCACGGGACCCGAAGGTCACGAAATGTCGCGTCCTGAGGAAGTAGAGGCAGAAGCTGTGAACAGAGCGTGTGTTATAGCTAATCAGGTAAGGAAAACGAGTCTGGAGAAGATTTATAGATGATCATATTTATAAGTACGCTTGTGTTTATCTTTTCAAGCACTGCTACTTTATAAATCAATGTATCATAGTACTTTGAAGAATTGCTTATTAATGGATATACGCTTTCTGTGATTATAGTTTTAATTTGGAATGAATGATACTTTTAATTCAGTTCAAAGTAATTATCTTTTTTATCGTTAAAAGATATAAAGAAGTATTATAAATAGTTTTTATATGATCTTATTAAAAAAAGAAGATACTTTATTGTTTTGTTTCAGCTTAAAAATTCAAAACAATTCATTATACTTTTACGAAAGGAAGTTTCATTATTTTTAAGGACACTAAAGCATAAATCGATCAAAATTCTGCATGCTTAGGTCAATTGTCCACTATATGTAGTGCATGTGATGAGTCGTAGCGCCGCAGAAGCGGTGGATGCTGCGCGTAAGCGTGGCAATTCGTGCATCTTCGGCGAAACCTTGGCAGCTGCAATTGGCACAGATGGTACCAACTACGCGCACAAATGCTGGAAACACGCTGCAGCGCATGTCTTGAGTCCACCTCTAAGACCAGACCCAGATACACCACGTGCATTGTTGAATATGTTGGCCAAGTGAGTCGAAGCCACCATAAATTTTGATTAAGGTGACTTTGACATCCAGAGAATAGTGTACCTATATGTCGAGTTGCCATGATATTATTATTATTATTATTATATGTAGTTTTTTTATATGTTTTATTTTACAAGTGAATGAAAAAAAATAGCTTACGTTAAATAGAAATAGAAATGAATTTTGTTAATAAGTACACTTTTAGTTTTGAAAAAATATCACTGATATTTCGCTGACCGAAAAATGATTAAAAAATTACACGTTATTTTTTAGTTCATAAAAATATAGATTAAAATCTTAGAAATGATAATTTATATATATTTTTTAATTTAATTATACAAATTAATTTCAGCGTTGCAACAAAGATATAAAATATTTATAATCGTACAGAAATTCTATGAGATTGCATAAAGATCATTCTAAACTCATTAAAATTTTAAAGAAACAATTTTAACTTCATAAAAGAGCTTTTTTGTGAAATTTATATTTTTCTACACTAAAGGATTTAAAAAAATCCTTATTATATTCTTTAATTTTTGAGTTTTTAAGAGGATGCATGAAATCTCATGGAGCTTAAGAAATCTGGAATTTGCAAGATATATGAAGTCACGTATTATCTTGAATACCGAATATTGTAATTTCTATTGAGGTTTATCTATAGAATTTTACGTATTTTATATAGAATTTCGAAAATAATTTCTATTATTTTTATTAATTTATTCCAAATTGTTGCAACAATTTATAAATATTAAAGAGTATTAAAATACATCAATAGATAAGCATTAAAGTATAATTATAGCTCCTCGATATTGCATGCATCAGAAATTATATTTAGATGTTCCGTCGAAATTCTCGTGCATGCACACTGATCGTAACTGCAGTTCGATATTACTTTTCCTTTGCCCTATTTCTTTTACATTTTAAATCATCGTTGTACAGCTGGCACGATTCTCTTCCTCGGTATTATAAAAGTAATGTAGCTCAATTTGTAGTTACCTCTAAACTGTAGTTAGTCATGATATCGTGAACACGGCTGAAAATAATAGTATTTTATTCTGAAAGATAATAAATCCAAGATAATTTGAATAACGAGAGAAAATCCTTCTTTTTTTTTTTTCGGCTGTGATCACATTTATAATCAATAAAATCGATGCCAGGATAAACGAGACAAGATAATATCGCGTTTAGGTGAATTGCCCACTGTACGTAACGGCATTGTCGAGCAAATCTGCTGCTGATGTTGTATCCTCGAAAAAGTCGGAGGGTGTTGTCTTGTTTGGAGAAACTCTCGCAAGTACCGTGGGTATCGATGGTAGCGAGCAATATGGGAAAGATATCGAAAAAGCCAGACGTTACGTTACTAGTCCACCATTGAGACCTGATTCTACAACACCTGCCTATCTAATCGAACACTTAGCACAGTAAGTAAAAAAAAAAAATCTGAACTCTTGGATCACTTTAATTAAGAAGATAGTCGTTAGTAAGTTACTAATGTAGAGAATCTAAAATAAACTTTAAGAAGATAATTTTTTTTCGATATGAGCACGATTTATCTAATCGATGATTATTTGTTTTTTTTTTTTTTTTATTATTATAAACTGTTATTTTAATAACGTAATCGACAAATCAACTAATGAAATAAAAGATATAGCAAAGTGGAGATTCATTCAACAGTTTCTTATGTTCTTATCTCCTTTCAAATATCGTTACGTTCGAGTTGATAATTAACTTATTTCTACTCTATATGGAAACTTAATGCAGAAAAACTGTAAATGGATAAGCATACGAGATAAAACAATTTTCACGCTGTTGGGTTACTCGTATGCGTTTGGAAAGCGTAAAGAATTCAAATGACAATGATAAATTACAGCAACAAATTGGCACGCATGATATAAGGCTAACTGAACTTAATTTTAATAGACACCGCGTGGGAAGTCATTTTTATCTCGCATCTGGTATTAAACTTAATTAAATGGGCAGAGGAAAACTCGTTTAAAGATCATTCTACGGTCAGCATTCAATTTTACTCGATAAATCGATTACATCACATAATATTATAATACATATAGCTACATATTATAAAATTCTTCTAGCTTAACAGATGTCAAGGTATCCTTTCGTTCTTCTGCTATAGATCTCTGCTTTTTTAAGATATCAATTTCTCAAAATTTTAATAAATCATCTACTTCAACGATTTTCTATTTCGTCAGAGACGGTCTTCAAGTTACCGGTAGCGATAACTGTACCTTCAACGCCGAACAAAAGGCTCTAGGCAAGGATGATTTCTCGAAGATTCCCAATGGCGTAAATGGTGTCGAAGATAGGATGTCGGTTGTATGGGAGAAAGGGGTGCACGCTGGAATAATGGACCCTACGAGGTTCGTGGCAGTGACCAGCACCAACGCTGCAAAGATCTTCAACCTTTATCCACGAAAGGGAGTGATAGCGGTCGGCTCAGACGCTGATATAGTTGTCTGGGACCCTAACAGGAAGCGTACGATTTCCGCTCAAACGCATGTCCAGGCCGTTGACTTCAACATCTTCGAGGTAAGGTCTGGCCAATATTAAGCCTTTAATAAAGCCTTTGTTGCCTCGATATTGAGTCGCAGGAGGTACATATTTTCTATTTATCTTACCCTGACCCACAGGAAGTTCAATCAAGCCAACATCGTTGTGATAAAGAAAATTTTATCAGTGCTCGTAGTACATGCTACGTTATACATTAGTTTTGATCGAAATGATTCTTTTTTCTCTGCCAATAAGTTTGACTTTGTCTAATTTTATTTATTTCAGGGTATGGAAGTTCATGGGGTACCTGAGTATGTTATAGTGGAAGGTCGTGTTTGCGTGGATGAGTGCGAACTAAAAGCTGTTCATGGATTCGGAAAGTTCGTCGAGACTCCAAGCCATGCTACTTATGTATATGATATGATTGAAGACAGAGAAAAAGTATATTTCTCTTAATATTTCGTAACGTTCAATATTTGTAAAAATCTCTAACGAATAATGAATAATCATTTGTAATTTAAAAATTATCGTCTTTAATTAGAATCATTATTATTTGTTCAGAAACCACGCGGTGTAGCACGAACCGAAGCCGAGGCGAAGAAGTTTGCCGAGGAGGATGCCGCTATCGCGAAGGCCAAAGAGGAAGCAAGAGCGGCAGCTGAAGCACTCGCGAAGAGTCATCAAACAAACGGTACTTACGAAAGTCCGAAACCAAAGATTTCAGTACCCGATTGTATGCCAACACTACCTGATTCTGCTGTGGTTACACCATCATCGAAAGGTCCACGATTAGAAGGACAGAGAAATTTGCAAGACTCTACTTTTTCTATTAGTGGTATGTAATTAGAAAATTTTTTCTTTTAAAATAGAGATAGAGGCAATATTGAAAAAATTGTATGTTCGCAGAGGATGTCGAGGAAGCAAGAAGAGCTTGTATCCGCGTGAACAATCCACCTGGTGGTCGTAGTGCGGGAGGTTTTTGGTAATTTATGAAAGACAGATTTTCAAGATCTGCTTTGCATATCTTTAGGGATCTTTCTTTACAGAGGAAATAAGGACGAAATGTTTCTTCTTTCATCATTTTTCTTTCATTCGTGTGTACAAAAAACACAATTTTATTTTTCTTGACAGTTTTCTATCAACTCGCTTTCAGGTTCGCTATTCATTCAATCATTATCGATAAGTTTCGTTTTCAATTGATATGTTCTCAATCGATTAAGGTCTGTTCCATCAAAGGAGGATTCGGATGCCACCGGTCAGTAGAATATATTTTCACGTATCACACTATTTTTAGCTTCATTATCGCTTCATTGCCCGCTCTCTATGTACGTATGCTTCATTCTTTGACCTTGGATCGTTTACGCGGTTGATGATCCGCACTTGACTTTATCTTTCGTGCAATAGATATATTTGTTAAGTTTCTAGCCGATCAAAGATTTATGTTATCGTTCTTAATGAATACCTTAATCGACTGTTGCAAACTTATATCATTTATTTGTATAGTATATTGTTTTATTATGTATTACATATATGGAATAACAGAATTACGTATTAATTTTGACGTGGATATTATGTCTATATTTAATAGAAAAATTATTTATTTCTTTTATGAAGATAATCAAAAAAATAAATTTATGTTTTGTAAAGTCGTAAAAAATATTTGATATACGTATTTCTGATAATTCCAAGGTCAAGCTTATGAGCAAGTTATTTATTGCGTAACTATATTACTCCAAAAATGTATTCGCATCTGTAATATTCAAAATCATTTCAAAATAACTTAGATATTTAATAATGTTTATTATTAAATCGATCATTATTAATGAACGATTATTAGTCACCAATTATAAGTTGTACATGTTTAACATTCATTAATCAGTTATTATTAACTTTGGTTTCGTATCATATTTTTAATAATTTATATAACACCGGTGTACAGTGATCATCATCAATTTCATCATTGACATTATACAATAACGTAAACATTATATGCCCGGTGTACATATTACATATAAAAATGTTTTCGCTCTCGATCAAGGTTTATCTGGTATGCAATTATCTCACGGGTATATTATATTATATTATATATTTTATACACTATCGTTAGTCCTAGAATCAAACACTGTACCATTAATTTTAAGAAATCAGCCCAATACAATAATTGTTCTATTTTCTATCACAGTTTAATGTTACGTTTCGGTTAATTATATTATTAATTATAATGATTGTAAATATTATATTATCCTTAATTTAACGATTCAAAGAATTTAAACAGTTGTTCTTTCGCAAAGGATTAAAATAATTGTATTATAAATTATATACAGTTATGTTTGAATATTTATTAGAAATTGATAACTTAATTATCATATAAAACAGTCTAACAGTAAGTTAAACCGAATAATTGCAACCGAATGAAAAACAGATAATTTTTTTTATCTTTTCACTGTATTTTTATTGTCATAGAATTTGCGGGTTTAAAAAAGTTCAAATGATAAAAATCGTGATAATATGGAAACAGATGTATCTTAGAATCAAATATTTGGCATTAAAATTTTTATTCCAAAGATATGGAGCGGAATTCTTCTGCTCTAAAAATGTTGACATTTTTTAAAATTTACAAAATTTAAATGGAGAAATGATAAAGTTCAACAATGATAGCTTGTAAAAATTAAATTGAAATACGCACAAATTCATAAATAGATAACATAGTCAAGGATGCTAAATTTATAAATTAACAACCATTATACCAAAAGGAAGATGTAATGATGTATTTGATGTATTTGATAAGAATGCATACTTGTTTGCTTATGATTTTCAAAATTTATAAAATTTCATGTGGAAATTTCATTGAGTATTATTTAATTTAATTATTCAAGTCTTATATTGTGTGAACAAAAAAATTTTTTTTACTTCCTTAATAGCATGAACCCTACATTCCGATTTTTAACGTGTTGAAATGAAAATTATTAATCTTTTTTTTTAATTTTGTCATTGAAAAAATATCTATTGTTGATTTTATTAAATCCTTAAGACACATGCGTCTACGAAAGTAAAATTAATGATAATAATCTTAATAATAATAATAATGTTAAGAATAAATGATACTAAACAGTAATTATCGCATAATAAATATTTATTACGTAATTATTATTGTGTAAAATGAATGAATTTGAAATTTTATAATTATAAGGCTTGTCTGAGCTACTCGTAAACGACCAAAAACTTTGGTTACCATCGTAAGTTATAATTGCAAAATTGTCGCGAATAACTGTCGTGATACATTTTTAGAACGAGACATTTTTAGATCGCATTTAGAAAAATATGTCTAAGAGTTTTTTAATGTAGATTTTATATTGAAACATTTCTAAAAGTTTCTACACATGCATAGAATCAGTTACAATAAGTTATTAAGAATCATAGAAAGCAACACAGTTCATATATTTTGAAATAATTTATAATTATTTTATTAAAAACAATTCTATTATGAAGCTTTTTCTCAAGATATATTGTTGTTTTCTAGTAATAATTACATAATTGAATATATGTGATTATATAAGACTGCTTGAAACCTGATTAATTGAGAAACGATTGAGATTTGACCTTGTTCAATTATTATATGGTTTAATGGAAAAGTGTTGTCTCCATTTGTTTTTACAGTTTTTAGACTATTAACATTTATTAAGACTTAACATTGTTATTGTGCATGTTACATTCGTTGTATTAAAGATTTTATATTACGGTATTCAATACGTGTATCGTTGTATTCCATTTACCAATATAAAAGTTTTGTATGAGAATTATTTAAATGATAAATATGCAAGGGCTTTACAACAGATTTATCTCTATAAAAATATAATTATCAATGTGTTCACAATTGTGTGACTTCGAGTCGAGTATTCGAAAGAAATGTATAGTTTATCAATATAATAAATGATACAGCTAGAGTACCTATTTATGTCTGTTACAATGTATGTGATCGCTTGAAATAAAAATTTGACATCAATATTAAATGAATATTTTTGATTTTCTATTAATGACTTTTATGAAAATATCACTTCGTTATTTAGTAATAAGTATTTTTCACAATATTTAAAACGCATTCTCTTATTGCTATTATAACAGAAATATTTATAATATATATTTTTATAATATATTATTATATAAAAAAAAATAATAATTGAAAAATCTCATTTAAGTATTTAGTTTGTAAATATATTTATCTATAAATATAGTAGATATAGTGTTAAATATATTGCTCTTAATTTACAAACTAATCACAGAGTTTCATAAAGGAAAATAGTATCATAATATGATTATTATTCGATAATAAATGCAATTTGATATTAAATTTCTTGATGTATATGTTTGTTAATACATACACTTGAAAGATATGTATAATTTTTATTATATATTTATAGAGTATTTGATAGAAAATGCTTCATTGTTCCTCAACTTTGTGTCTAGCTTTTTCTAATATTTGTTTCAATTCCGATGTTCGAGAACTCTTCGTCTATAAATAAGAAAAGATAAGAAAATTAAAATTCTATGCTTAAAATATTTCAATTTTGTTATTTACCTTATTTTCATTTCGTGCTAATAAAATTTGATTGAAAAGTTTGGCACCTTCCGCGATACCACAATATTGTTCCAATTGTCTTTTTGTTAAATCAAATACTTCTGAACCAGCCATGTCTCTTAATTGTTTACAAATTCTGAAAAACAAATTTAATTATTAAATTTAAATTTAAAAATTTTCAAATTAAATTTTTTTTTTTTTGAATTTAAGAAATACTTTTCTGAATATCCTTTAAATGTAAGCCATTTTTGCACTTCTCTAGGAGTGGAATATTGATCCAAGACAGGCTCACGATCTATACTCTTGCCATAATACTCTTTCTTCTCACGAAATATCATTAATACTTGTTTCAGTTCCTCTTGCACTTGTTTCTCGGTTTTCAGCCCTAAAAAAAAACAATACATCATGCATCAAACAACTTTGGGCATTATAAAAGTGTATATTACCGCTAATTGTATGATTACTCTTCAATGTAGCTGATTTGCATGAATTATTCGAAGAAACAGATATCTGACTTTCTAAAGGAGGCGGTGGAGGTGGTGGTGGAGTAATTGTTGATATTAATGATGACGACATTTCCTTCGCGATTTCTTCACGTACGTCCGGAGGTGGTGCGTGAATTTCAACTACCTCTGTCATTTCATTGGATTTTGATTTCTGATCTTCATTGATGGATGATATTTTTTCATTGATGTTAGGTTTAATTGCAAATATTACTTTGTTACTACCGATAGACGTCGTTTCTTCGTTAGATTCATCTGCAATATAATTAATATTGACAATATTATTAATAATCGATGTTATATATGTTGCAAATATATATATATATACAAAAATGTATATATTAAAATGCTTAATTTTACAGACATTAAGACATCTATTTAAACAAACTTACCCCAACATTTTTGAAGATTAAAATCACTAAACACTTTCTCAATAGACGATCACATTAAGAAGCACACTTTAAGCAAATGCAACGAATGCACTAACGAATTTACAAATACAATAATTTATTCTTCAACCAACGATTTTAAATATTTAAAATAGGACGAGTATACTTATGCATAAAGACAAATACAATCTGTAACCGAGTATATTTATTAATCAAGTGATGTACATAAATTACAGTGCAACAAAAATATTGGACGGATCGTAATCCCCATTCCATGGACACAAAACAGATAAAAGAGTTAAAAAAGAAGAAAAATTAGATTTCGCTCGATCAAGAAGTATGTATAAAATTATAGATTACGTGATCGTGCATCATATTTTTACTATTAATTGCAAAGTGTCCCTCGTGGAAGAATTTCACGATTTATATTACTCGCATGGTGGTAGATTATCGCAATACAATTACAAGAATAACTCTAAAGAGACTGAAAGTGCGAAGAAGAATTTAGAAGATCCAATTTATAAACATCGTTGAACATGTTTCCTGTGAACTCATTTTAATAAGTCCCTGATAGACTAGTTAGTATCGTATCGTCGAGAATAGCTCTATCATTGATTTCTATGTATAAATAATCCGGTCGTTCGAGAACGAATCGATAATGCTTGCATTAATTGCATGTAATTGTTTATAGCTCTCGATTATCTATACCACAAAACAATAAAAAAGTAACGTGAATTCGTCGATACGCAGAGTTCGCTCGGTGCTTTTTACTCTCTTTCTCTAATTATTACGGCGCTGAAAAACTAACTATGACGGACAAATGTGCAAGAACCAATGTCAAGTTACTTATTTCAAATCAATTATATATTTTTGGAATCAAGCATTTGAATTATGTATTATCAAAAAAAAAAGTAGTAGCAAAACAACTTGTCATAATATTTTAGAAAAAAATTTTGAAGAGTAACTCAACTTTGGCAAGCGAGAAAAAATTTATACAGTCGAGTAATGTTGCGATTGTAAAATTGCAATAATGTCCCATACTTTATCTATATTATATTTAAAAATGCGAAAATATCGCATCGCTCGTTTGTATTCACTCTTCAATAATATAAATCAACAGTCGCGGGATTTCTCGGCATCTCGCAATAAAGATAATAAAAATTAAGTTATTTTCTAATATTCTTTCTCTCTCTTTCTCTCTCTCTCTCTCTCTCATCATATGCAATTGTATTATGTCGCCGTTTCTAGAATTCAATTCTTCTTATCTGACCATTCATAGAAGGGGAATCGCAAAAATTCAACGATTCTTCTTCCTCGATGTTTCACAATATATTTGTACAAGCTTATTCACACTGATGCATACAGACACATGCAACGTCACGTAAATAAAAGCATCGAGAGAAAGAGTTTTGTACCGATGATTAAAGCCATTGATAAAAAAAGAAAAGAATGAATCACAATGTTGATGAATAAGAATCGTTCAACGTGTAACATTTTCTGTTATTACCGAAGGAAGATATAATTTTTATCAACAGCTTTAATTCGACAGACAAGCTTTTTCTTATAGTGAAGCCGAATATTTGATAATAATGGACGGACACAATGACTTCACCACGATTTCTCCAACGGAAACGCACGAATGTTGCATTTATAATTTTTACCAGTTCAATATGTTAACTTCACGCTTTTACAATATTTTTAATATAAAACTATACATGTTATTCTTTGTTTTTTTTCTTCTGTTAAGTATATATAGGTATATATAAGTATATATATATATATACTAAGATTTGGTTAGTCGATAAATATAAAAAGTATGATAGTCATTCCTATAATCACTATAAAGAAAAAAAGGTACGATATTAAAATAAACTCGAACACTTCTGATTGACTGTTATATGAGTTAGATTGTTTTAAACAAATATAAAGAATAAGATTTGCAACTTATTCATAAAATATCAAATTATTTTGTTCATTGATTTTAATAATAAAATATGTTCCATCCTATTTCCTGAGTTGCAATTCTATTTTTGATTGCAAACTTATATTTGATAAGATACCGCCTTATTGTTAATTGGTTTAAAGGCTTCAGAAAAGAAAAAAAGAACTAATATCTATATAATGCATAGCGATGAGTTTTTCTTAAAGTTCTTCCTAATATTCTTGAATCAAAGTCATTAATATAAATTATAAAAAGAAAACTTTGGATAAGATCGAAGAACTTGAAAAACCAACGCATTTTATAACAAATATAATTTCTCTACTTTGCTTTATTGCAATAATTATTGGTGGATTCGATCTAGATATTACTCACATATTTCTTCATATTTATATAATATATACAAGTAGAAAAAACACAGTATTCATCAAAAAGAAAAAAAAAATTGAAGAACGCTTAGAAAACAAAACGTACAAGGATTGAAGACACAATAAATGCTGTGGTGCTAATATACGTTGATCATTTTCGTAACATGCTTTATCTCATAATCGAAGTCATCAAGAAATATATCTTAAATAGTTTCAATCATATAAACACGAATTGTAAAAACTTCAAGCATTTTGACTGCATTTTCTTAAATAGTCTATTGAATAATCTATTTTGTCTTCTGATATCAGCGACCACAACTTAAAAGTTATCCTATTGATTCAATTCCTCTCCGATCCCTCAAGCAACGTACAAAACTAAACAATTCTGAATCACTAGATAGCTTAAAAATACCGGAATTCACCTTTTTTCCCAAGTCTTTCTTTTCTCACCCAATCTGCAGGTGCGGGAGGTGGAATCGCATGAGTTCGATGAGTGGCTTCAGGTCCTGGACTTGTGCTGGTCCTTTCGATTTCAGAATCCTAAAATAATTAATATAATTAATAATCCATAAAATACTTAATAATCCTTAAATAATTTTTATTATTGTAAAATAATATTTTAATGAAGATGATTTCAGAGAAGATAGTTAATAAATTATTTAATGTTATTAGTTCATAAATAATTATCAGAATCAATAACTATTGTTATAGTCAATGACACAGTTTCACAGTAATTACTGTTTCTTCAACCAAATCTTTGCAATCATCTTTACATAATTATTTTCCTTTAAGACAGATGAAGGTTCTAGAAGGCATTCAGGCAGTGAATCTCACCTCGTAATTATAGCTGTGCCCCTGCCTCGGATATCGACTCGTGTACAAAGGATTGTTGAAAACATCGTTGTCGTTAGAATGAGAAGGATTGTGAGGTGTAACAATAGTATGTGGCACATGGGCAACCTGGCCTCTGGAATTTCTTGCCTTCCACCATTTCCTGCTATCATCGAGAATCTCTAGGTATTCACCTCTAACAACTGTCAATTCTTTATCGTTGTTTGCCGTCCTCGGATAAGTAACTTGCACGATTTTCGCGTGTCTAGCCACTAAGTCGTCTAACCAAGCTTCCTGAGCTCTTTCCATACCAGCAGTTCTCGGTGTTCTTTCGATCGAGTCTACGGATATATCGCTATGCGCTCTCGTTTGATCGACGACTCTTTCTTCTCTACCATACAACTCTGAACCGGTACCGTAATTTCTATCAAAATATTCGTTACCGGCACGCTCTTCTCTGCTCTCGTACTCTAAATAATCGCTGCTATAATGAGATTCGTCAACTTCTCGATGATTATAATACGAATCGTTCTGTTGTTCAGGGAGCTCGTCCCTCTTCTGTTTGTCAGCGTTCAATAACGAAGCAAGATGATCGTGGTCTCTGTCTTCTGGTATTGGATACTCAGGGGACCAACCATCCATGAAGATAGGGTGATAGGGGGGAACGTGACCTTTCCATTGATCGCGTGGTATTAACCACGTATCGCCCAATGAATGCCAAAGCTCCGTCTCTTTACTTGTGACGCAGTTAATCAACAAATTTACCGCTTCTCTAGTCAATAACGGTGATACAACTTTGCTTGGCAAGTTAGGATCGTAATTAGTATCGTGAGATGCGTCCACGATCAAAGCAAGCGGCGTAAAGAGAAAATGCACTAGTTCAGGAGCGTTGGGGTCGTGAATATGAGCCTTCAACTTAGCCAGCAAATTAAACGACAGCTTAAATTTTTGAAAGATATCGATGAATTCCATCTCTGGTGGTGGTTTGGCTCTCATTGTCAGCATTCCGTCACCGAGATTTCTTTTCTTCGACTTTCGATTGCGCCTTCGACGTTCCAATTCTTTAGAAGCGGCCGCCGCATATTGCAGACGCGCGATAAATTTTTCAATATCATCGAAACAATGATTCAGGATCGTCACGTCGCGTTCATATTTTTCGGAAGATGTCGAGGACACTTCGTCATTGTTCTCCTCACGAGATATATCATTTTGACTATCGGCTACGTTTCGAAAAACAGAGATAAATTAAATTATTCCATCTTATAGATTTATATTTCATAAAATATTCAATTTTATTTACAAATAAAAAAAGGTGGATAAAAAAAAAAGAAAAAATACGAAAGGACATACCATTGTTAGCACTAAATGCAGATACTTGTTCTCGGACATTAACCCCGTTTAAGGGTGGTTCTGGCGGTGGTAAAGTGGGAGGCGGTGGAATACGTCCTCTTGGACCTCTTGGCGAACCACCTGGTACCAGTTTACCCATTTGCAGCATCTTCAGATCCTCGACGAGATCTTGTGCCGAGACACTTTGACACTGGAATATATGCATTTCTGCTCGTTGACCGGAACCACTGTCATCCGCCACTGTGAAGACGAGAATGTTGTTATACATCTCCATAGGATCCCTCGACGTGAACGCGGTCGGTTCCTGTATCAACGAGGCTGGGAAACGCTCCATGACGGCCTGCATACGAATTTATCAACGATGCATTAAGTGAAATTGCCTTAAATTGTACGCAATGTAATTTCACAAATGTTCCACTTCGTATTTCATCGTTCATCGCTATAAATATCATAAGCTACGTTTCTTTTCTCTTTTTTAATAGAAAGAAAAAAAAAAAAAGAATTTGTGCAGAATTTCTCTTATGTATTTGTAAGAGGATCTTTACCCCTGTCTCATTGTCCATAATCAGTACCCAGTTCCGTTCCAGACGGAGCTGCATCTTTTGACTCCAGATGCCGTTACTCTTCTCCAATTGCAAAAGTCGCCGCATACCGTCCGCTGGATAAACAATACCGGTTTCCTTCGTGACCGTGAACGTGGCCAAATGCTCCATCATGTATGTCGGCTCGGAACTACTCACACGGCCACCAGATGTGCTCGATGGACCACTCGACCCTCCGTCTAATACATTAATTATTTTATTAATAATACTGATCATCAACCAAACGTTTTGGTTAATTTTATAATAAATTGCGAATATTCAAGTCTATATACAAAACGTAAAGCAAAATTATAATAAATAATTAAGATAACCTATTAACAAGAATCATTCTATTTGTCATTTCATTCTATTGTTATTAATGAAAAAAAAAATTCAATAATGTGTTATTGTTACCTTTATTATAGGTGGAAGGACTATGTCCACTATTGTAATACGGCATCGTGATCAGATAATCGTTCACCCTTTATCTGTAACAAACAACAGACATCTCAACTTGAACAAATTTTTACGATTTCAATTCTATTATAATTTTATAAGTTTGGCAAAAATATCTTGTGCGTTAAAAAATCATAAATCTGTTTTTAACGCAATTTTTTATTAGTTAATTCACTAAGAAACAAAGACGAAAATCATAGAAGTTCGTTAAGTGTATTGGTTTAATAACTTAATGATGAAGACGGGCGATACTCGCACGTCGCGTATCGTATCCGGCTACCGGGTCATGAGGACCATACTTGGCGGCATGAAAGCCTGCTTGTAACCAAAGTGAAATTCCAATGAGCCTAATTCGCTCGCCAGACATGTCGAGAATTCCTTTTGCGTTCCTTCCATTTATCGAACCTTAACGTCCGAAGGTGAGATCCCGCGGATACAATGGATTAATAAATATTATTCATTGACAAACACTTTTGTAGAAATGCGTTTCACGGATTGTGTGGCGCCAAGGGATATACATAAAAATGGAAATATCGATATGTATCTATTGAAAAATTCAAGAAAAAATTAAGATGATAATAAAGTAAAGTAAAAAGATTTTTCATTCAATGAAAAAATCTTTTCATTACTCTTCCCTTTCGTGTATAATTTTTTCCTTGTCCTTTTATATTCCAATTATGTAAAATTATGTATGATTTCTAATTATATACAAAAAAATTTTTATGATGAAAATTATATGAATGAATTTTAAGTCAAGATTCTATTGCGTCTATTTCTATTTCTTGATCAACATTCCTAACATTTCGTTATTTTATTAAGTTTTTATGTTATATTCTGTTATTTGTATTATCTTGTACTAATTTTCTAAACATACGTTATACAATATTTTTTATATCCTTATTAATCAAATAAAATAATAGTAGCAAAGAAAGAAATTATAAAAACGATTTATTTTTTGCATAGTTATATGCAAGGAATGTGAAATTTTGAATTTGCTCCAAGAGAAATTTATTTGATTTGACGCCTCGTTACACGAGTGCGAACGTTTCGCATCCATACGGGTACAAGCAGGAAGTTTGAACCAGGTATAAAAGCTCCTATCGATGCAGGTCTGACAGGATATTTCCTTCTTTTTAGGTTGTAAATTTTCTAACAAGAGAGACGTTTACTTTTCAAGGCATCGTTCGATAAAATTCGCATCAGAATGTTGAATAATGAGATATTTTAACGATTCATTTGACAAAATAGGATAGTTGTTCTTAAAAGGCAACTAGAAGAATCATAGAAGATATTTAATCGTTATACGATGTGGATGGCGTATAAATTCCTCACATGCCTTTCCACATGTGAGAAACGTGCTTGTTTTAGACCGCATGATTTATACCAGGTAATCAGTAAGAACATTGAATCGTACTGATGCCTAGACTAGTATAGTGAACTATCTTGTGTAATTGCGACTTACTATTTTCCATCGTTTTATATATATATATATATATTTAAAAATCTTTTTTTAGATATCGAAATAATATAAAAAATATAATATATTATAATATATATTAAAAATATATTGAAAAATAGATCAAAATTCTTACATTAATGTAAATTAATAGATAAATTAATATTTTATCCTTTTTTAAATAAAAATCATATTTTTATTTTTTGGATTCTGTAATTTTATAAAATTAATAAAAAATAGTTTTAAAGTTTAATTAATAAATAAAGATAATATTTGTTTAAAATTATTATTAAATTAAAAAGACTTAGTTATATAGTTTCTGTTTCTAGAAATTTCTAACATTCATCAAATTACTTCTAATTTACTCATTAATCAGATTTTCAGATGTTTGGTCATAAACAACAATTTCAAATGTTAAATCTTCTTAACAAGAAGACACTTTGATCAACAACGAAGGATTGAGACACGGCTGACCGATCAGTATATGTGTACCAAATATAAAATATATTCCCGGTAATCTTTTCGGTTTTTCTCTCTCTTTGAACGTAATGAAACTATGGTAAAAGCAATGAGATGGTAATTAATATTCGAAATCTGAATGTGGAAACGGCGCCCGGTTCTTACCGGGTGGATAAATGTCGTCCGTTCAGTGAATGCTTTCACTGTGCGTGCCTGTCGTTGGGATTAAGTATGTTGAGAATCCGCATAACGGAAAAGAGCATTGTTACATATTCCTATCAAGTGTAACATTATTTATCTAATTCCTGAAAGTTGAAGATCTGCAAACAACGTAAAAAAAAAAAAAAATAAATAAATAAATAAATAAAAAGATTTATTTTCATCTCCCATTTTTATTTTTATTATTTTCGTACATCCATATATTCTTATCGAATAAATTATTTTCAATTCAAATTGCTTATTAATTTTTACTCGTATTTCGAAATTCTTAACCTCGTTAAACTTTAAACATTAAACGAATATACTCACATATTATAAATTATAGTCGGAATCGCGATCTAAATAAGAATACCGAAAATGAATGTAAAACCTACCTAGTTGAAGAACGAGGGCGTTTTGTTTAGTGGTCCAATTTCATTTCAAACGTATATAATTTTACGTGTGGACGGATTTGGGTCGTAGAATTATATCGCGATCAGTTAATGGCGTTGCGTAACGTGAGATACGTGACTGGATAAAAATTGATTGTATCATCGACGGTGGGAACGTTTGTCGGGTTTCCTCGAGATCGAGACCCTTCTTCCATCTCTTTTATTTATATTTCTTTTTTTAATACTTCGTTTCTATTTTTTCTAGAATCTCTTTATCATATATCTTTTTCAATGTTTAAACGGACGAGATTTGATAAATCTAATTATCTTGCCTAAATATCTTTATTAAAGACATGGAACAATTTTTCGCGCATGATTATTGCTATCGCAATGAATATATGCACATATGAATATAACGCTCGATGAAGCAGCGCAAGCGCAAGGTGATTCGATATATCGATGATTCGAGTTGATTATAAGCTCGATTTAGAACCTCGGAGCATAGAAACGATGAAGCAATTCGTTCTTCTTAGAGTCGTAACAGCGATGTAAAAGTGTCGTAACAACGACCTAATAGCAATCACATTGAAAAGGGAAGGGAAAAGGAAGGAAGGTGAGTGTGGGTTTCGTTTATAAGTTTTAGAATTGAAGGTGTGTATATATATGTATATACATATTTCAATGCATTTCGAGACCACGATCCGGTCGTTCCTCGATGACATTTCGAATTCCAGATTTCTATTGATTTTTATTCAAATCTGCTATTTTATATTTAGCAATAGAAAATATTCTGAAATTCTTGAATATTTGAACTTTTTATAAAAATCTTGAAAATTTTTCATGGAAGAAAAAACTAATAATAAGCTAGAAGAGAAGAATATTGTATATAATATATAATATGTAAAATTTAATATATAATATGTTAAAAGAAAATATAAAATTTTTTTAAACCATTTATTTTGAATTATTCCCGTTTTTTATAATAAAACTCTTCTTCGTGGGAAATAAGTTTGTAATAGTACTTAAAAGAATATAATAGTACTTTATAGTAATATAATAGTACTTTATAGTAATAGTCCCTTAAGTAACTTAAAGGAATATTCTAATCTATATTTAAGTAATTTAAGTTGAAGAAAATTTATAATTGTATAAAATTCAAAAAATTTTCTATAAGACCGTAATTTAGCACGAAATACAAACATGAATAGAAAAGATATAGTTAGAATAAAACTAACGGTTTATCGAGAAAATAAGATTTGATAATCCAATAATATTCTTTATGAAAATATTTATAAAAAATTAAAAATATGGAGCCAAAATATAATTTTAAAAAAGATTATTGTTAATAATCTTAATAAAATTCGTAATAAAATTCCCGAGTCCTATTAAAAGTGTTAATAATTTATGGAACAAGCAAGCATTTATGGACTGAAAAATAGAAAATAAAGTGTTTTATCTACAATTTACTTAACATTAACGATCATTTATTATTATTGAAGATAGACAACGAGATTCCATTGATGTTGGTCTTACTAAGAATCGTAGCAATAGAAATGGAAATTCTTATCGCCATCTATGATTGTGGATTAAATTATGTAAATTTCCGGGTGTGTCAATGGTGGTCGATCAAGAAAAAAAGCAAAAATTCACCGATCAGGTATTCCTTTAAAATTCGAATGCCATTGCAATTGATATACGAATAAGGGATAAGAAAAGATAAGAAAAGCATGTTATGAGACTTGGACATTTACGATTCTGCGACAAGTATACAAGTATAATTGCTTATGGATGTGGACACGCCCTGAAAGAAAAATTCATCCCAGGAATGCGCTGAAGTAATCACGTCCTTGACCGTACTTGACGGAAATGGCATTCAACCTTCTGATACCTTCTTCTTCGTTGTCTAAGATGGAATTCTACCGTAAGGCAGTTGTATTCTAGGTGAACGCCATGTTTGGAACACTTATCTGATAATTGTCTAATGAAAATATCGAAAATAATTTTGAAAAAAGATATATTAAAAGTTTTATTTGAAAAAAGAATACTGAATACTTAGATAGAAATCAACTAAAGTTTTTATTATAAATAATAATGCATCCTAATACATAATTGAAAAAATAATTTTTTTAATATAATTGTTACAATAATTACTATAATCATTCGTCGAATTGATATAATATATTTTTAAATAAACCAAATATTTACGAAAAATAATGAAATGATTATCTATTTAATTTAGGATTTATAAAACATTTAATTTTCAAACTAGTTTTCAAAAATTCTAGATACAATGAACAATATAGTATCATAATAGATTATAAATATATATTATAAATAATATTATAAATATATATATTTATAATCTATTATGATACTATATTAGAATAAATTATTCATCCTTCTTTTATACTCCCACATTATAAAGTTTTTGTACATTTTTCAAAAAAAGTATCAAATGCACAACCAAATATATAATTTGTATTGTAATGCAACAAAATTATGCAAAAATATTATTTATCTGATTTGGAAATGAGCATGCGCGATATAAACTGATTTGCAGTGCGAAGTCCAAATGACATGGGAGAGGGACGGAGTCTGACATTCTCGCGTTTTCTTCTCGAGTACATACTTGTGCGCGCGCACAAGGTAATCGCATCTCTCTGGTTGCATACCGTGGGGCGAATTCTCGATGGCGTATAGTCAGCACCATAAAACTCGATTCCATAAAAATGACGCGATAAAATTAATTGTTTGAAATTAATTTACGATTGCCATATAAGAACAGTGTCACGTGATTGACCAAGAAAGAGTGGAAGTTGGAAAATTCAAGCTATAAAATCATTGTTTTCTACTACGATATTTCTCTTCTTTTCACATCAAACGCAATTTACGTTGTCTTTTAGGTTAGAATTAAAGTTTGAGCACACGAAAAAGGAGAAGAATTTATGTTGTCGTTAATATAATATTAGTGTATAGTTAGTGTAAAGTTATAAGCAATATCATAAAATGCATGTCTTCCCAATTTATTATAGCATGAAAAACAAATACTTTATTCGTATTCCCTTCATTCGCCAGTGCATGGAATATCATACTAAAGGTTGTTCACTTTTCTTGAGAAATTAAAATCATTTCGTGAGATTTGAATAATTAAGAATGAATAATGAAAGAAAAAGTATATATGGAAATTATTGTCAATATATAATATATATTTAATTTAATATTTGCTATCAATTTCTTAAATAATTTTTTTAAAATATATAGAGATTGAATACATATATAAAGTTATTGGAAGAAGAAAATGAATGGATTTTTATAAATGAAGAATAAAGTAATAAATATGAAATATTATAATAAAATAAATATAGTTTAAAATCTCTTTAAAGAATTATTTTTTAATTATTTTATATATAATGATAAAAAAAAATAATTGTTATATATATAATAAATATGAATGATACAATATTAAAAACTTCAAAACATTTTAATAAAGATTCAAAATGTATTTAATGTAAGTATTTATATTATTAACTATTAACTATTAACTACAATAAAACAAAATATTTGTTACATTGATCAATTTATAAAATTAAAACAAATTGAATTAATTTAATGAAACTTTAAATAGTAATATTTAATAATCCTAATATTATCTTTATTCTAATCACAGTTTAACAATAGATTAATGAAAAAAAATTCATAAAAAATTTATAAAATTTCTATCAATGGACCAAATTCGTCATCTCGTATTCATCGAGAATCGAAATAAGTAGGAAGTAATCGAAGTTTTTGAAAAAATACCAATTTGTGAAGGCATGATAGATAAATGTTTGTTGAAAGTAAACATATCGCGGACGTACTGCGGTACGAGTATTGAAAAAGTGGAAAGAAAGTTGCCAATGTGCCTCGCATACCTACTGATCCGCCGGTCGCGAACAAGTTTTACAGTGAATGGACTGAGCGAATGAACTTTTCACTTACTTGCATCCATAGCTAAAAGATTAATCTCGATTAATCGAAATCTAATTCTAATTCAGCTATTTAATGACTATCAAAATTTTCTACACTGTTATGAAAGAAATATTATAAACTATATTTTCAATGACAATTAAAAGTGATATTCTTATATGCGTTATCGAGATCAGAATTTTTAGATAACTTTCGAACATTTTATATTATCCTTCTAAATCGAAGATAATTAAATTGCGACATGGTGCTTATCGATAATATAATGTATCGTAAAAATATAATGATCAAAAAAATTATATTCATAGCTTCCACATTATTTCATTGAATTCAGCGTGCAACATCACATAAAAGTTCATTTTATATGTATATAATGTTTTTTGTTTTTTATAAAAAAAGATTATTTATAAATTATCATAGATGATTATAAAAAATTTATTATAAAAAATAGAAAATTATAAATCTATTTTATTTATATTATGAATGAAAAATAATGTTCATAAACAATATTATGTAAAGCTTAATTTTAAAAGATTGATATGTGATTAGTATTTCTTGGAATATTTAGTGTGTTCTGTTGTTCATGAATTGTAAAAGATTATATGAATACGACTTTTTCTCAGAGTATCGAAGGTCATTCAATGCAATATCGATGCACGCAGTACGGTAAATATTTGCAATTTATGTCATGACGCTCATAATGGACTACGTAGGTATTTCGTAGGTGTAATTTACAGGTGATTGCCATATAGTCAGTATTAATCGACATTTTCAATGTTTCGTGTGTATCATTAAGAGGTTAAAATTATCTTAATATTTCAAATTTAATACTTTTTAAATATTTCCATATATAATTCAATTATTTGTAATTATATGATATTTTTTTTTAATTCTATAAATATAAAATATAATTAGAATCATATACTCTAATCTATTGAAGCGAATTTATATTTATAAAAAAGGACGTAAATTACATATTCATATTATTCACGAATGAAAACCGTAGAAGCTTGCGAAATAACTCCTGCAATTGCATTAGCTACATGATCGATAAAAAATTTTGTATAAGACAAGATATTTAACATAAATATAATTTAAAAACAATTGTTTTTAAAACTTGAAAACATTATCAATTAGCGATAAACAATATATTTATTTAAGTTGAGAGATCATTTTCATTGAAAATGTCATGGACGAGGAATCTCCTTAAAATAATGAAGAAATATTTAATTTATTTCTTTCTCATTTTCATAATCTGATTCTATTATAATTTTAATAAATAAAAAAAAATATATTAATTTATATAAAATTATATTTAGTGTTTTATTAAATTATTAATCCATTAAAAACATATCAAATGTTCAAAATTTGATTTTAAATTGAAAAATAATTTAAAAAAAAAATTAAAACAATGCCAAAACAATGAATCATCACGATTGAACGTGACAGTGATAACGCGTTCAATATGATTTGATTGCATACGATGCATATTTGTGTAAAAAAATCATACATAGCGAATCAAAATCTTATTAGCCTTTGTAATGTTCGTGTACTTAACATTACGAAGCAATCATATTCTATATATTCACCGTGACTTCAAAGTGTCATTTGCATAAATATTTCTTTTAAGCACAATAACTAAAACTTCAGATGAATTTACTGTCTCATATTAATATTATTTATCTGTATAATTTTACGGTAAAAATTTTTCAAATTTCTATTTAATTACAATTAAATATTTAATCACAATTAAATAATAAAAATAAAATATAATAATAAAAATAATAAAAATAAAATTGTATTTAATTCTTTCTCAGAGATATATGTTGCCGAGTACAACGATCGAAAATTTTTTTTCATGAAATTAATTTCGTCCATTAAAATATAAATAAGTGCTAATTAAAAGAAATTCAATTATATTGTTAATAGGATTTTCTTTAAGAATGAAAATTTGAAATTAATTGAAAATTAAATCTGAATCATACAGAGGCCACACAAATCATATATAGATATGTTCATGTGCGATTATCATTGAAGCATACAGCAACAGGTGTGACCGCGACGGACAATTCTCCGCGGGGAGAAATCCACGTCGGTGTACTCGGTACAATGACTCCAGTCAAGAAATCATTTCCATAAATACCTTGACAGCAGCGTTTCACCGAATCCGTTGACTCTCTGTTTTGGAGTTTGAGATCCTTATGAGACAAATCCGTATAAAAAAATCACAACTCACGCGATACGTAAATGCGTACGAAACAATTTCACACTGCTCTTACTTACCTATATACAAATTTTCACAATATGCACATAAAACAGAAAAAGAAAGAGAAAGAGAAGAAGGAGAAGCTTTTGACAAAGAGTTATGTGCCGATCATACTCGACTGGAAATATCTGAACGACTACCTGATTGCTCTTTGCTTGTTTGCTTCTTACCTGTTTTGCCCAGGTGCATTCCTGATTCAAACTTCTTCATTGGTCAAATCATACTTGCACAATATGGCGGTTAGATCTAACGGAATTAGATATTTCTTATGATTAAACAAGATATTGTAATTGAAATACAATTGACTGATTATAACAAATAATTAATATATTTATACAAATATTAATATTTTGAATTATTATGATAAAATAAATTAAAAATAAAAATTACAAAACATAATTACCAAAACTATAAAAAAAAAAAACTATGAAATGAAATAAATTTACAATTCAATAAAAAATAACAAATTTCCCTAATGATAAATTAAAAATTAGTTATAATTGATTAGTAAAGTATAATTTTTTTCTTCTATTATGAATTTTTGAAATATATGCAAATATATTTTCATATTCAATACATTTAATGAAGTAAGTTTCAATAAATAAAATATAAATTAAAAAATAAAGGAAATTACGTATATTATATTATATATCGTATATACATATAGATTCAATCATGTGAAGTTAACTTGGAAAAAACATTTATATCAATAAAACTATTATAACATAAGAAAAATTTAAAAACTATATAGAATAAAAATATAAACTTATAATAATCTTTTTGTTTTCAACAATGTATTAATGTTAAGATTAATGTTACATATTGAAATATTTAAATGTTCAAATTTAACAATAATTATATAAAAATATTTAGTATAAATTTTTATCTATTATTTCAATTTTAAAAAAAGATTTTAGAATATTCATTTTAATTAAAAACTAATGAAATATAACTAAAATTACATGTATCACAATTGAATAAAATTTAATCAATTCAAAATTCAAAATCAAAATATATTTTAAAATTATTCAGAAGAATTAATATTGTAAAAATATAATTAATAAATATTTAGTTAATTAATTTATCTGTTATAAAAAGAATTTAAATTAAATAAATCGTATTTTTATAAAGAGTTAACGAATTTCATTTTAATGCTAATTATATACATATATATATATATATATTAAATTAAACATAAATACATAGATAGTACTAATTTAAAGTTTAGAATATTTATACATCATTTTCATAGTCTTTTGGATTTTTACGGTGCATTTTATGGTTTTCTTCAGTAGCCCATTCCATTATGACATAACTTAAAAGGAAAACTGCAATATAAAATAAAATATTTTAATAAGAATATATCATTAATTATAATATATCATTAATTTAATACTATTATAATCTGATAAGTTATATATTTAATCAAATAATTAATAAAAAATTCTTACAAGGTCCAGCAACTAAAATATTTGATCTGAGACGTTTTATCATTCTACCAGTAGCTTCACCTACTCCAGCAAAAGCTCTTTGTTCATGTGGACTAAGGCGAAAAAATGTAATACCACTTAGTTTTTTAAGATTTCCAAACTTCAATCCCATTTTCACAAAATTCTGAAAAAGAATTATATTAATATTTTAGAATATAAAAAAAACATAACCAAAAAACAGAATAAGTAATATTAAAAAAATCATCATAAATATAGAGATAGATAATTTATAAAAATAGATTTATTTATTTGAATTAATTATTAAATATTATTGTTATAAAAATCATAAAGTTATGTCAAAAGAAATAATTGTTTTCATGCAACTTACGTAATTTATGTTCTTCGATGTGAAACGTTACAAATCTCGAGAGATTTTGACACGTTTGAAGTAAGTACTATATTGCTAGATAGCATGTCTTCTTATCTTATATGTAACAGCGGTAAATTTAAATTATATGATGTAATAAAGATTTATATTAATTTTGATTTTTTAAAATAATAATTATAAATATTTGTATTAAAATTATACATTTAATAATAATAATTTATATATTACTTTGATGGAAAAAATTTATATGGAATATATGAGTGTATATATATATATATATATATATATATACACAATATATATTTTTATTGATTTGATATTTAAATAATAATATAAATGTTAACAATTTTAATATTTTAAATTAACAATTTATTGTGTAAATTAGAATAAAATTATATTTATTATATTTATATTTGTAATTAATTTTAAATATATAAAGTAATTACGATTTTTTTGTTTATAAACTTATAAATCAAGAATTAATAATTAGTTTGATTATATAATAACAATATATATTAACATTTCATAGGGAATTTTCGTTTTTGTTCATCATTCATACTTATAATTTTAGTCTATGCTTTTTTTACAATTTAAATATAATATTTTATCAAAAACATTATTATTAATGAATTGATTTTAATGTGTTTTCATATAAATTCTTAAGAATTTTTTGTATAAATAATTATTTATATATATTATTATATATATCTATGATATTAATTTTATATAAAAAAAGTAAATGAAAAGCTAGTGATCCATTTGATGCAAGGTGGCGCCACTATTGTATTATACTGAAGTAGGTACAAGGGAAGAAGAGGTATATGAAGCAAGGAATAGGACAGTTGCTCGTGTGCGAGGCTCCGCGTGATACCGTGGAAAGTGTGTATTGTGCATTTCGTGCGTATTGCATCCATACATTGTCAACTGCTTCTCACGAGGTACACAAATGCAGTTCATAAAGATGGTTAATCGAAGCACATTTCCAAATAAATTCTCGCAGCCGGTGACTGAGTAACAGTGTTAAACCTGACGCGAGGTCCTCACCCGCGTTAGGTGCGTGAGGGCCACCTATCCGCGTCCAAGCTGTGTCGAGTATTCAAGTCATGGTATCGAGGTTCGACACGAACTTCGGTTGTGAAGATTTTTTCGGGACTTATCGTTGCACCCAAGACATGGCTTGTGATCGTGGTGATTCGGACTTCGAGTTCATCATACCGCCAGAAGCGCCGGTCTTCGAACCGAGTATTGAGGAGTTTCACGACCCCCTTGGCTACATCGCAAAAATACGACCGATCGCAGAGAAGTCTGGCATTTGTAAGATCAAACCGCCGCCTGTGAGTAGATTCTTTTATAATGTCTATATCTATTTTTTTTCTTTACGCTTTCTCTTTTCTTTACATTATTATAGAAGGGCACATTGTATATGTATTTACTTGAAAGTAAAATTAAAGTAAATTAATAACTTGATATTTTTTATAATTGACAAACGTGCAGATATGCACATACGACCTCGTTTACGTACTATGACGCTTCCATACAACATCACAACTGTGACATCACAAAATAAATGAGTTCCTACGTAACATGTATTTATTTAAAAAAAATTATTTATTGATTAAAATTAATTTCTTAACTATAACATATTTTTATGTAAATATTAATAATTGTTCTTTTTTGTGTTCATGTTGAAAAGGTAGAGTTTGGCAAAAGTTATGATGTTTTTATGTTTGTCGACACAAGACAAGATAATATGATCAAAAGGGAAGAAAAGACTCCGATGTGTTATCTCGAGGGATTTTTATTTTGTTCTGTATACTAGTATATTAATATTTGTACCGATATTTCAAGCATATCAATATTGTTTCAACTGAGACATTAAAATTGGGAATGATAATTGGAATTATTAGAAAACAAAAAATTCGGAAATAAAATACGTTAGATACTCGTTTCATTGCGACATTAATATCGTTATAGCTAGAAGGTACGCTATGTAAAATGGCCGAGACAATCGAAACAATGTCACCTTAGCAAAATGTCTTGAAACCTTTCCGGAATTCTGTACGATATTCATGACAACGACGGAGAAAGCGCTATGATAATTACTAGCATTTGTGATTAATATTCCTAAGACAATTGCGTTATCGTTATATATTGATATATTTGATATGCACTCAAAAGTTATTACTACTTTTTTTTAAAAGTATGAGTAAGATGAGAAGTTTTTATATAAATAAATATTTTTAAGTTTTATCATATTGCAAGTTTTATAGAAACTTCTATATAGTTTGATCTCTTTCATTTTATATAATTCTTTTTTGTCTTAGCAAATTTTCATGTTTTACAAGATGAAAAGCAATGCGCAATATTATTAAAATTTTTTCGCTATCTATTTAAGGTAATATTGACTTTTTGTGAATTTTAATTTTTTAATTTAACTAATTTTCGTAAATTATTCGTTTGATTCATATCATCATTAGAATTGATTTGAGCCACCATTTTGATTTCACATATATAAAGAAAAATTTTACAATATAAGTTCTAAAATTATGCTCTAATTATAAATAGTAAAATAATAAACTTATTAAGAATTATTAATAATTTCAATACAAAATTCCAATACATATTGATTATTTTATTAATGATCATATAACGCGAATTTAAATAATTATTTAAAAATTATATATAAATTTAGTATTATAAAAATTATACAATCATTATGCATTTTAAGTGCATCATAAAAATTTATTTTTATATATTTAAAATTAGTATTTTTAATTATGAATCAAAATTTAATTTTGATTTGAATTTTTTTATTTAAGTGATTTGAAGATATTAAATTTTATAAATTCATATCAAAATTTTAAATATGGAGTATTACAATATTTTCAATTTTTTAATAAAGTGACATTTAAATTTTTAGTATATTTTTGTTATTCTAATAAGGATAGATTTATTATTTTTACTGATAATATTTTTCTTTTTATCGAACATATTTTGTTAATTCTTATAAAATTGATTTTCTTTGAAATAAAATAGTTACTTTTTGTTGACAAACCGGCTTTTTTAAATCTATCTGACAGCCTTAATCGAATGTTAATCTATTTATCTTTTCCATTACTCTTTAAAAAAATTCATATTTTGTAACGGGATGACGCCATTACGGAAATAACTATGGTCACGGCATTAAACGGTCGTCATATATGGAGAAAATCTTTGTAGTATTTACGTATTTTCAATTTGAAATGTAGCAAAATGCATCATTAATAATATATTTTATTGTTTATTATATTGGTATAATTACATGTTATAGTAAATACAATAGTTATAAATATTATTTAATTGCATCGAACTTGGTTGCATCTTTATTTTGACCGCTTTACGTATTTTATATTATGTGTTTTTAAAAAGTCAACAGATCTTACAATGGTATTGCGTCACGGAAGAGATGAAGCTACGAAAGCATTTATCGATTATTTAGACATATATATTTATGTTATACTATATTCATCAATAAGTTCTTAATATTTTAGAATAATAAATAAAATAAAACATAGTAATTTTTTTTTTTGTTTTTTTATGTTACACGAATATCAATAGAAAATTTGTAATTTGTAATATTTTTATTACTATATTGCATATTACAAATTTATATTTTGTTAAGCTAATTAAATCTGAAGACTTATAAGTATTATTATATATATACTTAATTCGCGAGATATATTATTTGTGTTCTTTTTTATATTAATTTAGATATTTAAATTTAATATATTATACATTAAAAATTATAAATTTATAACATATGTTTAAAAATATTAAAATTATAAAAAAATAAATAAAAGATATATACACTTTTGTTTTATGTACTACATTAAATTTATTTTATTAATTATTTTTATATATTTGCTATTAATTTATTATGACTTTATATTATTATTATTATATTATTTACTAATTCTTAATTCTATGTAATAATACTATATTACTATTATGATTTTATATCTAATATTAATATATTTTGTACAAGTAAAAAGAAACAATATATGGAAATAAATTTCTTTTCTTTCTTCTTTAGAATTGGCAGCCACCATTTGCTGTTGATGTTGATAAATTCAAATTCGTTCCAAGAATACAAAGACTAAATGAATTAGAGGCAAAGACTAGGATAAAGCTTAATTTTTTGGATCAAATTGCAAAATTTTGGGAACTTCAAGGTTCATCTTTAAAAATTCCTCTTGTTGAACGCAAAGCTCTTGATTTATATTCTTTACATAAGATAGTCACTGATGAAGGTTTGTTTATTTAATTCTTTATATTTAATTGAAATATTGATATATTAATTAAATATTATTTTTAGGTGGAATTGATACAGTAACGAGGGAAAGAAGATGGGCAAAAATTGCAAATAAATTGGGTTATCCTTCTGGACGCAGTGTTGGAAGTATTCTAAAAAATCATTATGAACGTATTTTATATCCATTTGATGTCTTTAAACAAGGAAAGACATTGACAGATATAGTAAGTTTTTTTTTGTTATAAATTGTTTTTTTAAATCAATGTACATGTTTTTTGTATGTTAAATTATACAGAAAATTGAACCAGATTCTAATGTGAATGAGAAAAAAGATCGAGATTATAAACCACATGGAATTATATCACGTCAACAAATTAAACCTCCAACTGAGAAATTCTCACGTCGGTCAAAAAGATTTAGTGGTCAAGAAGAAAAACAGGAAGTATCTATTAAACAAGAAGATTGTAAAGAAGAATGTGATTCTGATAATGATTGTAAAGATGGAATTAAAAATAAACAATATGATGATAAAGATAATAGTAAAGAACTTAAAAAATTACAATTTTATGGAGCTGGTCCAAAAATGGCTGGATTTAATACCAAAGAAGGAAAAAAATCTAATAAAACTAGAGGTGTAAAACTTGTTTATGAAGTTGATCCAGTAAGTAACATATTATACATTATTTGATTATGATTTATATTTATAAAAATTATTTTTTTTTCAATTTATATATATATTTTTATATATATATTTTTATAGTTGGCAAAATACATATGTCATAATTGTGGAAGAGGTGACAATGAAGAAAACATGCTTTTATGTGATGGATGTGATGATAGTTATCATACTTTTTGTCTTATGCCACCATTGACAGAAATACCAAAAGGTGATTGGAGATGTCCAAAATGTGTTGCTGAAGAAGTTTCTAAGCCAATGGAAGCATTTGGATTTGAACAAGCACAAAGAGAATATACTCTTCAACAATTTGGAGAAATGGCTGATCAATTTAAAAGCGATTATTTTAATATGCCTGTACATGTATGTCATCTAAAGCACAAAAAAATATAATATGATTGTAAATATTTTATATTTTATATTTTATATTTATTTTATATTTTTTTAGATGGTGCCAACATCATTAGTAGAAAAAGAATTTTGGCGAATAGTTTCTTCAATTGATGAAGATGTAACGGTTGAATATGGAGCAGATTTACATACAATGGATCATGGATCTGGATTTCCAACAAAAACTAGCGTTAATTTATTTACATGTGATCAAGAATATGCTGAATCTTCATGGAACTTAAATAATTTACCTGTTTTACGTGGAAGTGTCTTAGGTCACATTAATGCTGATATTAGTGGTATGAAAGTACCATGGATGTATGTTGGAATGTGTTTTGCAACTTTTTGTTGGCATAATGAGGACCATTGGAGTTACTCCATTAATTATTTACATTGGGGAGAACCAAAAACATGGTATGGTGTACCTGGTTCTCAAGCAGAAAGATTTGAACAATCAATGAAATCAGCTGCACCAGAATTGTTTCATAGTCAACCTGATTTACTTCATCAATTGGTTACTATCATGAATCCAAATATTTTAACAAATGAAGGTAATACAAAATTATTCTTATTTGTTTGTTTTGTTATTATGAAATATTATATTAATTAATCATTAATATTTATATTTGGTTTTTTAGGTGTTCCAGTATTCAGGACTGATCAACATGCAGGGGAATTTGTAGTGACATTTCCAAGAGCATATCATGCAGGTTTTAATCAAGGATACAATTTTGCTGAAGCTGTAAATTTTGCTCCCGCTGATTGGGTATATTATCATTCTAAGTTTTTATAGTAATAATATATATATATATATATATAAATTTATATTTAGTTTATACTGTTTATATCTATATATTTTGTTTAATAGCTTAAAATTGGACGAGAATGTATAACGCATTATTCGAATTTAAGACGATTTTGTGTATTTTCTCATGATGAATTAGTATGCAAAATGTCATTGGATCCAGATTCATTAGATATAGGAATTGCAACTGCAACTTATCATGATATGCTTCAAATGGTAGATGATGAGAAAAAGCTACGAAAAAATTTGCTGGAATGGGTAAGTATATTAATATTTATTACATTTTTTAGATAATAATTGAATGTTTTTTAACTTTGTTATATATATTAGAAATGTATATTTAAAATGAAATATCTATATATTATATACATAAATTATAATTAATATATGTAATTATGTTATTAATTATTGTAAGCATTTTATTTTTTATTTATTAAAATTTAAAAATTTTTTATCATAAATATTTAAATATTAGTATCAAATTTATTTTTTTACTTAGATTATAATTTTAAATGTAAAAACTAATATATTTAGGTCAAATAGTATAGTATATGCTGAAACATTCCCTCACAAACTTATACATACATTACATGCATACGTTGGCACACACATAATTGTAACCATGCGGGCACACGCGGTGAAAGACGTGTATGCGGTTGATATTACCAACCATTGGATATCGTAGTTTCACTGTCGACATTATAATCGTCGTTAATGACTTCATATTTTGTTATTTTTGGTTAGCTTGCAGTCCTATCTTTAAAATACTTTTTTAGTGCGATCGTTCTTTAGTTATCAACCTTGACTTGTTGATACCTATTTGGTGTGTCTCTGATCTTGATTATATAACTTTCATTGGTGAATAGAGGTTATGTTTTTAAAGTTTTGCCATGATGCTAAACAGGCATTATATTTTTTCATTATATTTTCATTTAAAAAGTTTTATAATTTTTTTTAAATTTTATTGAAAAATATTAGTTATCATTTTTAAATAAATTGTATATTTGCAAAAATTTTTTTTATCTTAGTTTATTTGCCCACAGATGGATACATGTGTTTCATTGTTAATCTCATTCCGCGTAATATTTTTAATATTTTTTTTTAAAATGTAAGAATGACGAATTGTTTTATAAATGATGTTTGTGTTAAAAACTATATTTTTCAGGGTGTAACAGAAGCAGAACGAGAAGCATTTGAACTTTTGCCGGATGATGAGAGACAGTGTGAAGCGTGCAAAACAACTTGTTTTTTAAGTGCAGTTACATGTTCATGCCAAAGTTCTCAATTAGTTTGTTTAAGACATTTCACAGAACTTTGTGATTGTCCTCCAGAAAAACATACATTACGTTATCGTTATACTTTAGACGAATTACCAATTATGCTACAAAAATTAAAATTAAAAGCAGAGTCATTTGACTCATGGGTAACAAAAGTAAAAGAGGCAATGGATCCTGATAAAAAAAATGATAAAATTGAATTAAATGAATTAAAAGAACTTCTAAATGAAGCAGAAAGTAAAAAATTTCCAGAAAGTGAATTGCTTACAGCTTTAACAACTGCTGTGCAGGATGCTGAAAAGTGTGCAAGTGTTGCACAACAACTTTTGAATAATAAACAACGTACCAGGTATTATGAAGCTTTTTAATTTCTATTCATGATAAATGTTATTATTTGTATTAAATAAAATTATTTGAACTCTTTTATAACTCTTTTATATTTTTATAGAACCAGACAATCCGTTGAAACTAAATACAAGCTTACAGTAGAAGAATTAACTCTTTTCTATAAAGAAATAACAAATTTATGTTGTGAACTTAAAGAATCTGATGGGATAAAATTTATACTTGATCAAGTATTACAATTTCAAAAGGAAGCAGAAGAATTAGAATGTAAAGATGATTGTAATATTGAACAGTTAGAAAAATGCATTGACTTTGGAGATTCTATTTGTATTGAACTACCTCAACTTATACGTTTAAAACATGTAAGTAATATATTAATATATTTACTTTTTTAAAAATATAAATTCTTATTTTATATATTTTATAATTAAATATCTGTTTTAATTTATATAATTTAAAGAAATTAGCACAAATACAATGGCTTGAGGAAGTAAAATCTATTCAAGAAGATCCAAAATCTATACATCGTGATGATTTAGCAAAATTAATTGAAAAGGGTATGACAATGCCTCCTAACTTAAATATAGAAAATACTCTTTCAGACTTGCAAGCATTAATGCTTGCAATTGATAATTGGGAAGAGAAAGCAAAGTTATATCTTCATACAAAAAATAGACAAACTATTGCATCTCTTGAAGAATTTATCCATGAAGCTGATAAGGTGGAAGCTTATTTACCAAGTTTAGATGTTCTTCAAGATACACTGAATAAAGCAAAAAATTGGACAAAAATGATGGAAGAAATACAAGCAAGAGATAATTTTCCATATTACAATACATTAGATGATCAAATTAAAAAAGGCAGAAATATTCCATTGCATCTAGATGCTCTTCCTATTTTAGAATCTACACTTTCACAAGCAAAAACTTGGAAAGAAAGAACAGCACGAACATTCCTAAGGAAAAATTCACATTATACTTTAATGGAAGCTTTGTCACCACGAATTGGAGTTGGTATACAAGCATTAAAAGCTAAGAAAAATAAAAATGAAGATTCTGTAGGACCTGTCTTTGTCTGTGATACAAAATTGGATGATTCCAATGATTCGGCAACCATTGTAGCTGCGTTTAAATTAGCTGAACAACGTGAAATGGAAGCAATGCGAAATTTGAGAGAAAGAAATTTAATGAAAACTGAAATAGATGATTCAAGATATTGCGTTTGTCGTCGACCAAGGTTTGGACTCATGCTTCAATGTGAGCTTTGTAAAGATTGGTTTCATTGTAAGTAATATTTTTTCTTTATAATAAATATAGATATTAAATAATTGAATTTAATTATAATTTTTAATTGAAATATATTGTTATAATTTTAGCAAATTGTGTACCTTTGCCAAAGACATCGTATAAAGGAAAATTTCCAATGTCAAGGGAAATTAAATTTTTATGTCCGTGTTGTTTACGTTCACGGCGACCACGGTTAGAAACAATTTTGGCTCTTTTAGTTAGCCTCCAAAAAATTCCGATTCGTTTACCAGAAGGTGAGGCATTACAATGTTTAACGGAACGTGCAATGAATTGGCAGGTGAGTTTCGCATAATAATTAAGATTAATGAATCATATTATAATATGTAATGATATACATAATATACATAGTATACATACATCGAATAGGATCGAGCCCGACAAGCATTAGCTACGGATGAAATCTCATCAGCATTAGCAAAATTATCTGTGCTATCACAAAAATTAGTAGAAGCAGCAGCAAGAGAAAAGACAGAAAAGATCATCAGCAGTGAATTAAAAAAAGCAGCAAATAATCCTGAATTACATCAGAGAGTACAAGCAATAGCACCGCTTAGTGGTGTACATTCAGATGATAGTGCACTTAGTACTGCGGTATGTTTAGTCGTCTTTGTATAATATTATATATTAGAATATAGCACGATATCTAAGGTATATATATTTTATATGTAATTGAATATATAATATCATATATTTCAGGATGATGATGATGATGTTGTTACTATTGATGATGATGAACCAAGTTGTAGTACATTTAACAGTAACGAACATGCATATTCTTATAGTAAGTTCTTAATCATAATAAAAATTAAATAATGTAAACGAAGATTCATAATATTTATATTTTATTTTTCAGTATCCAAAATTCAACGTAAAACGCAATCAAACGATACAACAGAAGTTGCTGTTGTACTTTCACAAACAGCAAGGTTACGTTTAGAAGAATTAATGATGGAAGGCGATTTATTAGAAGTTGCACTTGATGAAACGCAACATATTTGGCGTATATTAAGTCATACAAATAGTCCGAGTACAGTTCGAAAATATGCATCATATGAAGAAGTTCAAACTAATTTGAATCAAGATATAAAAGATGTTAAAAAACGCGGAAGAAAAAGAAAATCCGATGAATTTGAATTACTGAAAAAACTTGGAAGACAAAAAATGGAAGAGAAAAATTTAGCTAAACGCAAAGGACTACAGAAGGAAAAAAAATCGGCAGGTTCTCCAGTGCCTATAAAACGTGGACCTCGAAAAGTATTTAAATTTATAAATATAATTTATCTTAAATTAAGATTTATGAATAATATTTTTAATATTATTTTTAAATAAAATGAAAATTGAATTTTACTTTGATTTCAATATAAATTTTAGATGAAACGCAAAGAAGGTGAAGAAGGTCCAAAGAAAAGAGGTGGTAATAGAAAAAAAACTAAACAGGATACTTCAGATGAAGAAGATGATTGTGCGGCTGTCAATTGTTTGCGACCTGGCGGTAGGAAAATATTTTAATATAAATATAATAAAAATATAATAATATAATTATTATATCCTATATATTCTATATATTATATAGTGTTTTATATATTTATATTTATGTAGGTAGAGAAGTTGATTGGGTACAGTGTGATGGCGGCTGTGAAGGTTGGTTTCATATGCACTGTGTTGGATTAGATCGTACAGAAATTGCAGAGGAGGATGATTACATATGTAGTAATTGTAAGGAGGCAGAGCATAGCTCAGTGGTAAGTTTATATTGATATGTTTGGAATCGTTATAACTTTTATATTAAATAAGTTTATTCATGTTCATTAGTATTGTATAAAGTAGGAAACATTTTTAGCTGCTTAGTGGTCTTATTAATCTTCTCTTTATGTAGTATTTTGATTATTCAGAATTTTAATTATTTCCCAATTTTTGATTTCAGTTATTTGATGTTTTAAGTTTTTTTATTTGCTAAGTAGTGTATGATATAGTTTTAGTGCAATATTTCTTTTGTGTTGTCTATACTGTAGTCAAGAGCGCCAGATCCCCTAGCTGAATCATTAGGCCTGGATGCACTTCTTTCCCTTTCTCAATCTCAGGGATACCAGGGCACAGATAGTGAAGCAGACATTCAAGAAACCACATCCTTCGTCAGGACTTACTAGTCTACTTTGCCTTGTTAGCTCTGTACAAGGCTAGGATGTTTATCAATTTCAAGTCATTTAGACTGGGAATTTACACAGTCCGACAATTAATGTTACCTACAATCATCGTTCAGTCAGTTGGTACTGCAGATTATCAGATGCCGTTTGATTACTATTGCGAGCGGATATTGGAGATAAAGTATTATAATGCAGTCGGATTGTAATCTTTACGACTATGAATATTATTTTTTTATTTTGATTTGATATGCTTTGCAAAGCTATCATTTTTTGTATGTATTATATTGCATTGTATTTTATTTTTCTAAGATAAAACAGATATTTATCAAGATTTATTGTTCAAGCACAATACATTTATACTCAAGAAAAATTAATTTCATGCATTGATATTTAATGTTAATTTATAACATTAAAACCTGCTTGCTTTTATCCAGAATAATATGTTAATTATGAATTAAGTACACGATTCCAATTGAAAACAAATCTTCTAAATCGTATTACATATTATACAGAACAGGTATCGCGGATGAACCGTGATATACTACTTTGTGGTTTATATGAGGTTTTAGAAAATAGATATTTTGCATCCCATTATAATTTTTACTTCTTATCTCGTGCTGCGATTGTTGATGGAAAAGAAAATACAGAGACCAATGACTGTTAAGTAATAATGATATGCGTTAACATTATTTATATAATATGATAGTGTGAATGTATACTTTTCATATGTAAAATATGAAAAGATATAGAAAAACTAAGGGAAGGAAAGAAGAGTATAATTTGACCTAATGATTTGGGCGATCTATGTTGAGAGAAAAATTAGCGATGGCGATAAATATGTGACAAAGAAAAGTCATCTCAGATTATTTCTATTTAAAGGAAGATTCCGTCGGTTTTTGTATCGGCTTTTTATTGTAATGGTGCAAGAGAACTTCTTTTGCGCTAAAATAGTATGTACAGATAGACTGAGATATGTGTGTATTAAGATACGGATATTATACATATATACATAAGAAATTAGATTGAAACGTAGAAATAAGTTACAATTTGTATAAAGAAAGAATTGACACGCAGATACATAGCATATCTATCTTCTTGAAACAATTTAATTGGAATTTATTGGATTTTGGACCAGAGTGTACAACTTATGTAATTTGTAAGTTGCAAGTTATCTGATTTTCATTTTATATCACATTCATTTTTTGTCATGAATACTTAGACAAATGTTTTATATTGTGATATGATTGATATCAGTGAAAAACTTCCGAATGGCCTAAAAAATATACATTATATAATGTAAAATCTACTTGTAGTATTGTAAAACATTAATTTTATAATTTCAACTGGTTAACATATAAAAATACTTGTTTTAATTTTTCTGTGACTATATTACATTTCGTAATATTTAATATGTTGATGATTTATACTTTGGTATGCTCATAATTTCATTTTATACACTCAACATTAATTTGAGTTATAAATATTTAAAACTGATTACTAACTATCCTACATTAATTCCTGCATTATTAACATTCACATTCACATGATGTAATGCATCAATGTAGTATAATTAAAGCTTACTTATTATTTTGTACATTAAAGTATTATAAAATCTCTAAACGTTATAAAAACTTATACTATATATATAATGATAAGTATATTCCGTAATAAATCGTTTTATAAATGTTGTAAATGTTATAAATATGGATCTCATTCTTGATAAAACAAAATTGAAAAAGTAAGAAATATATCACTATTATTGAAGTGAATAAATTATGCGATGTAATTTGTGTATCTAATGTTAACTCTGGTACAAAACCATGTTTCATGTATTAGTTGATATCTACGTTTTTTAGTTATTTTTTAATGTAATGTTGATTTTTCTTTTTTCTTTTTCTTTTTTCTTTTTTTTTTCTTTTTTTTTTTTCTTTTTTTTTTTCTTTTCTTTTTTTCTTTTTTTTTATATATATAGTCCATTTTACTTTCGTGCAAAAATGTTATATGCGTGTCTCTCTCTATTAATATGATTTTTCGCACGATATACCAAGAAAAAAAGATATCTTTATATAGATATCTTTATGTAAAAAAGATATCTTTATTGTGAGTTTATGAAATTGTGCTAGCAGTACAAGAAATTTTGTATAATTACTTGTTAAAAAAAAACCAGATAATTGATCATTGAGTTTTTACATAAACTAAAACTATAAATGTATGTTATGTATGGGATGACACGACATATACAGTGTGTTTTAAATATTTGCATATCGAAACATACCATGTGTATCGTCGGTGTTAGCATGATATGAATTTTGTTAACGAATCTATTATTAGTGATCGTTAAAAGATAATGATTGTTCTATTAATTCTGTTAACAGAATTCATTTTATTATAATGATAAGAAAATAATTAAACTAATATGCATCATCAACGATTAACATGTTACGTTTTCATTTAAAACAGACTGTAAGTCAAAGAATCGATAAGACATTATGTGTACACACATATATTTTTGTACAGATACAAAAAGGTTCAATAATCTCTTTGATTATTGCTCCGGGATACGCGGGAATGCAGTGAATTTCTAACGATAGTGTGTTTTCTGTATTATGAGATGAAGTATGAATTTCATTTGTTTTTTTGTTTTCGTAATAAAAATTATATATATACGTATATATATTATATATATATGTATACATATGTACGTACATTGGTTAATGTATTTTATACAAGGTACTTAGAATTATTTTTATTAAAAATGATAAACATTAAAAAAAAAAAAAGAAAAAAAGAAAGAAATGAATAATAAATTTGTGTGCTTTATATGATGGTACACTATCATTAAAAATACATTGTGATTAATGACATGAAAGAAAGATTGAAACTGCGTGATCATTCGTAGAGTTTTTTTCAAAATGAACATATTTAAATACACTTTATCATAAAATATCAGTTTACACTATATTAATACTGATCATTCGTTTGGCATAATATAAGGCAAGTGCCTGTGTTTTCAAAAAATTGTACTAATTATCAGAAAGAAAACAAATTAATTAACTTTTCTTAATCTTCTTTATAATCAGAACAATTTGTCTAATACTGATTTCGGTTTTTTTTAATGAAATATTTACATAATTTGCATTCAATAATAAATTAAAATTCATTGAATCTATAAAAAAAAATACTATTATATAAAAGAAAAAATATTATACTTTGATGAAATCATTTTTGTAAATTAAATTTGTAATTAGATACTATTGGTTTTACATGTAACATGAAGTTCAGTTGAAATTAATTTTAACATTTATTTTGATCAGTAAACATATTTTTTAAAAATTGCTACTATAAGTTTTATATAAGATATCTTAAATATGAATTGTAATTTCACTTAAAATTTTTGTTTTGCTATTATTGTTCAAATTCTTGTTCATGACATTCTGTTTATTTTTGTGCTAATTAATATTTATTTTTTGTGATTCTAAAATGTTAACTCTAATTTAATTTTCTTTAATTTATATATAATGATTACTTACTATGAATTAGATAGTTCGTATTCATTCAAATAATACAGTAAAAACATGTTACTTAATTTCCAATGCACTATTGTTAGTAATCGTCTTTATATTAAACTCGATTGTTTCTTTGTTTCTTTTTGTTCAATGTATTGCAAACGCGTTTATATCAAATGTGTTTTAGTTATTCCAAACTTCACCTCGCAAAAAAACAAATCCTTTAATTCCACCAAAAATTTAGTCGATAAAGAGAATGATTATCGTATATCTTATATTTATTACATTTTTATCTACTTGTTTTTTTTTTTTTTTTTTTTTTTTTTTTTTTTTTTTTTTTTTTTTTTTTTTTTTTTTTTTTTGAGATTGTTTTCGAAACTAATTCCTTCATAAGGAAAGCTTCCAACGAATACGATCCTTTGTCATCATAACTTGCGTAAATAACTATTTTATTGTATAACACAGATATATTGTTTATTTCCTTTATATACAAATCATTTTAGACAGAAATATTTATGAGACAGTAAATGTAATTTAGGGCTAAGTAGTGTTTAAAATAGTCTTTATTTGTAAGATTATATCACTTTGATTTCCGATATAAATATATTAAATGTAAATGTGTATACGTACATTCAATACCATAAATTGCTTTTTCTTTCTCATTGTTTTGTATTTAAAATGGATAAAACAGATAAAATATTAGAAGAGTACAAATTTTTAATGTTACGTCCAAATAATGATCGCATTGTAATTAATTTAAGCAAATGCATTATCAAATATTTAAGAAATTTTTTGTCAAATAACTAAGTCATTACTGATTTTCCGTGATGTAACATTATTATAAAAGGGGGCGATGTCCGTCGAAGTATATTCGTGTAACTGGTGGGAGAGATAGAATGTCAATAAAGAGCAGCGGAACATGAAAGTTGGGGGAGACATGAATTTCTCGTTTATATGACGCACAACGGGAAGTTGAGCAAGCCTCGTCGAAAGAAGATTTATGTTTGTGTAGGATAGAGCTTTCGGCAAAAGTAATATTTCAGACGTTAGAAGAAAGATTAGACTGTGAATATCATTTTCAGATGAATATTAAACTTTGCTAGGAATGACAATTTATAATATGACGAATTTAATTTTTTAATATTTTTTTGTACAAATTAATTTTGTATATAAAAATTTTGTTTTGTTGATAACAATGATTTCTATTTTAATAACAATAATTAATTATTTAACATTGATAATATTATTAATTATTTAATATAAGTACATTAAATAAGTAGTAAGTAGATTAAATCAGAGTAATTTAAATATTATTCATAAATGCATGAGAGAATTATATTACTTTGTTTATTCATTTAATGGCGAATTTTAATATCAAATTAAGCATGGAAATAGACTCTATGTCATATCAATAAATGACTCAACTTTTGCTCCTAATGATTTATAGTACGTCTCTTACACACATTGCGCATACAAAAAATGATTCACTACCGCGAGATTTTATTATCCATTTCCATTTGTAAAGTTTAACACTGGCGATTCATCAGTCTTGTATTTATTCGCGACATCTTCATTTTCATTTGTATACTTTCGATGGCTAAATACATTATATTTTAAAATTGTATTTCAATCAAGTTCAAAAGATAAAGTTTTATGATCACTTCCATTTTATTAAAAAATAAAGATGTTCAACGACCAAACGAATTATAGTTATCCAATCAGACATTCCATTTTGATATTTTAATTCGAATCGATACAAAATATAATTATTAACATAATTATAAATTATAATCATAAATATAGTCATAAACAAAATTATTAGTATTATCTGCAGGACAATAACAATAGTAAAAATGATAAACAATTATTCTAAAAATAAAATGAATAAATAAAAATAAAAATAGTAATAATAATTGAATAATAAATTAAATTATTAAATTATTAATTAAATAAATACTATTGAATATCTCTTTTTCTTTTGTTCATTCTTAATATTGAATTTCATGTACAAATGTAATTACGAAGTCTAACCAGAACAATATATATCTGCTTAAGATAACTGGTTATATTTTATGAATGATTATATATGTATAATTTCCTGTACACGGAAGTATGTAATATTTCATTCTGAGTTCTTTTTATGATACAAGATCCTTGTATTTTTATCACGTATGTTAAATTAATTTTATGATAAATGTAATTCAAAGTAAAAAAAAAAAAAAAAAGAATTTAATTCTTAAAATGATGAATTCAAAAGTATTTTATAATTTTTACTTGGAGAGAAAATGAAACTGTAAAAAATGAAATCTTAGAGAAAATCTTCTGTCAGATTGAAAAACCGTTCATTTGACAACTTCCGCCCTCAGGTTCTTAAAAGTGTAACGCCTTGATGAAGGGAGGAGGTAGAACCAAATAGGAAACGCTTTTATTCTCTTGAATATTACGTATTTTATAAAACATAAATTGATATGTAAAATATCAGAATTTAATATTTTTTATATCATGGATTATTTATAAAAATATATCTATCGAATATATAATATAATATTGAATAGAATATGCCATAATAAAAATGTAGTTAGTGCATGTAATAATAATTCAATAATATTTTCTACTTAAAATTATTGTGAATTTTTTTCTGTGAAAAGGATAAAGAAAATAAAAGAATAGTCAATAAGGAATTATTTAGATATTAAATAGATAAATAATAATTTATTTTATTTTATCATATTTGAAGATTTTCACAAGAAATTACACAAGAAATAATATTTGTCCTACAGTGTCAAATAGTGGTTCCTTCGTATTCATTCGGTTATTTTCGGAGGTGCTCGACTAGCTGGCGCGCGCTCCATTCGGTCGTCGACGCTTCAGTATTCGTTGCGACTCCGTAAAAGTAAGACGTGTCCTCGCGGTGTCTGGCTGCTTCGTAACCGCGTCGTAACCAGAAACGCGTTCGTGAGGTGCGAGAACGCCTCAAGTAACCGTTTTTGTAACTATCCGCGTGTACCGGGTGAAAATTACCGACTCGTGTTATACATATCCTTTCTCTGATTGTGTGTACTTTGTACACCAAACAGCAACTGAAAAAGAGAAGAGAGGAAGTAAAAAGGGCCACATAGGGAGAGCAAAGAAAGGAAAGACGAAAGGATTATATATTCGAACAACATGGCCACTGCGATCGACGACCGGCAGGAATTGTTGGAGCAATTTCAAGCGGTGAGTGAGTCCTTTTGTCTTTCTTACGATGAACTTTGAACAATCCTGTTACAAGACATCCGTTACTATGGTTTTTCGTTGATGTTGTATTACTACGTACACCCTAGTTTCTTATCGATCGCCGGTTTTATCAGCATGCTTTCGTGGAAACCCACCCTCGTGAAGACTACGCCGGGTGTCGCCGCCCTGCAGTCAATTTATTCGTTTTTTACGTCAACCTTTCGCGAAATTTCAAATGTATGCAACGTATTAAGAATCTTATCTTTTTTAATTGCGCGTATTGAAATAAAAAAGCAATTTCTTTATTTCAAATTTATTAATATTATGTTTTTAATGTTTTTTTTAAATAAAATTACGTATAAGTATGATTCACTGCATCAATTTTATGCGGTTGTCTTGTAACAAGGATATGAATCATGCATAGTCCGTGTAGAAAAACGACGTATGCATGTTTTTCGAACGCATTGTTGATCATGATTGCATTTAATATCAACGATTTTTCAAATCGATCGAGCGCTTAATTACATACGATATCAAGTATTATGACCCGTTCACTTTTTACTTATTCTCCCCAATACGTATGTTCACGCATCTATAAGCATTCATTTGTTTATATTATGCGTATATAACGTGTTTTGCTTAGTATGTCGCAAAGTTTATTAAATAGTTTGGAACCATTAACGTATAACATAAATTACGAATTGAGCATTATCCGTTGTGTTCATAGTTCGTACCGGTATCGAGTTTATTTACATTTTGTCTCGCGTTAAAAACACTACCATAAATTCAGCATACGAAATAATATTAATCATTTCGATATTTAAATTGTACTATTTCGTTTATTGCATGATTATTTCATCTTTTTATGGGGATTTGCTTTTGCTATATCTTTTTAACGGAACTGATCATTCGATCTTTAATTTCTTCTGATAAATATCTCTAAAATTCCTTAATACCGTTATGACCATATCGAGAGGAGAGTTTCAACTCTCCAATCGCTACACTCTCACATATAAAAGAAAGGCCATGTGACCGTGATCGCACGTGCTTGTCCTTCGAATACCTATAGTTGTTCCAATTACATTTCACCATTGCAATTGTACAGTTTCTCCACAGATATAACGCATCAAGATGTACACTTTATTCACGATTTTTCGATCGATTTCGATGGGCTTTGCATCTCATTGTCGAGTCGTTGTTCCTTATTTCTACGAGTTCACGGTTGATTAACTGAGCGTGCAGTCTCGCTTTGCGAAGCTTTTTACTCTCGACCGCGTGTCTGTGGCCAAAGATTAATTTTTTATTCGTGCAAGCTTGTAAACTTGTAACTGTGTAGAGTTAATATTGGAACATTTAATCTATTTACATCTATAAACATAATTTCGAGACACGATATCATTGCAAAAACATGAGATATTACGTTAAATACGAAAGGATTAAATCTTTTCTTTTGATTACGCACATTTGTTAAACACATAATTTAGACAATTATGTACAAATTTTTAATGAACTAATATCGTAGTATCGGTAAACTTGTACCTATATAATGCAATATATTGGATATTTTATTATAAATTATTCTAATATATATCATAGACTCCGTAATTCCGTACGGTACAAAATAAAAGCGATAATATAACACACTCGTAGTTTTTTGTATCCCATCATCACCATTTTATCGATCGAATTTGCAATTTATGAGTCACGGTCCTCGCCACTGTACGACTCTGCTTTTTCCTCAAATAAACTCGTACAATATCTGGGCAATGGTCACCAAGTGTGGCGTTTAATTCAGCAGGATACAATTATAACCGTTCATGCGGATGATGCTTAGGAACGAGATGAGAATCCCCTCGAAAACAATGACCTTGCTCAAGTACAAGGGAGATGGCGAAATTGCTCCCTTCCGCCGGCATTGTCGAGAAAGTCTTCAATTATCTTATTGATCGCGTTACCGGTGCGAGAACGCAACCCCTTCCGCGACATCCTGCCCGATGCAGCATTGCGAAAACGCATACACCTATATGTATATCCATTATACACGTTGAAAGGAAAGGCGAGGGGGACTACCCTTGACGCGACGCTCATGGCTCAAGGCGCGGCCGATTTGAAAGTTTGATCGCGGCGGCATGGAATTTTATATAACTCGATATAACTTTTAGAAACCGTGTTACGAAGAGCGGAATAGGAGGAATTATTGAAGTAGGAATAAAACAGTAAGAATAGAAATGTTATATTGGAGTAACGAGCATCGAATTTAGAACAGAAAATTAAATAATATTATCGAAAATATTGAGGTGATTAAAGGATTAGAATAAAGGATGAGAATTTGAGTCGATCGAAATACATCAATTTCGTACCTATCACTTAAAGTTGTCGATCTGGGTGTTCGAATCGAAGAAATCAATTCATTTTATCAATTGGCTGGAGGCAATTCGATGTCGGCCGGGTAATAGGGTTATTTAAGTTATTCGAGTAGATCGAATTCCTCCCCGTAATTTCCGACGGTCAAGATGCTCGAAGTATCGGAATGCTTAACTCGGTTCGTCTGGTTGGAGGACACGCGGACAGATCTAATAGACTTCTCCCTCTGTTTCCTGCCCTGTCTCGGATTTACTTTTCGGTAGCGAAAGTCGTTAGTGGAAGTAATCGAGGTGGGATTCGTATTTGCACTCCGTGAAGGGTGCTCGAAAGGGAGCTCGTACCAGTCCTCGTGAGTTTAGAGTGTCCTAAAGCGATTATGGAACACAGCGAAAAAACGTCTTCGTACTCGTTTTCCTTTTTTTTTTTTTTTTTTTTTAATTGTAGGACGCGTGGAATAATTCGGGATTATTCGTTGAAATATGATTGAACTGCCCCATTAAATTTCGTCAATGAAACACGGGATAGGTAACACGATTATTTATTATTTAATTTATTCGAATTCAATATTGTTTTCGAGTATTTGGAAAGAATGTTGAACGGAAGAAAATTTGTCACGGTTAGGGAAAAATTTGCATTCGTTGGCGCGTAATAGGAATTCCAGACACAGATCAGATAACGGCATCCGGAGGAACGATTCGTCGAAAGCGTCGATCCCTGGCGGTCGTTCGCTTCGCGTCGCATCTGCTTTAAAGCTTGGTATCGGCTTTTTTTAGCGCATCTAAATCACCCCTCGAGTATGTAAATATGTAGTACGCGATAGTGTCCGCGTGTCTGTGTGGATTACGCCCGCTCCGCTGCACAAGGGGTTGAGAGTCACCCCGTCAGGAACAATGTTGCGAAGAGTGTTCTTCTGAAAAGGGTGGCGATGCACCCGGATGTATCTTTTCCCAGTTTTCTTTCTCGCCTCGGGCGAGTTTCCAATTAAAAAAATGCCGGAAATCTTGCAGCTCTATTAAGAATCTTGTCCATCGAACAAAATCAGAAATCATAGAGTTAAAAATTAGTTACTTTAGAAAATAATTCGTTCGATATTTTAGAAAGATATATATATTTTTTTTTAATATTTCGTTGAATTTTATGATTTCTTTCAAGAAGAATTTACGTTATTATCGTTTAGATCGAATTTTAATATTTTTGAAGATATTTATAAATGATCGATATATTAAAAAACAAAATACGTATATCAAAATATTTCCCCTTAACTTATTTTCCAAAAGTTCTCTAATAAACGTGTTTTCATTTTCAAAGAGCAAAATTTCAAACGATTAGAATCGTTGAATAAAATACGGAGTGCGTTCGCAATACACTTGAACTAGTTTCTCCATTTGCGTTGGTAAAATGGCGTGGTAAATAAAGGAGCACGTGCGCTCCAACCCCCTGAAGCGTCCTTACCGTGCACAGACACGTGCCGGTTCTTTTCTTATCCAGACATCGTTGCTGTTGGTCCTTTGCAGCGCAGCTAAAATAGACCATCGATGTTGCGCTCCCGAGAATTAAACGCTTATGTTTACCCGAGTTACCCGTGGCCAGCTCGCAGCAGGGAAGAAAAACACGTACGAAACAATTGGGAGAAGGCGTTTTATGATCGGTTTTAAGGGGGTTAAGCGAAACTTCGAGAGGAACAAAAGGATGTTGTGATATATTTAGCTCGAATAATTTTAGAACAGGATCGTTCTTAATATTTGATTGATCGATTAAATTTTTTATTGTAAATATGAGAAGAATGAAAAGAAAAAAAAAAAATCATACCACTTATCGCGAGAATTTCATTGGTTTATAATTCGTTTCGTAAGATAAGTTGGTCAACAATTTTTACAAGTCGAGTATTTTAAAGCAATTGGATACAGTTCGAATAGAATAGGTCATAAAAGAGAGTAGTATTACTAGTTGAGTTTACTGAAGTTTGTAATAGGATCGTTTAAATAAAAAAAGGTTAACTCGATTAGTGTAATTTCACAGATGGAGTTTCGGAATTTGTTATTATATTTCATGCATCGGGTGTTTCTCAGGTACCGTGAGATCGTACCGCTTCGGACCAAAACTGTTTCATACTTGTGCGAGCATGAAATTAATACAGCAATGGGTTGTTAATGTTCACGAAAGAGGTGTTATAATTTTATTAAATATACCAAACTATATATGGATCAAGTAAGATCGTTGATTTTTCCAAGTCAAAGTTTATACCAAAGTTTATTTCGCGAATATCTCGCGTTATCTATTTACACGATATGCCCAACATGCCAACTCATTCCTTTTCTCCAAAGAAATTAATTAATTTTGCGTCTTGTTCGTTTTCAATTTTTTTCCCCATTTTCATTTCATTTCAATCCATCTCCAAAAAAAAAAAAAAAAAAAAAAATATTAAATCAAGTCGAGTGATTTTCTATTCTTTTTCCTTTTCTTTCTTTCTTTCTTTCTTTCCTTTTTTTTTATTCGATATTATCTCCTTTATCGTCGTACGCGCGATGTTTCAATTACATCGGTGCTCAGTCAAGGATATCGTACGAAAGTCACCGAGATTAGAGGCTGTTTAAAGTGTGTCTCGCGAACATTGCTCAAGATAAAACGCCCTCTCGGTCGAGGCTCGGCCGACATTTCGCAATATCGCGGGGAACAATTAATTGTCGGCTCGTTGTACCGCCGAATTTCTTTCTTTTTCTTTCTCTTCTTCTTTTCTTCTCTCCGATGCAACGAGTGTGGGACACGCAAAAAGCCTCTCGCTCGCAAGAGGCAAACAATGCGCTCTGTTCGAATCGTTGCCCAACGTCGCCGTTATAATGGCGTGCCGCGATTATTATGCAATTGCGCGTCGCTGGAATATTAAATGGACTGCGATCGGCCGTTTAAATATAAGGTCGTTACGAAACGTCGTTTTCCTAGCTCGAATTGTGCCACGGTATCCCCATTTTTCGTTTCGTTTTGTTCCCCGATTTCTTTTCGCGCGAGAGGAGAGAGAGAAAGAGAAAGAAAGAGAGAGAAAGCGAGAACGTCGCGAGTATCATGCGAGATATTTTATGAGAGAAATCTTTGAGGATCGATTAGGAAGAAGCGCACTTGACTAAATAAAGAATTGTATCAGTCGCGTATGAGTCATCGGTTGCGTATGTAGCCAACAATACGAGATTTCGCCCGGGGAGAAGCGTGCTTCCTCGATTCTGATACATTATCAGTAGAATAACACGCATTAGTCGAAAGTTTTCTGGAATTTCGTGTTTGGGGTGTCGCTTCGTAAAACGAATGCCACGCTCTCAAACGTTGTGGAACGTTTTGGAGCGTTTAATATGCGTTCAATATTCCACGTATCTCGATCGATTTTCAATTCAATCATAATTAGTTCCTATATTAAAATAAATAGTGAAATACAAGATGGAAATATCGATATTAATAAATTTGAATCGCACGAAATGTATATTACTTATCGTACGTACTTTTATTATTAAACGTGATCGACATTTTGCATTAATATTTGCATTAATTTCATTACGTTAATTCAAATTGATGAAGTGATTAAAAATTTTCATAATCTTTGAATATCTCTATCGCAGATTTTCTTTACGAATCATTTTTTTTTTTTTTGGAGTTTATTTATTGCCTCGCGTGGAGAAAGATCGGAAGTCGCGTTGAACCTCGGGTGAGAAGTGCGTCAAGTTCGACAATGAATCATTCAAGGAATTCGTAATGGATGCTAAATGATATGATAATTGCCAGCCTTGAAATTCACGTACAAATGAATCGTGTGAAAGAACGTTCGGTCGATGATCGACCTCACCGTATAATCGAATTGCACATTTTTATGTATAATCAGGAAAGTGATTGCAAACTTTCGACACCAAACTTTTATCGGAAGAAACGCAAGGTAGGAGGAAAAAAATATTGAAGGAGACAATATTTCGTGGTGGGAGAGAAAGATAAGTAAATTCTACGCATTTGGTATTCGCTGAAATGTCAAATATTCGTCGTTCGACGACCGATTCATCATCTTTCATCGAATAAACGCATGATATACGTATCAATCATCGAATGCAGAATACGTGTGGGTACAAGTCAAAATTTTGAAAAACTATATATTTGGAACGATATATTTATCGAGATTCTTGGAATAAAAGAATACGCGTAATTAAGAATAATTCGTCGTATATTGAATTTATTTCAATTAATCGAATAAACACGAATGAACAGATGTGCACAAAAGATTGTTGGAAAAACATAGGAAGTACGAAATATTTGCAACGAGCATGTGTTAATCTATTTCGGTCGTAAAAAAAAAAAAAAGAAAAAAGAAAATCTTTACGAACGACAAAGCTAATCAATCATCCTTGGCAAACAGATTAATAACAATATCGTTGATCGTTATTGAATCCAACGTTCTTTGTTCTTTAATATCCATTGTGATTTCGATTTTGATCGTTCGGCAAACGCTCGTTCGTTCGAATTTATTTTTTGTGTCAATGCACAAAATATCGTATCATGCGAAACTCGATGTTATTTTGTATATTCGTCGGGAGGAGGGGGGGGAGAGGGGAAGGATGAAAATAAGAAATGCACAATGTTTCTCCTGTCTCTGCGTGCAGCCGCGGAAAAACGCGATCGTAAAACTTGCGCCATTACGAACGTTCTCGTTTATGAATGTGCTCTTTATAAAGATAAAAATATTTGTTGGCATCAAATTTCGATCGAGAAGGGGAAAAATGTTCGATGATTTTTCCTCGAAATCCGGCGATTAATTATTTCCCTTCCATTGAATTAAATCGGCGAGGCGATGATATTCGCGCGCAATAGAATTCGCAGCCATCCATAAAGAATCGTTTCAATATATTGAAACTTTCGTTATTGAAATGCGATCAATGCCAGCTGGGGGGTTTGATTCTTCCTGCGGTTTCATAGATAAGCTAGAACGATTGCGAACATTCGATAGTTTCCATTCGCGATAGATATGGGGAACAAGGAGCAATAAAAATTGTTTGGTATGACTGCTAACCGATGTTTTTCAAGTCGGTCGAGCTTTTGTTTAATTGTTTGTGTCGATAGACGGTAACAATGACGCGTTTATGAATAATAAGCAAAGATGACTGAACAGTTGATATATATCGTCGTTCAAGGCAAAATAAATTTCGATTTTTTTCAAACAGCATTGAGGTTTATCGAAGTTATACGAAAATAAAAGAATTCTTGCATTCTTTTTTTTTTTTTTTTTTTTTTTTTTTGTATTTAACTTTCTCTAAAAATTTTAGAATATTTGGATTGATGTTTCAAGAATAAAAGAATTATCGATTAATTGGAAATTTCTGAATTTTTCGTAATTTTAAATAATATGTTTCTCTGCAAAAACGCTAGTCAATGATAGCTTATTCGAAACAGTATATTTAATATATATTGAATAGAAAATGATTCGATATTAAAAAATAATAATAATAATAATAAATTCACTTTACGAATTTTAGTTTATAGACTACATAGTACACGATCGCGTGTTGTTAATTCTAGTCGTGGAGAGCATCGAAATCGTCTTTCCAGGCTCTTTTTTTCTCACATAAATATATAGACACTGTACAAGTACTTTTATAGTCGCGCCATGTGTATACGCCAGTCCTTTGCCAGTTCAGTTCCCACGCTTAACTCCTTATTACGCCTGTATTTATAATTAATTCTACCACTAGCAAGATTTCCAGGCATCCATAAGTGTTGAGATAACGCGCATTTCCTTCAACGAATCGAATTGCGCGATTGAAAAACGTGCTTTATTTATCGATCCAATTTTCACGAATAAATCGATGATTAAACCGCGAGGCAAGTGCGCAATTGAGCATCAATTAATGGCACGAAATACGATCAAATTAATGCCGTAACGAATCTCGTAAAGATTATTTATATATAAATCATCGTGGGACGCGAAGTTCGATAAAATACGTATCGTAAAAAGATAAATCTTTCTGGAAAGGAGACCTACGCAAAAATATATGGCAAGGAATGCTGGGAATATCGTTTTGCACGGTTGCCCAGGAGAATACCAAGTGTTAATATTCGCAGGAAATAAGCGATGAGTGAATCACGTGAAGGTGGCGCGAGTGTTTTTGGAGGTTAGGAACGTGAGATGGAATTTATAGGGATACGAAGAAGACAGTTCTTAAATATAGAATGTAATAAGAAAATATGAAAATTGAATTTTCACAAGAAATTTTGAAATATTAAACTTCGAAATATTAAAAACATTGGATAGTTGAAAATATGAAAATTGAAAATTTGGAAAAGTTAAAATTCACTCTCGATGTAAGTAATTCAATTCCTTTGTAAAAAGAATATATACACATTCGATCAGGTGAGCGGATACATCCTATCTTGAAACGTTTACGAGGATCTTCAAGATCAACACAGATTTCCTGCCGGCTTTAAACTACACTTCAAGTTTTCGCAGAACTTTCTCGCGTATGTTACTTACGGTAAAGAGAAACAGAGTTCACCGGCGCTTTTGGAACACAAGTTACCGCTTCGTTTGCTCAAACACTCAACAATCCACATACCAAAAATTCTTCCTCCTTCCCATAAATTGAATCATCGTCAAACCATACATTTTCATCAACATATTCTCTCGACCATAATGACGAAATCTCTTTTCATTATTATATTTTTTCTCTTTCCTAATTTTACTTTATCTTTAACCTTCAATATTTACAATAAGTTTCAATCCTCGATTAATCTAAAATTTCTTCAACATTTCAAATAATCCAAAGCGCGTTCCCTGCTACTTTGAATCCCGTTTAAACTACCGATAACACGACCATTAGACCGGTCATCCGCAAGAGTGTTGTCGTTAAGCTCGATAAGCCCTCGAGAGTACCTCTCCCTTAATGTACCTTATGGATAAATAAGGTATCTCGAAATTGATGAGTCAGAGGGCGGATATATCTTCTTACCGAGAAGGAAGGGGGCCACAGTGGGGTTTAATAAGTTTGGTCGAGTTACCGATCCGCGAGAGAAAGAGAGAGAGAGAAAGAGAGAGAGAGTGTGTGTGGCAGTGTCGTGTGACAACTTGGTGCACGATCTGTTCAATCTGTCAACCGGTCGGTTTTGCATTTCACCCCGTGGCTTTGCTAATCGAAACACGACGCTCGAAGGTCGATCGAAATAGAAACGTTAACGATCGTGTAACCGGATTCGTGATTAAGCTAATGAGTCCGCGTTAAATAAAGTTGTACCCCCCACCTTGGTACCCTTAATTGCTCGATAAAAGATATCATTTTCATCAGAGAGATTTCATCAGAGAGATTTTCTTGATTTCGATGTGAAATGATTCTTTTTTTTTTTTTTTTTTTTTTTTTTTTTAGAAATATTTTATAAATATTTGCAGTATATGCGTAGTATTTATCGATTAACGGAATATTCGTTAATTAGGAATATCGGAAATGAAAAGAAAAGTTTGATATCGAATATTTGATAACATAAAAAATACATTATATATTTTCAATAATTTTTGCTGTAATAATACGAACGAGTAAAATTTTTTGATAAAATTTATCAAAGATTTATTTTCTGAGAAGAAATATTTTTTGGGTGTGTCTTGCAATATTATCGGCAAGGATATTGATAAAAGAAAACCTAATTAGGTGATAAACGAACGAATATTTTTTGATATTGGAAATGAAAAAAAACGAACAAAGATAAAAATCTTCGTCCAGCAAGAGTATTAATTGAAATTTAATTGTTCCAAGAAACTTTTAAATCAAATTCTTTTGAAAATCTCGCGTTAAAAAATATCATTCCATTCATTTTCGATCTTCTTCTTGCATACAGCGATTAATATAACAATTTAAAAAAATCTTGCATCGCACGAGCCATTTAATCTGTGTTTGGACAAATCATTTACCTTACATCGTGCTCGTGCTTACCTACATCTGTTTGGAAACGTTAAGAAAATTTATTAGGTCAGATAAGAATAGAAAAAAAAAAAGAAGACACATTTCCTGACTGACTATCACCGATCTCACGCTACTCGAGACGCAGTCGTCTCTCCTCGCATACGAGAAGCCAATTACTTGTCCAAATTCCAGAAGGAAGGACCTTCGAAACGTCTGCTCTCTTTCGAACCAACCAGATTGTCGCGTTCTCGTGGCAAAACCGTTAATCCTCTCAGGCCTCGTACGGTTCTCGATGTAAATTCCACCAGTGGCGAGGCTTTTGCCTCTAATTAATACGAGAATCGTCGAACAATGGGGCGAAAAAACTGACACTCTTGGATTCAATTTCTATAAGAAACTATATAGATGGAGGTCTATATTCTGGGAATTTCTGTTCTTCATCCGTTCCTTTTACTCCATGATAATTATCGAAGCTGGCAATGTCGTGTACGTGGAGATATGGGACGAATTTTCACGAATTCCACGAAACTGGAAACCATCTTCGATTTACGATTATTTTTTTCCTTTTTCTTTTTTCATTTTCCTCCATTTTTACCCGTATTTGTTTCCATAACGAGTTTATTCGAACGATCCGTATCGTTCGATTTTCGTAAATAACTGCGTTACGCCGCCTGTCGAGGGCCATGTATCTTGCATCGAGATCTTGTCAGCTGAGTCAACAATTATATAGAGCCACGCAGATGCGGAGTTCTTGCTTTTATATACAATTGTTTCGTGTTTTCGGAAGGGGAATAGAAGTGTATATGCCAGTTACCGAAAGAACTTAAAAGGGGATGAATTCGTTTGAATAAATAAATGGAAAATGTAGGCTAACTGTTATATACATATATATAATTTATCAATTTTTATTTAATAATAAATAATAATTTTCCTCGCCACGCAACTTGTTCAACATTCTCTCGTGACTTACTCCATCATTTCCAGTCAAACGAAACGTTCTCTTCTTGTCGCGTGTAAGACACGACGTAGAACAGGGAGCAGCGGATGACCACAGAGGAAACAAGATCCATCGAGAGAGTCGTTTCACTGTCTGCATCGCTACTTTCAGATCACCATATCTGCGCAATTCCCTACACTCCTTCGTGTCGATCGACACTATTGTGGCAAACATTATTGATAAATTTATTCGCTGCTCGCATCCGGTGCTCCATTGTGCATTCCATCTCTTTTATCTTCTTCTACGATTCTTATGAATTTCCTTAGATAAATTTTTACGAATCGATCTTTTCTTCTCCGTTTTAACTCGTGCCAAAGAAGGGAATTCAAATAAATTCATATTTATATTTGCTCCACAAGCGAACATATTTATCTTACATATTTATAAATTTTGTTATATATAAGTTATAAACATAAAATTCATCAAAAATGCTCATATTTACGAAGTTATAAAAATAGGATTTTTTCGTTGGTTCTGACAAAAATAATTCATTAATCTCCAAAATCCATCCAAAAATCAAAAATCCTATGTTTACTCGCACACGTTTCGTCCAGATTCTTTTTTTATCGTTCTTTATCACTGGAGGCAATTAAATTCTTTGAAAAACGGGATTGACTGGCCGGAAAGCGGAGATTGATAGCATTAAAAATTGAGCGTAACACGCGAAACGAGTTATCTAGAATTTGCCGCGCCTCGGTGTAGGCAATACGAATCGCATCGAGATAATGACGGTTCTCGATCCATCAACGATGCACACACGCTCGCCCGTTTTAATTCTCGCCGATCGATTCGAGCCTTGCGCCCTGATTCTCCCGCCATTTCTTTCCAACTTCTTCTCGATCGTTCGCGGCAGAAAGTGGGCCACCACTATGGGGTTCCTCTATGTCGCGTGGACGATTTACCGAACCAACCAAACGTGTTGGAAAGGATTCTCGGAGCGAATATAGATCGGATTTTTTTTTTTTTTTTTTTCTTATAGAAAAAATTATTACGTTCATTTTTAGAACGTTCTTGGAAATATTAGCATTTAAATTACGCTTTAATTAATTAACCGTGCCCCTCTTATATATTTTAGATCGTGTAATTATTGCACGGTATAATTTTCACGCTTCTTATTATATATATTAATCATGTTGATGGTAAAAAAAAAAAAAAATCGCACTATTAACACGTAGATGTACGTATAATTAATCAGCCGCTCTCGTTCCAAGAATAGTGGGAAATAGTAAATGCTAATTGCACGGAACAATGATCGTCAGTTTCCAGGAACTTGTTGCTCGACCGAGACTCAAACTTTCCAAAAGTATTATTCATCGACGCGAAATTCCACGCTTCCTTTTTTGGAAATTTTCGACAATTCCAAGTTTCTTCAAAGTGAACTGCGCATCATAACCTTCATCCCTCTGCTAGTTCGTAAACATTTTTACAAAATCGTATCCTGTTAATCGATCAACCCCATTTGTATCTGTATTAATCCACTCGAGAACTAATTCATTAACTCGTCGAATTAAAAGCTTATCATCACACACAGAGTGTATTTTTAGAGTAATTTTAGAGTAATTTATATTAAATTTATATTAAAAATATTTTTTATTAAAAATTTATATTAAAAATTATATTAAATTTATATATTTATTTTCTCTTATTTTTCTCTCCTCTTTCTTCGACTCTCGTTAAAATTGGAAAGAATATGACTTGGCGAATCGCGATGATCATCCTCCTCCGTTCCACGAATTATTCGATTATTCTCCGATTAAAATCGCATCGCAATCGTTCGGATTGCGGCGTTTCCATCGAATGCCTCTCGTTTTATGGATGGCGTTTACTCGATAGCCGAGGTTTTCATGGAATGGAAACTTTTCAGCCTCGTCAGCTCGTCGACCGCGATGTCGCAAGCGGAAAGTGCCTCTGAATCGAGGAGCGTTAAATTACCGCGACAGGTTCGCGAAACCTCGACCAAACTATTATCCGATGTCAGTGGAGTTTGCTTGCGCAAAACGTCGCGGCCACGTTAATTGGCAGCGTGTAATTAATCCTTGTAGGTTGAGCGAGGTGTAATTCGTATCGATGCGACACGTTTCTCTTCGATTAATTGTTTAATTGTTCGACACTGTTCCACTGTTGTTGTTAGTTGAATTGGTACGATGGATGAGATGAATGGAGGAGGGGATGTTGAAAGTAGGATGTCGCGTAAGTTGAAACTTGTCTTATCGTATTTATAAATTTTAGCCATGTGTTTATATTTTTCATTCGTGATGAGCGATTAATTCGTAATTTAGTTCTTCTGTTTCCTTTGAAAATTGAGATTAATTTTTCGAATATTGCGTTGAGTATAATGAATGTCTTTTATATAAAATGTTCAATTTTTATTTGAATGTGAAACGTTAGAAAAAATTTTCCAAGAGAACTTTGATGAATTAAATTTAAAAGTGATTAAAGAAATTTGTTATAATTCCTTTCTTTGCTATTCCAAGCAGAAAATATTCTCCAATCAGAAAAATAAGAAATTCAAGAAATCCAAGGAATCTTTGCCCTTAAATTCCCCAAATTTTCTCGAGGAAATAACCGAGATTTAAAATCCTAACAAATCTTTAGATGTTCTTCAATTGAAAAAATAAGAATTTTCCAAAGAAAATCGAAGTCTAAAAGATCGAAGAAAACTTGGTCCTCAAATTTCCTCGAAACCCCAAATTTTTTCAAGGAAATAACCGAAGTTTAAAATCCTAACAAATCTTTAAATGTCCTCCAATTGGAAAAATAAGAATTTTCCAAAGAAAGTCGAAGTCTAAAAGATCAAAGGAAACTTAGTCCTCAAATTTCCTCGAATATTCCAAATTTTCTCGAGGAAATAACTGAAGTTTAAAATCCTAACAAATCTTCAGATGTCCTCCAATTGGAAAAATAAGAATTTTCCAAAGAAAGTTTAAAAGATCGAAGGAAAATTGATTCTTAAATTTCCCCAAATTTTTTCGAAAATAATCAAGGTTTAAAATCCTAACAAATGCTTAGATGTTCTTTAATGGAAAAATAATAATTTTCCAAAGAAAGTCGAAGTTTAAAAGATCGAAGGAAAATTGATTCTTAAATTTCCTCGAACATCCCAAATTTTTTCGAAAATAATCAAGGTTTAAAATCCTAACAAATCCTTAGATGTTTTCCAATGGAAAAATAATAATTTTCCAAAGAAAGTCGAAGTTTAAAAGATCGAAGGAAAATTGATTCTTAAATTTACCCAAATTTTTTCGAAAATAATCAAGATTTAAAATCCTAACAAATAGATATAGATATCTTCCAATTAGAAAAATAAGAATTTTCCAAAGAAAATCGAAGTCTAAAAGATCGAAGGAAAATTGATTCTTAAATTTCCTCGAACACTCCAAATTTTTTCGAAAATAATCAAGATTTAAAATCCTAACAAATCTTTAGATGTCCTCCAATTGGAAAAATAATAATTTTCCAAAGAAAGTCGAAGTTTAAAAGATCGAAGGAAAATTGATTCTTAAATTTCCTCGAACACCCCAAATTTTTTCGAAAATAATCAAGATTTAAAATCCTAACAAATCCTTAGATGTCCTCCAATCGGAAAAATAATAATTTTCCGAGGAAACTAACCGAGGTTTGAAAGATTCGAAGCGAACGTGATCCTTAAATTCCCTGGAGGAACACTGGAGGAAACACAATGTGCACGTAAATTAAATCGGTGGAACACGATTGTCGCGCCGAACGTGCGCGAAGTAATGAATGAAGGGAGGGTCCCGTGGGACAGAGGGAAGCAGCGGTTGGTTTATGTTTAGAGGCGTATGCACGTATAAGGAGGTCCTGCGAGCGCATCGAGAAATGAAAAAAAATCAGAGGTGATCGCACTTGGAAGAATGCGAGCTTGACTGACTCACCGTCACCGATCTCGCTTCTTCGAGTAGACGCGTAAGCTGAGAATTTGTTGGATCACATTTGTTGGATCACCGTGCGTTGTGCACCCGTAACACACCCTTTGGGAAAAACTCGGTATAGAAACCTTATAGGACCTTATCCGGCCTTATTTCGTTGAATAATTCAATTGTCGCTATTGGGAAGAGTTGATTTATGGTATTGGACGGATAGAGGATCGTTGCACGATTGAAGAGAATGATAATTCGCGAAGTTATTGAAGTTATTGAAGTTTGATATTAATAGCAACGCGTAGCGATTTCTTGTCGGCGAATGGAATGTTTTATTTGACTCGTCAGTCTCTCGTGATTTGTTGATTGTTTCGCAAGATTCACATAAGGAAACAAATTTTCTTTATCGTATCATCGTATCCCTTCTTTTATTAATATAATTATCTCGAGTTTTTTTCATCGATCTCTTGTTTATTTTTTTTCTTTTAATTCAAACAACAGTTAATCATTCGCAAATTTATATTTTTTATCTTTAAAGAAGAAAAAGAAATAAATAATCGAAGAATAACTTATCGCTTGCTATTGATGCATGAACCGTTATCTTTCCGTGGTATTCTTAGTTCCAACTTATTCATCATCCCAGAGAGAATGAGAAATATAAATAAATGATTTTTGCAATCATCGAAATGAAAGAAATTTTCTACATCAACCTCGTGCCTCCTTTTGTCCATACAATTATCTTGAACCCACTTCATTAACCTCTCCTCGAAGAAATAATACCCACAATAATACCCAATTTTCTTTTTTCTTTTTTTCCAAGAACGAAAATTACCGAAGAATAAATTGATACAACACGCGTGTGTTTATTATTATTATTATCTTCGAAAAAAAATATATATATATATATATATTTATATAAAATAAAAAATAAAAAATAATTACCCATCTTTTCCCACCCGTGATAAATCGATCTTTCAAGAAGTTAAAACGAGCAAACACGCGTGCGAACTCGATCGTGAAATTGCCATTTAACGCAAAACATATAGTCGCGTTAACGTTTAATAAATAACTCGAAGCTTGTGTCCAACATCAAAGCTGGCACACCTTTCACGAGCCTCAGACTTTCAAGTTTCTTGCTCACTGTTACGATATACGTTCCGTAGTACAACCCTGGAATACTAGAATTAGCTAATAGCCCAATTCCAACCGGCTTTACTGGCCAGTGTTTGCACTTTAGAGAGCAAGATCGAGTGGCCGGAGTAAATTGAACGTTACACCGAGTTTTGTCCCATTTTCCGCGCAAGCAGAAACTAGTTCCAACGACGGGTTAGTTACCTTAACGTAAGTCGTATACCGTAGGGTTCAAGGCGTTCTACTTTCGAATTGTATTTATTACATCTCAACCGTGCAACCAAAATTGGAGTACGAGGATACGAGATACGTGTATTCTCCAGGGAGAAAAAAAAAAAAAAAAAAAAACAATTGCTTCATCTTAGATGTGCAACATTTAATGCTACTCTGCAAAAAGTTCAAACGAACTTTCCTTGAACTTTGTCCTCGTATTTATTGACCGCGCGGACTTCAGAGATTTAATTTTCTCGATGTTCGAGGCAATTTTTCTAATCAATTTTTCTAAAGGGATATTATTAATAATCCAGAGTCAGTTTTGACGAGCAAAAGTTATTTAGCATTATTTTGCTTACCCATCATTAACGATAATAATATAGGTGATATAGAAACACAATTTCTTACTTATTGCAACTCATTATCTATCCCCCACAAAATCAGCCAATTTATATTTTTCTCTTTGCACGTTTTAATTGTTCAATTCGACGTTATTACGCGAAATAAAACTTTTATATTGAATTTTATCACAATATACATTTTTCACAGAGTAATAATCAGCACCTAATTCGAAAGATAGATCGCCCCTATCATACTCGATTGCAAATACCATAATCGATTTCCCTCGTTAAGGAAACACAGGCGAGGATACGTGCAAATCGGGCGATCGATATCGAAACAGGTGAAAGCCGGGGATTAGAGGAAACAGTTGGCATTCACAGCGCGCGTTATCTCATTATCCGTCGATTAATTGTACCGGTAATTGATCGGTATCGTTAACCTTGGTCACTTTCGCCGCTGTTGTAAATCAAATCACGCGCGCGACTCGAGCGCCGCGTAACGCGAAAGTCGTGGCGAAACGTTCTTCTTCACCTCGTGGAGGAGGAGGACGCGGATCGTTCGTTCGACAATGAAACGAAGGAACGATTTGATCGACGACGAGTTAGTCGATCGCAATAATCGATCGTTAATAATCGTCTGAACAAGGATTCCGAATCGGTTGCGCGCGCAACATTGACACTCAGTACTGCTATGCATTGTGATTCTCGTGTAAGATCGCGTATTTCGAGGTTAGAATACGCGAGCTATGATGCTTAAGCGTGGTAGACACGCGTGTGGTGGTGAAAAACACTAGTTGGTCTTCCTCTTAATCCATGACGTGCTCGAACAGCGTATTCCACGATCGAAGGTTTGCAGGATCGTTCGTGTCGTTGAATATGCAACGTTCGGGGAATATGTACGTACGAAGAGATGGAAAAAGGTTGAATTACGTAAGAGGGAATATTCATGCGTCGAGTGTCCTTTGTCTTGGCCTTATAACGTGGCTGCGACAAAAGAGGTGGCATGCGCTCTTGGCTTTGTCCTCTCCGAAGAAAATAATGTATGGTAATTTTAATGCGGTATCGTTTATCGTGGAAATTTTAGTGGAATTACGGAAGTTGGCTTATCGTGCGTGCACGTGTGTGTGTGTGTTTTGTAGTTGGTAATTTAGTTACTTCGAATTCTAGACCAGTATTTTCCTAATTTCTAATTTTTGCGTTGCGCAAATTTTTAATTCGATGGTTCTTTTTTTTTTTATCGGCAATGAGCATTGAAATTACTCGTCTGTGAATCGTTTACTCGGCCCACATGGAAAATCATTATTTTAAAATTAAATGTATTTACATCACGACTTACCTCAATTTCGATTTATCTTTTTTCGTTTTACTTTTAAAATTGTACTATGGAATGTAAAAAGTTAAGGATGATCATTCAACATAGTACAATTATTACTTTTAAAGGATTATTTTAATATATTATACGTGTAAAGAGTACGTAAAATTATCAATTGCAGAAAATCTGCATAGTTGCACAACGATTATGGAAGTTCGAGTTCGCCATATGGCGACAAGAGATAGGCAAAATATCAACGGAATTAGATTAAACGTATGGCGTCAACGTATTCTTCAAGAACGATTCGCTCGTTCAATTATCACCACTTGAGCCAACTTCGAAGCGACCGGCAAACTTTTTACACTCTCGTGGCGCCCATTAAGGATCATCGCCGAGCTTTCAGCGGCGATGTAAAACGTGGCCGTAATTTATTCCGCGTGACAACGCATCGTGCAATCTGCCGCATATAAATTAAACTCGGTGACGAAAAAAAAAAAAAAATCACGATTCGTTGCGAAAACTGTTATTTCGTCGAACGATTCGCGAAACAATTAATCGATCACGGAATATTCCAACTCGGTTTGCCATCAATTTGTCGTTTCGAACGACATTTTCGACGTTTCGATGTCAGGTTGTTTGATCGTTGTCACGTTTAATGATTATTTTTTTTTTTTTTTGGAATATATTCGCGATTGGAAAAGAAATATTGTTCTGTCACGAAAGTTGAAGTCGAGAAGTATGAATCGCTTGACCTATCTTTCTTAGAAAGATGGAAGAAGTTTTTCAAAAAGGTTCATTACACTTACGATCTTTCATGAGTCTCACAGAATGTGAAAAGATCTTTTCCAAGTTAAATTATTTTGAAAGATTTTAACGAAAGAGAGAGAGATTTCAAAGTTTCGGGACATGTCAGAAACGATTATCAAGAGTTAGAGAAATCTTCCAAATATTCAAGAATTCTACCAGAAGATACAAAATTTAAATGACTTTATAAGGTTCCACGAAAAAATTATGGAGATTTTAATCGTGATTTTAGAGATTTAGAATATCTGTTTCACTTTTTAAAATTATTTATCTATCGATATCGAATATATCGAGCTTTTCAAATTTCTTTACTCATTCATAGTTACATAGTATGCAAATTTTCAAATATTCATTTTAATATCTATGATAATTATTCTACGGAATTCAAAGTCATGTACGTAACATATATATATATTATATACATTTAAATCAATAATTAGCAATATTCGAGTGACTTTTCCTCTTCGAAACTTACATATAGATAAATGAAGAAAGTTTTAAACGAGTAGCATTGTTCCAAGGAATTTTACCGTCCGATGGTGGACTATACAGTTATTTTTTCCGCATTAGACTGCTAACCACAAGCCTTCGTTCGCATTCTAATTAAGTCTAATTGCGTTTTATCTCCATTCCCCGTGCGATAAGTCAAGTCGTGTTCACGAGGAGGCGAAGTCGAAGGAGTTCGCACAATCGAAAAAATTCCAGCAAATCTTATGGATCGAAACCGACGATGACTCAATCTCTCAACCATCATTTATATCGCCGTCTGATCCGTATTTTGCAATTAGTAGGTGTGCCGCGGGAACGATTACAATCTTTACCCTAACTTTTCTTACCATTTTACGATACGATTTTTCGTGAAATCACGATGCTTATCATAAAGTCACTCGTGAAACTTTTCGTACGTCACTTTTTCGTAAAAGTGAATCAGATTATCTTTCGTTTCGCAACACGTGCGTACAAGAACAATTACAGTCGGTATTAATCGAATTTGAGACCTTTGTTACCCGAACAATTGTAATATTCTTGTAATATGATATATCGAAGGATTCGGAAGACAATCGATGTAAATGATATTTTTTTTTTAGATCAATTACATCTCTTTATTATAATTATCTATCTATTTAACTCAATTGATTCAATTTACACTTGGTCGACTTGTGAGATCCTTCACACATGTACATTCCATGACAATTATTCAAAATCATATATCTTCGTTACTCGAGATAAAAAATTGAATCCGATTGAAAAGAATCCACTCTTAATATGAACTCTTACGACCTCAAACAAAAAAAAAAAATTCTATTACACGCGTTATCCGATTTATAGAAAAACCTGTTTATCCCGTGTGATAACAGACTTTCGTACGATGCAAAGCTTGAAAGAAGGAATAACAATAAAACTTTACCTCGGCAAAGATAATCTCTTTTTATTTATAAAGATATATGCGTCTATATCGATGGTATAGAGACTGCGCATTACGATTGCGCAATTAGAATCCGTCACCAAGTAAAACCCGAGTCCATCCGAAGCTTGGCTTGGCTTGGCTCGCCTCGATGGAGAACAAACGCACGTGTTCCACGTAGGTGGAATCTCATCGTGACGTGGGTTCTGTCCGCGCCACCTTGAGATCAAGGAAACCAGTTGACTCAAACGATCGAAATCTGGAACGCACGGTGTACACCTTGTACTTGAATCCTCTCTCCTCCCTCTCTTCAATTAACGATATCGCTTTACCGAGGAATCCTTTTCTTTTCTTTTCTTTTCTTTCCTTTCCTTTTCTTTTTTTTTTAACGTACGTTTCGTCGCGATGACTTCATACTCGCTCGCTCTCGATTTTCTCCTTTCTCGTTTTATCGACGTTGAATCGTTATCACGGATTCGTTTCCTCGATCTTTTAAGGGGAAGGGTTGTAAAGTAATCGTATAATTTAATCGATCGGTCATTAGGAATCGATCACATTTTTTTTTTAAACATATACACATATGTTTTTATTAAACATATCACAATTCCACCTGTTCTTTCTATTCCAGATTCTTGATTACCGGTTATTACCGGTATATCAATTTACATAATTATTATTTTACACGATGTCATTAGAGGGCTACCTATCAATATTCCTGTATTTACACGTATACTGATTTACATAATTATGGAAGTATGTAATTTCTGGAAGAGGATATTATAGTATTTCTTCTATAGATCGAGCATCGGAATGTATATATATATATATACAATTAGTAGTATATATATCGTAGTCCAGTTTCAACCGCTTAATTATTCAACTATTATTCAAAATGTTCCACGATTTGGCTGTTGGGAAATAAAGTAACAACGATATATTGAATTATCAATAATATTTTTCTTCCTTCGAACGTACGAATCATCGGTTCGAATGATTCCATAAATATTTCCCACACATATATACCCGATACAAAAATACGATGGTGTCGATGCACGATGGATTAATTTCCTAGCCTAGCTCGCCGCATCTCGTACCAGAACACGATCATCCTCTAGATTAAGAAATAAGGCAGGGGTTATTATGCCGCATTAAGGCCAATACCTCACCGTCGTGCCCTCTTCTGCCCCGGTCCAGATTCTCTATTAGCGCAACGCAAGTACACTCTTTAAAGTACAAACACAACACCGGATCCCACTTTTTTCTCTCTCTCTCTCTCTCTCTCTCTCTCTCTCTTTCCCCTCCCCGGGTAATTCAATCGTGATTTCCTAACAGGGTACGAGAGGGAGAGAGAGAGAGCGAGAGAGGGAAGGGAGAGCGCAATGCGACGCCGGTGAAACCAGTTCTCAGGATAAAAGCGAGCCCAGAGAGAGAGAGAGAGAGAGAGAGAGAGAGAGAGAGAGAGAGAGCTAGTGAGTAAGGTCTGACCCCGGGTGAGCACCCGCGTCTACAGGGTGTCCGTCCAACCCAATACTCTTCGTTCATCGTCCCCGAGGAACGTGCTGAAGCCTCGACTAGACACTCGATACCTGTACGCGCGCCCTTCGCGACCTTTTCTACGATATCTTGAAGAGAAATCGCGGGACACTTGGTTTTCGATGGAGGGAAATTAGAGAAGCGCGGGTACGGGAGAGAAATGCGTGTCTTGGAAAGTTTGAGCACTTCTCTTTGGGGAGAGGTTTTTTTTTTTTTTTATTTGAATATTCGAGGTAATATTGGTATGGGATTTGAAGAAAAGTGGGTTACAGATGTTGGAATTATATTAAATTTTTGGATTGTTAAGGTATATATATATATATATATATTCTTTTAAGGATAGATTTTTTTTTAACCTTGGAGGTGATTAAAATTGGTTTCATAGTTTTGAAAAAATAGAGGTATTGAATATAATTTTCTAGAAATTCTTAATGATTAAAGTAATGAAGAAAGTTAGGTTATAGGTATTGATGTGGAATTATCTTAAATTCTTAAGATAATTAATTGGTTAGGTGATTTTGAAGAATATAATATGTTCTTTTAATTAAAATTACACGTTTTGAAAAAATAGATATTGTGTTAAATTCTTGCAAAAGTGAAAGTTTGAATTCTTTGAAGATAATTTTCTAAATATTTGAGATAATTAATTGGTATGTATTTGGAAGAAAAGTGGGTTACAGATGTTGGAATTATATTAAATTTTTGGATTGTTAAGGTATATATATATATTCTTTTAAGGATAGATTTTTTTTTAACATTGGAGGTGATTAAAATTGGTTTCATAGTTTTGAAAAAATAGAGGTATTGAATATAGTTTTCTAGAAATTCTTAATGATTAAAGTAATGAAGAAAGTTAGGTTATAGGTATTGATGTGGAATTATCTTAAATTCTTAAGATAATTAATTGGTTAGGTGATTTTGAAGAATATAATATGTTCTTTTAATTAAAATTGATACACGTTTTGAAAAAATAGATATTGTGTTAAATTCTTGCAAAAGTGAAAGTTTCTTTGAATTCTTTGAAGATAGTTTTCTAAATATTTGAGATAATTAATTGATATGCGATTTGAAAAGAAAAGAAATTTTGAATTGAAGTAATGAATTGATATGTGTTTTAAAAAATGATAATTATTTTAAATTTTTGCAGGGATGAAGAAAAGAATTCTTTCTGAATATTTAATCGCTACGTACTTTTGAAGAGAAGATATTCGAACTCTTCAAGAACAAATTTCCCGAATATTAAGATAGTTAATTGATACGTGTTTTGAAAAAAGAAATTTGATTGTACGATGTTGAATTATTTTGTGATTTTCCTCGAGACCTTGATAAATTTTACTCTCGAAGCGATATCTGAGTTGCATAAATATATGATCTCATGCATCCTTTGAATCGTTTTCCAATTGCAAACAATTCTTCAGATTAAATACCCGATTTGTTTTCTTTCGTTTCCAATCACACGCGTTTCATTCGTATTATCGTATTCCCTCTATCACACATGTATCATAAATAATTATTTTTCTTTTTTCTTTTGACCTTGATAAATTCATATTCTGAAACAAGTCCCCGTCTCTAAATTATCACGTATTATGCACTATCTCCGTACGCAATCGAGTCTTCAGACTAAACAACCAACGTGTCGTTCGCTCCTCGAACGATCGTGCGACACATCCGCGTTGCGCATCAATCCTTTATCGTTGTAAATTATGAAAAAATTATTAAGAGCTGTTTCATTCGCGCGAAAAGCGTTCTCTTCGAAATGCAATTGGAATAAAGCGCGGAGAGAAAATGGATTTCGAATGAAATGAATGAAATGATTAAAATTTTCGAGCAAATACACGAGGAATTCCGTTACGAGTCTCGAGATTCGAATCTCGATTTGCATTTGCTCCTAGCTGAGCAAGAGGAGTGTGTTGGCCACAATAATATCGTGGCTTTGTATAATTCCAGCCGTATGAGATCACGGAACGGTCGAGCAACAAAAAACTCGAGAAAGTCATTACACAGCGCGGTGTTTTTGCTTTTTGCACTCATTACTCCGAAACGCCATGCGGAGAGATACAATCGCGCTCGTGTGTTCGAATACGAATATAAATTATTTACGAAATGAATTCGTAATGCCTTGAAAAATTGAAACCTCATTCATTGCAAGAAGAAACGCGGCAAAGATGTATTAAGGAAAAATTAAAATTTAGGGAAATCATTGTGCAATGCGTGAATGCAACAATTTCTTTTCTGTCTGAAGTAAAAAAAAAAAATCTCGCCAGAAGGAAAATCTTATTGTTAGAAACTCAAGACCTTGAAAGACCAATTGTAATCGTAGGTCAACGAATTCGTCTCATTGGGATGAGCTCCACGCCTAGTTGAACGAGAATATACAGTTCCATCTAAAAAAAAAATAAAACTTGCCTCGAATCTTGGTCTTGTACAGTTAAACAAGACTTGTATTCGTAATAAGATATCCTCCAACATCGTGATTTCTATTAAAAAAAAAAAAATATTCTTTCAAATAAAATAAAATTTGCCTTGAGATAAAATCTCGTTTTCCAAAAACACGATACGATATTTAAAATATATTCTTGTGTAAATATCGATATATATTCACGGTATATAAATGAATTATATAAATAATAAAATTTCTTCACCATTGTTCGAGCACCGTAAATATAAAAAAAAAAGTTCTCGAGTTATACTACATTTACTCGAGTTATAAAATTGTAAACCACTCCTTGTCGAAGATAATTCATCGATAACATCAACAAATCACTAATAAAATTTCTCCATGATTGTTCGCATTCGAACAACCGTGAAACGCGTATAAAAGTAAAATAAAATACTCGATTTCCCAAGCTATTGTATTACATTATAAAACTATAACTTTTTCTCATAATATCGAAGATAATTTATTAAGAACAAATCTTAAAAATCGATAAAATTTCTCCATGATTGTTCCCATTCGAACCACCGTGAAACGTGTCCAAAAGTAAAATAAAATAATCGATCTCCCAAGCTATTATAAAACTGTAACTTTTTCGTAATATGAAAGATAATTTATTAAGAACAAATCTTAAAAATCGATAAAATTTCTCCATGAATTGTTCCCATTCGAATCACCGTGAAACGGTGTAATAAAAATAAAATAATAAAATATCGATTTCCCAAGCTATCGTGTCACATTATAAAACCGTAACATTTTTCGTAATATGGAAGATAATTGGTCGACAACGGATCACCGATAAAAGTATCTCCATCGATCGTTGGTAAATGTAAAATAGAGTGCTCGATGCGAAACGATTCTCGAGCATTCTCCTATCGACTCGTGGCCTTCCGGATGCCACGAGGGGAACGGCGATGCGTTTCGTATGCAAAAATGCGGCTGCAATCCCTTGGCGGATCGCGGCCGATCGTCGCACACCATAGAATTCGAGAAAGTCGGGGAGAGCATAGAGAGGCGGTGCGAGCAACCGGTAGGCGTTTCAAGCTTGAGTAAATGCATAACTCGGCTTGCACAACAACCACGCCACGCCACACCGTAACGCGCGCAATATTGTTTTCTTTCCGTTTGCCTTCCTCGTTCGTTTGCCGTCCTCGCGTGGCAACGCTGTCGTCGCTTCTCTCACGTTCGGCCCTCTCTTATCCAGTTTACGACCGATGCGTACTCTTATTTACGCCAGTTCCACGTTACTTTTTCGAGGCGAGCAACGAGAGGTTTTTAAGTCGACACATTTGCTAATGAGACGGACGATTCGTCGATCGATTTCCCGTCGGAGGATGGCCAGATGTTCGATGAATTCTGTGATGATCAACGGCAGGAGACGATGCACTTTTCGCGTCTTCCATACTTTATTGGAATTCTTCGATGAAATCCGATTTTTATTAAAATATTGCTAAAGGTGATAAAATTCTCGACGGATTTCATTTCTCGGGAAGAACGATTAGATACGAGGATGTATCTTTCGTGTGATGTTTCTGTAATGTAATAAACGAAAGATGACTTCCCTCCATTAATTCACGTGTCTTGTATGTTTTTTCGTGAAAATACGATGATATCGAGTATTTTCAATAACGCGTTGAAATCTAAAAAGTTTCGAAATTCAAAAATTCTGACGAGAATACGTTACATAAATCGTGAACGGTTTTTACGATTCTAGTATTTTTTCTCGAGCTTCCGGAATTCAATCCCTCGTTAAAATTTACAAACTGCGGAATAAATTATCGTTAAATTATGCGTGTCGAATATATATATAGATTTGAACGACACGACATCTCAACTAAAGTCCAATTCTTCTTATCTCTTTGTTAGTCGTTTAAAAAGATATTTCTATTTCAATCATTATTAACCGTATATACTATAATATTCGTTCAAGATTTACGCGAAAGGACATGGGACAAGGAAGATTTTTCCGTTCAACTCTATGCAATTTTATAATCATCTGAGAGCATGCTCTGATTGCACCGTATGTTATTATAACGAGAAACATTATATACTAATTGATACAGAGAATCGGACCGTGTGTAACGCGAAGTGAAAAACGAGACAGTTATCGATATCCTGGCGTGATGGGATGGAATACGTGGGATAGGTGGGAAGGTACGTCTAAGTTGACCCGGTTACGAATTACCCACGATCGAAGTGGCGCATTTCGCCGGGTCAACGCGCTCCGTTTGACTTCTCTCTCACTATTTTCGAGCTCTCGTTTTATTAAGCCGTGGTTCGCGTTACGACTCGTATCGTTTTTCGTCGATCAACATCCACGCTCGACAACTCTTTATTAATGAACTTTGCGAACTTTCGAGAGTTTTCTGCTCGCGAGCAGAGAATTTCAATTCGATTTTCAAAACGCGTAAATTTGATAAAAATTCGAATATGTATAATAGACGATGAGAGATAAGTTATTTAGATTAAATTTAAAATGTTGAATTATGAAGATCTTTTAATCTCTTAATAACGCTTATTAATTATTGTGATTATTAGTTATTTGGAAGATAGATGAAATAAATAACTTGTGATAAACTATCACAAATGAATATCATTCGGATTCTTTTATGGATATATATATATATGTATATATATGTATAAATATCTTTTTGTATCTTAATTGCTTTAGAAGTTTTTTTAAGATAAGAGATTATTAGATATTTATTAGCGTTTTATTAACAATTATGTATAAAAAAATTAACTCGTCGTTTAATCGCAACATTTTTATCCCGATAAAATGACACTTTGTTGTAATCTTTTGTCGTCGTGTCGTCATTTTTGATCTGTCAATAATGGCAAACGATTTCTAATCGTTTTGTTACTCAATAATTTCGCGCAACAGATTATTCCATTTCCTCGTTTCACTGCAGAAACGATATATCTTTCCGACAAATCTTTACTCAAAGAAAAAAAAAAAAAAAAAAAAAGAAAGAAAAAGAAACATTCAACAAATTTTCAAAACGAATAAATCGATCGAGTGATGATTTGTCGTATGCAAATAAAGTTCCAAACAATCGAAAAATCGGTCACTTAACGCTACGATATTATGTCACCGCGTCGATAAGGTATCGTATGAATTTCTTTTCTTCACCGTTCCCTTTTATCGAACGATAACAGTGATAACAAGCAAGACCAGATGCAATCTTCAGTATGTCGTTGCATCGTAACCGCGCCTGATCGCGTTCTCCTCTCGTTTCGCCTTCCTCAATCATGGAGCTTCGCGAGATAGAAAAATGGGACGTTATCGAGGAATATTCCAAGGATTTCTCCGATTTCTTCAATCTAGTGAGTAGAAGATTCATCGTTTCGCGTAAATTCTCGATTTTCGGATCAATCGGATCGGTTAATCCGGGGAATTGGGCGTGAAAGATACGTACGTGGTGGAATCCTGGCCGCTTTTAGAAAAAATCGCGGATCTTTTCATATCGTACGAACAGTATATGAATGAAAGGTGTTCGAAAACGAAGCGGAGTGACTCATTCGTTTGGTTTATCAATCGTTCGAAATTTTTATCGGCGAACGCGATTGTGAGGCTGAAAACTCGTCGAATAACTCTTTTTACACGCTGTTTTATACACGTCGACGTAGCGATACGATTGAAAAGGAATTTTTTTACTACTCGATGGTAAAGCAGGGAGAATACGACGGGTACGAATCTTACGAATGATTCAGAGTGATAAATGCGGAATGGGTATTAATCGACCGCTGCGACACGATTCTCTCCGTGAATGAAACACAATGAACCGTCGATTAACCCCGATGCGAGGTTTTTCCAAGAAAGCGCATCCGACGATTATTCCGACACGGATGTATTGTTCTCTCCGTGGAAATTGTTCGTCGTTTACAATCGCGATTCTTGCATTCCTTGAAAGACTAGCGAGCAGAATTTTATTGCGGACAGACTAGATATGATTGGTCGAGAGAGGCGCGAGTCGGCCGCGATAAAAAACATTTCCCTCCGTTGATCACATATGCGATACGCGATCGCGAGTTAAGGCGATACTTTTTTTTCCGAAATTGTTTCGCCGTAATTCCGTTATCGAATTTTCATTAGATTAGAATTATCAGATAGAATTAATCTGATTAAACAAATAATCCGAGCTAATTCGAATTGGAAAGTTACAATGGTTTAAATTAATGGTAGACAACAATTGGATACTCGATGGATGGAAATTTAAAAAGCAACGTTATTTCTATTCCAATCTTGAGATTTTTTTCATTTTTATTTTTATTATTATTCGAGAATTTCCTATGAATCCTCAAGAATCGAAATCCTCTCCTGAAATAGCGAATTCGAAGTTTCCAAGAATCCGAAAATAAATGAAGATTTGAATCCTATAGAATCAAGATTATTCGCGAAAATTCGAATCCTCAAGAGCGTCATTTAAAAATTTCAAGAATTCTACAATACACCTGAATTCTTAAGAATCGAAATCTTGTCCTAAAATTCGAAGATTCCAAAAATCCGAAAACTTGAAGATTTGAATCCTCAAGAATCGAAACCCACTCCTAAACTAACGAATTAGAAGATTCCAAGAATCCGAAAATTTGAAGATTTGATCCTCAAGAACGTGATTTAAAAATTTCCAGAATCCTATGATACACCTGAATTCTCAAAAATCGAAACCCACTCATAAATTAGCGAATTAAAAGATTCCAAGAATTCGAAAACTTAAAGATTTGATCCTCAAGAATCGAAACCCAAAACTCCTAAACTATTCGAATTCGAAGATTCCAAGAATCCGAAAACTTGAAGATTTGAATCCTCAAGAACGTTCATCATCAAAAAATTTCAAGAATCCTATAATATATATAATATTGAATCCTCAAGAATCGAAACTCACTCTTAAACTAACGAATTAGAAGATTCCAAAAATAAATGAATAAATGAATCCCACGGAATCAAGACTATTTTCCCAAAATATCAAATCCATCCAAAGGTTTCGAAGATCCTAAAAAAAAATCCTTCAGACACCTCGAAGTCACCATTCTCAGAAAATATAGAAGAGGCTTTATTTTTGTTAGATCGACGAGAATGGGGACGGTTTCATCAACCTTACGGAGTTGCGAAGCGCGTTGGACATCTGCGGCTTCAAGATGCCCGGATACAAGGTGCGGCAGATGATCGAGGAGTACGACGACAAACAGAGGTCGGAGCACAAGGGTCGATTGTCGTTCGAGGAGTTCGAGAAACTTTGCAAGGAGTTGAAGGCGAACGAATTGGGATCCACGTTCAAGCAGGTGGTCTCGAAAAAGGAGAATTTGGAAACGTTGGGAGGGATCTCGGAAGCGTCGAGCGAGGGGACCACGCATTCGGTTAGACTGGAGGAACAGCTCGCCTTCAGCGACTGGATAAACACGAATTTGTCGCACGATCCTGACCTCAAACACCTGCTGCCAATAGACCCCGAAGGGAAGACCTTGTACGAGAAGGTCAAGGATGGCATTCTTCTTTGGTATGCATTTATTTTTTTTTTTCATTTATCGATCGATTATTACATTATTTATCGACGATGAGTTGCTTCGAGTAAATTTTTAAAACAAAATTTAAATTATTACTTAGAGTTAACTTTATTCGAAATTTTAATTATTTAATTTTTTTAACTCGTTTACGAGATTGTTTACGGAGATTGGAAAAGTCTAGGCAAATTCATATTTTTACGAGGAAATTTGTTAGAGAATTTGTATAAATCAAGATTCGATTAATTCGAACTTTGAATATTTTTACAAAGAGATGGGCAAAGTTGCGAATTTTATTACTTTATTCGAAATTTTATACTAATTAATTTTTCAACTCATTTCTGTTTACGAGATTGTTTGTGGAGATTGGAAAAGTCTAGGCAAATTCATATTTTTACGAGGAAATTTGTTAGAGAATTCAAGATTCGATTAATTCGAACTTTGAATATTTAGTATATTTTTACAAAGAAATGGGCAAAGTTGCTACGAATTTTATTACTTTATTCGAAATTTTATATACTGATTAATTTTTCAACTCATTTCTGTTTACGAGATTGTTTGTGGAGATTGGAAAAGTCTAGGCAAATTCATATTTTTACGAGGAAATTTGTTAGAGAATTCGTATAAATCAAATTCATATTTTTAAAAGGAAATTTGTTAGAGAATTCAGATTATTCAAGATTCGATTAATTCGAACTTTGAATATTTAGTATATTTTTACAAAGAGATGGGCAAACTTGCGAATTTTATTACTTTATTCGAAATTTTATATACTGATTAATTTTTTTAACTCGTTTCTGTTTACGAGATTGATTGTGGAGATTGTTTTTGCAAAAGTATATGCAATTTCTTAGAGAATTACAAATCAAGATACGATATAAAAAACGTTTATATTAACTTTTGCATACATTTACAAATTACTTCTTTCATCGCATTTTCAAATATTTAAATCGCTTGAATCGGACTCATTGATACCGATTAGTGAAAAGCTCTATTTTTCAGCAAAATAATCAACCACTCCTGCCCGGACACGATCGACGAGCGAACGATCAACAAGAAGAGCCTAACGCTGTACAAGAAACACGAGAACCTAACGTTGGCCCTCTCGTCGGCCCAGGCGATCGGGTGCAACATCGTGAACATAGACGCCCACGACCTGACGAAAGGCTCGCCCCACCTTGTCCTCGGCCTCCTCTGGCAGATCATTCGAATCGGCCTGTTCAACCAGATCACCCTCGAGAATTGTCCAGGCCTCGCCACCCTGTTGCAAGACGGGGAGCGAATCGAGGACCTCCTCAAGCTCTCCCCCGAGTCGATCCTCCTCAGATGGGTGAACCACCACTTGGAGAACGCCGGCATAGTGAGAAGGTGTCACAATTTCCAATCGGACATCACCGACTCGGAGATCTACACCTACCTCATCAAACAGATCGCGCCCAACACGGCGGGCGTCACTCTCGAGGCAATGATGGAGCCGAATCACACATCCCGCGCCGAGATCATGCTGCAACAGGCGGCCAAGCTCGGCTGCCGAAGTTTCGTGACGCCGAGCGACGTGGTGAACGGCATATACAAGCTGAATCTCGCCTTCGTCGCCAACATGTTCAACAATTATCCGGGGTTGGACAAGCCGGAGAACAACATAGGGTTGGAATCGTTGGAGGAGACCAGGGAGGAGAAGACCTATCGTAACTGGATGAACTCGATGGGCGTGGTTCCCCACGTGAACTGGCTGTACTCGGACCTGGCCGACGGCCTGGTCATCTTCCAACTTTACGACATCATCAAACCGGGCACGGTGAATTGGAACCGGGTGCACAAAAAGTTCACCAAGTTGCGCAAGTTCATGGAGAAGTTGGAGAACTGCAATTACGCGGTCGAGCTTGGGAAAACGATGAATTTCTCGTTGGTGGGGATCGCGGGTCAGGATATAAACGATGGCAACGCAACGTTGACACTGGCGTTGATCTGGCAATTGATGAGGTCGTACACGTTGTCGATCCTCACGTCGTTGGCCGGCACCCAAGGAAGCACCTTGGTCGAGAAGGAGATCGTCCAATGGGTGAACTCGAAGCTTCAGGCGGCAGGGAAGGCGAGCGGTATCAAGGGGTTCCAGGATTCGTCGATAGCCGATGGCAAGGTGGTGATCGATCTTATCGACGCCATCAAGCCAGGTTCAGTGAATTACGACCTGGTGAAGGAGGGCGGTACCGAGGAGGTAACGCGGATTGTTTCTTTATTATTCGTGTTATTCCTTTGCAAATCGGTCGATTTCGTTCACTTTTACAGTCGTCCACGTTCCAAACCGTCGTCCTATCGGTTTTCAACCCGGTCTCGATCCCGCCGTTTCTGAGTTACGACCTCGTAAACGTCTCGAGCCGAGACGTTTTAGTACACCGTTTCTATCCTCCGGATTTTCTTTCCTCGAGAAGGGTTTCAAAGGAGAAAAGTAAAAAGATAGGATCGAAGTAGTTATTATCTTCACGTTTTTACGTTCCACTATGTTCAAAATCGTTTCCATCGGTTTTCAAACGTTTTATCGTTTTCTTCCATTTCTTTTTCTTTAAGAATAAAGAATCGAACTTCTAATCGAACGAATTTGCAAATCGATCTATTCCCTCGACCTAGATGTTTTAATGTTCCTGTTCAACTGTTTCAGGAGAACCTGGACAACGCGAAGTACGCGATATCCTTGGCCCGAAAATGCGGAGCGCGAGTATACGCGCTACCAGAAGACATAACCGAGGTGAAACCGAAGATGGTGATGACGGTGTTCGCCTGCCTCATGGCGATGGACTACATCCCCAATATGGATTCCGTGAAGCAGAATAACGTGATGAACAACAGCCAATAATAATGGCGCGCCACGTCCGCGAAACGTCCCCGCGCGTTTTCCACGACGTGCACGGGAGGAACTGAGTGTCGACTGAGTCGCGGTGTATCGCCGTGTCTCTTTTATCGAGCGTAATAATTTGTATATAAACTTAGGTTAGGGTAGGCTTGTTTTCCGAATCGAAAGGAGCAAAAAAAAAAAAAAAGAAAAAAAGAAAGAAAAAGCAAACAAAAAAACGAAAGAAAATGTGTGTATGTGTATGTGTGCGCGCGTGTGTGTGTGTGTGAGAGAGAGAGAGAGAAAGGAAAAAAGGAAACGAGAGAAGGGGAGGAATCGCTTGATAGAGAGAGGAGAGGGACGACGATTAAAAGCGGAGTGCGTTTCATGCGTCTGATCATTTCGTTTGCCGTGATTTGGGTTGAGAGTAATTATTAGGAGGACGAGAGTGATTTTCACAAAGTGCGATGATTTCGAATTTTTATTTTTTATTAGATAGAGGTAGAGCGAGAACAAGAGGCATAAAGTCGAAGGATAAAGTGAAAAATTGATTGTATGATGACGAGTAACGTTTCAGATAATACGTACTTTTTCTTGTTTCTCGCGTAGGAAAGGAAAAATATCTGAATGATTTGTACGTCGCTTATCGATCACGAGTTTTACGTCAAGTACTTCATCTTGTATCTCTTGTGATACAAGGGGATTCTCCTTCTCCGATCTTTCAATCATATCTTTGTCTCATTTTTAATAATCGTGATCTTTTTTAAGATTTGTATAAATCGATCAAACGGTCTCTCAATTGTATCGATCACAGAAAGAAAAGAAGGAAAAATCGATACGCGATCATATATCCGTAATATATATATCCGAAAGACCGAAAGAACTCGATGGAAACGAAATAATTCGCGTATACCGGATATACGTGGCTTTCAAATTGTCGATTATATGTATATATATATGTATACATATATATATATATATATATATTATATTTACATTCTTAAATCATATTATATATGTTTGAAATGTGTACACGTATTTGATACTGCGAATGTGAAATTGTCATAACTTTACAATGGCAATCAGTCTTCGATCAATCAATCAATCAATGGATCAATTCGAAAAATGGAAATTCTTAGGAGAATTACGAATAATGTATTTAATTATATATATATATAAGAAAAAAAAAAAAGAAAAGAAAGCTTTCACCGCGAGATACCATTTTCCAATGTTCATCTTCAAGTTGATCTCCATAAAAATATATCCCAAACTTTTGTATCTATCTATTTCCGAATATTTAATTTTAATCGAACGATATAAGTTTTAAAAATGTTATATAAACGATGTTTAGATGCATTTTAAAAGAGAAGAAATTACCAATCGAAGGCAATAATTAAAGAAAAGAAGGAAAAAAATATATTATACAAGAATCGATATTTCTTTCGTTGCTGTAAATCTGTGACGTGTCACGTTTACCTTTTATTGTACCCGATCGTTTAAATCGGCGAAACAACCGTGTGTGAACCGATTCGAACCGTCGACAAAACGAAACGAACGCACAATGATCATTGTAATCGTGCCATTATAATTAATCGAAATCGTAATCGTGATTGGACGCAATATTTAACGATCGATTCGAGCGAAACGTACTTACGTATTTAAGAAAAAAAAAAAAAAAAAAAAANAAAAAAAAAAGAAAAAAAAAAAGAAGAAAAAGAAGAAATAACGAAGCGCAAGCAAAGCGCGTTTTACCGATCGCTCTTCCTCGAAGAACCCACATTTATACAGCGAACGATGAAGCAACGCTTGTTCCTCTTGATCGTACGCGTTTTTTGCGTACAATATGATTACACACTGAGTACTGATGTATATCCCCTAGAATATATCTTAGAGTAAAACTCTCGAGAGTTGGCCACCGAGGGTATTTCTACTATTGGAGAGTAAACTTTCGCGCAATAGTCTACTTAAAGCAAACTTTCGAAAATTTTATTTTTGCGCGTGTACGTTTGCATCTCGTACAACGGGTAGCGTAATTATTCGACGAATCATTCTTTCGAAACTGAAACGAGCGAAGCGGAAAACAAATCGACTGAACTCTCTTTATCTTTGTATTCGTTTATATTTGTTTCTTTTTTTTTTTTTTTTTTTTAAATTTTACGCGCTATATAAGAGCGTCACGATCGTGTTATTATCGAGAAATTTGTATGTCGAAGTTTAACTTTTAGACGTTTTTTTAGAAATCGCGCCACGTTTCGAGAATTTATAACGAACTTTTTATAAAACCGCGATCGTATACGCGTTCTCAATTAAATTAAGATTAAAGAATCGTTGGATCGAATCGTTGCGGAGGAAGCTGGCAGATATTTAATCGATTTAGCTTGACGAGGTGAACTAAACGAAAGTGCAATTCATCGATGCTTGGAACATTCTTGGATGGAAGTGAAAAAAAAAAAAAAAAAAAAGAAAAGAAAAATTTCTTAAAGGGACGAGACACGAGTTATACGCATTTCTTAATTAAGGATAATAATTATTTGATAATGAATGATTAAACGAAATCGCATATTAAATTGTTATCAATTCCACAGATAACATTCGTACCAGGCTGCATTTTTTCCCTCTAATCAGAATGCGAAATTACATTCCGTGCGTTCTGATTGGAGACGAATCGAATTCGAAGGACGAAGACGAAGAAGAAGAAGATTAATCGAAAAAAAACGCTGAAGAATGGCGTTTATTCTTGTGATTTCGAGTGAGTGTCGAGTAATCTTTTAAGAGGGCCGTTTGCAATCTGCGCAATTTTAGATTTAAGATTAAATCGAGGAAAAGAAAAATTTTTGCTCTTCCCCTTCCCCCCCCCCCTCCCCCTCCAAAGCAAAAGTAAGATTAGGGAAAAAAAGAAAGGAAGAAAGATGCGCGCGAGAGAAATGTCGGATCATCGATTAGCTAAATTTTCTTTCGCTGTATATTCGTTTTAATCGATTCGTCAATCAGTAATTTCAACTTACAATGATCGCTGATGAATTCTTAAAAATAAAGAAAAATGCGTACGTTCACATATACACGATGTTCTGTGCGTACATGAACGTGTGTGTATGTATGTGGGTCACCGTAGATATATAATTTAATGTATCCGTAATTTAAATAAAAACAAATTTATCTAATAAGATAATGCGAATTCTTGTTTGAAAAGTTTTTCAACATGAACGAAACGTAAGATTTATATTGAAATAGAAGAAGGAGATAATAAGATAATTAAGTTTCTTTTTCTTTAAATATCGTATCATTTTTCGTGTGTTTATTATTGTAGTACATTAAGATAAGATAGTCTATTGTATATATATATATACATAAATAGCTACTCTGCTATTTTTAACCTAGAATTTAATGCTCGAAGATTATTTTATTATTTCATATATTTTCTTTTTTTGTTTTGTTTCGTAGCATCCAAAACGCGATTCACTTCATTGGAAATATTCTGTTCACCTCCGAATTCGCCATAATAGTGGTTATCGATGGTTCAGGAATGTCGGGCAATTCTCTCTTGGCAGCTCGAATGTCTCGTAAAGATAGATTCACGTATTGCGATATGGCGGAGAGATTTTTCTTTTCGTCGGAACCCAGAGTGCCCATCCTCGTTATCGATGAAACGAATTGATAGTCGCTCACGAAGATACGACTAGTTGAAGTCTCCTAAAAAAAAAAAAAAAGAAAAATAAAAAAAAATTTAATTACTCCCACGATAGAATTTAACTACTTTTCTTACGCGTATAAAAAATAATAGAAGGTATAAATATACGATATTCAAGAATTGAAAGGGATTTCACTTTGACAAAAAGAAAACGGATCAAATTTCTCAACGACGATGAGAAACAATCTCACTGAAAATGGCTCACTAGATGAGAATGAAGATCAGGCTCGACGACAACGTTGGCACCGTAAGACCCGAAATAGAAGGACGCGTAGTAGCTGCAATTATTCAAATTAGTCGTCTTCTGGATCACTATAGTCTCGCTCGGGACCTTGTTCAACTGCGGCAAAGATTCCAACTCGTATCTGTTGTTCTTTATCTTGTTCATCATCCTCTTGGACGGATAGTGATTGAGGCCGATCGTTACCGCGCACTGTCCAATGGTCGTGTTCTCCAAAATGTCGAACGTTCCATCCGGAACACCGTTCAGATCGACACCGATGTTGAACCTCTCGGATATCAATTTCACATCGTTCAGAAATTCGATCTGGATTCGATCGTTCACTATCAGATAATCGACACCGTGCTCGTTGAATTTTATCTCGAATGGTTCGCTGCTGATCAACTGTCTCATTTCTTCCTCCGACACGTCCATTCTGTTGTCGTTAGTCAGATCAACGCTTTGCCTCCTCGTGTTTGCCAGGTGACAGCTCAACCCGTCGGATCCTTTCGGCCTGCAGAACAGGTTCATGGCCGTGTAGTTGAACTTTTGCACCCCGTCGTGGTTCATCGGGGTCGAGGTGATGTTCATCTCGACGTCGAAAACGTATTCCGGCCCGTGTTTCCACACGCTCTCGTCGACCGCCACTTGGGCGACTGAAACGAAATTAAGTTTTCGAGTTTTTCATCTATGCCGAGTGGATTTCGTTATTGATCGATGTTTCATAAATTATGATTAATTGTTCGTTGATTACTTCAATCGATCGAAGATGGAATAACAAAAATAGTAAATATTTCGAATATTTGGAATATGACTTGGTTCAATTGATCGAAATTTTTCTTTCAACGAGGACAACACAATTCGAGTTTAAAAGTATCACGATCAAATTTTCGTTTCGATAAGAATAATTTTGTGCGTATAAATTGAGTGAAGGAAATAATAAGTGAAAGAAAAATAATTAATAAGTTATAATATTTCTGATCATTTATTTTTCTCCGTGTGAACGGAAGCTATGATTTGCAATTAGTTATGAATTATCATTCACATATAAGCAGTTCCTGGCCCGATTCAGCCAGATTGACGATAAAGACGGTTAAATGGAAAATTGGCTTACCGACCTAAGAAGAATGGAATTAATGAGACGAGCATGTCGTACCGCACCGCTCTCAACTGGTTTAACACTCTTCTTCGGCTTGAAGGTCCTTTTATATCAGCCATACTCTGCGATGACCTCGGCGTGTAATTTAATTAAAGCCATCCCACCATTGACGATTCAATCATTATGTCAACCTGGAAAACCTCTCGCTATTTTCGAGAAACGAAGTAAAATTCGATATACATTGATTAATAGAATTGATTCCTTATTTTCAAGATGCAGAAATTAAATTTTTTCGAAAATATCTTTCAGCGATAGCAATAAAGTTAATGGAGAATGTAATTGTGAGCGATTTTTAATTTACGGAATTTCAGTAATGTATGTCATTTTTATGTCGAAACGATAAGAGAAATCTCGAATAAGGGAACGAGGGAAAAAAAAAAAAATATCACGGACAAAATATTAGATATTAATTTTTACACCACAATTCACGTTATCCGTATATACATATATTAAAAAATTTATTTCTTTCCTTTATTATCAAATCATATATTAATATTCAAGTGGAATCACTTCATACAACTATACTATACATTATTTCTCCGTATACTTTCATATTCTTTATTCAAAACAAAATCGCATTCTTCTATTTCAACCTTTATATCACTAGATTGTGTTTCATTCCTTCTCTGAAACGTAGATTCACGACGTAATCGTAATTTAAAAATGGCAACGGCTCTTTGGCAGGCTCTATGTCCACCAACTCCACGGATGATATATCCTTCACGATAAAATCTCTCTCCGCTAGATTCACCATCTTGACGTGCATCTCGGTCCGACTACGGAACGTGTCGTCGCTCACGTGCATCTTGCTCGTAGATTTGCTCTGCAAAATAAACCACGCGCCAGTTGTAGTACGTGTCTCCCTTCTCCGTTACGAACAAATATCTAATCGACAATTGTCTCGCAGATACGTACGATCTTAATGTTCAATTCCGATTTTCCATCAACCGGTTCCTGTAATTTCGTACACCTCTTGCTCTCCATAGTCTTCCCAATCACGACGACAGAGTTCGATCGTCGTCGTGGCAACGACAGAATTTCTAATTCGTAATTTTTCTCCTCCTCCTCCTCCTCTCCCCTTCCACCGTTCCTCGTTTGGCCATGCGCAACCACGTTCTCGTCTTTGTCGTATTCGAAAACGCTGAACAAGGTAGGGCAATCGCCCAACGCGTATCTCTCTCTCGCAAAGAATACCGGCATCGAGTTCACATTTTCCCTCAGATCCGTTCCAACGCTCAATTCTTTCACGATGCTTCGTATGATGTTCAATTGTTCGTCCTCGATCACCGTTGGAAACCGTAGATTTTCGATACCCTGCGGGCTGAATTCGATCAAAAAGGAATATTCCATGCTGCTTGTCTCGGGATAATGCTTTTCCGCTATTGCCACGTCCTCGAAACGACAGTATAACCTGTCAATCATTTCCGGCCGACATCTCATCGTGGTCGTCACGTTTATGATCAACAGTGGCTCGTCTAGAACGTCGGCGGACAACAGATACGTGAGATTCGCGTGGAACACATATTCCGGGCCGAAAATCCACTCGTTTGGACGATCCACGAGAATATTGGCCGCTGGATGAGAGAAAAAGAAATTAAATTTTAGAGGTTATAATTCTCGTTTAACAGGGAATACAAAAAAGCGTAATCTGCTAATAGAATTTTGGAAAAGAGAAAGTTGTTTTGAAGCGATTTCGAAAGAAGATGGAGAGAATGCAGAATTTAATTAATTTATTCGGATTAATTAGCTTACCGACCTAGAAAGAATGGGATTAATATGAAGTTCATGTTGATGCGGCGTGTTTAACTAACCGAATTGGCTTTCTTGCGGTCGAAACCTCCTTTATAGCAGTGGCCACTGTGGAAAGAATAATGGACACCATGTGACGAAGTTAGCTTCTTCGGACCGCGCTTGCGTCCGTTAATTCGATGTAATCCTTGTCTGCGGCGTAGTTGATGTGCACATATATTACGTATAAGTTACGTGTACGCTCGTATATCACTTTGTAACTTTTGCACTTTGACGATTAGACGAGTTGGTTTCAGGGAAATCGTCGTGAAGTGGAAAATTTTAGAATTGACGGTCAGGAATTTTATTTGAAAAATTATGATTATGACGTACAATTTTTTACTTTAGTCCGAAGAGTAGAGAGCAATGATCGAACAATAATGATATAGGAATAAAAAATATTACATCGATTGGAGAGATTCTTTCGATAAATTTTTCTTTTACATTACCTTCTGTGAAAATTTTCTTTTTTTTTCTTTCGATTGTAATAAAATACGAAAGAAACGGTATAACATTACAAGAATTGACAAAAAATGACAAGGTGTATTTTGACGTTGGATCAAATCAAATACGCGACGAGTTAATTTTCAGTCAAATTAAAGGATTGTCCGATTCATTTCGATCGGGAATAAAATTATTCGATTAACAATATGATTCATGAGAAACTAGGAACTGGTCGAATTAAGTTCCATTTGACACTTCAACGATCGTAATTTGTATTATGAATGGCTCGTATTGCCGAAGTGTTATTCTATTAAACTCGTTACGTGGCTAATGAAAGAGGCCACTTTTGCCTCGTTTGCATTATTTATTTTTCTAGAAGTGACTCGAACGGATCATGAAATCCTGATCTTCAGAAACGATCTTGCAATCTTGTTTCGCAAATATTTTTCATAATATTTTAATATCGTGACTTATAAGACAGATCGTTCTATTCTCGTATTTCTCGTATTTTAATCGAGAAATGAAAGATAAAAATTTTTACCTCGATACTACGTTTTACGTCGCAAACGTATTTCTCTGAATTCTCTGAATAATAAAGCTTTGCAGCACGCAAGCGTTATGCATTAACTTCAAAGAGAACTTTGCGTGTGCGTTTGACAGTCGAATATAACTGCTCTCTCAGGGCGCGAACCAGCCACGTTTAACTGACTGATGTCGCTTTTGACAACGAGTTGACATTCTATCGATTGCTCTCTGTTTCCTTCTTCAGTTTTGAGAAAATAAATAATTCAATCGGAACGAATTCTTTTGATCGATCTTAGAAGTGTTAATTTATAAAACGGAAAAGGAACGAAATAATAGAAATAATGGAAGCTAGTCACAAGCAAGCTTGTTAATTCTTCTAGTTATCGTAATTGCAAATTTTCGAACTTCAATTGTACATATATATATATATATCATGATAGATTATTTCCTTTTTAATCTTAAACGAGATAATTAAGTACTGATTGACGCAATGACGAGGAATATTGCGTTTTTCTAAGAATTTTCAATTTTTTAAGAAGAAAAGCAATGAAAGAATATTAAGAAGAATTTTGGAAAGGAGTTTAAAAATACAAATGAAAATTATTTTTTCTGCTTTTTGTTAATTCATTCGTCCAAACGCCTCAAACGTGCAAACTTATTCGATTTTACGATTTCGATCGTAAATCGTGAAAACAAACCGTAAAACAAAGACGATGTTTCGCTAAATTTTTGCCAATAACACTGCTGAAAATTGAAACATCTCTGATTTTTTACCGTGAATATTTGATCTTTAAAAAGGAAACTGATGTAGCAATGCAGAAAAGGGATCTGATTTATTGTCTTGTTTTTGAAAGAGTATTTATTTATTTTGTTGGAAGAGACAAAAAACGATATAACAACAAATAATTTACATTGATTACATTTGAATAAAATTATGACGATCGTATTTATTCTAACATTCATTAATTATTAGAATTAGAATTTAAAAATTTCATTCAGAATTTATTTGATTTACAATTAGTTAATTTATTCGACATCGTTTATTCAATGTATAAATAAACATTAATTTAAATGGTAACATTTGAAAAATAATTTTCAAAGAATTATTTTACTTAATCAATATTTCTTTCATATTAAATTTTATGAGAACAATTCTAATATTTATTTTTAATCAACTTTTTAAACGAGCTAATCTTTTCTTTCAGGATTTAGGAACGTTTGGGATCAAAAATATATAATTTCTCTCTTAACATACGATATGAAAATATCGTACGATTTCACGAGCATCATAAATTACTAGTTTACATCGCTTCAAATTTCCAATACAACTAAAAATGTAATCATTTGTACATTTATGCAGCAATTTATTTGACACGTTGAATGACATTTAGATTAGGCATTAATTTTTAATGCTAAACATTTACATTTCGTGTTACAAATTCATTTGTTAAAGACAAATGTTCATTTGTACTCGGGAATTTGCTCCAAATTGGTGTACGCGTACAAGCTAGTAGACGCTGGGTTCACGATTTCCGGGATTGGAATTCGGGCAAAATTTAAACTTTTCAAAGACAAATTGATCCTCTGATGCAAATTCATCGTTCTAGGTCTGTTCAACGTTCTCATCACGCCTGTAGACTCCGTGAACGAAATTATCCCCCTCCGCGAGATGTATATACGACTGACAGACGTGGTCTGCGAACAAAACGAGATATAAAAAAATGGAAATATAATAACAAATTTGTCCAAAAACGCATAGATCCAATCCTCACCATGTCCATGAAAATATCCCTCCTGCCAAAGCTAAAATCCTCGTGATTTCCAAAGAAGTAGATCTTCCTGTTCGGGCACCTCTTCGGCCATCTCACCTTCTCGATTCGAATACTTCCCCTGCTCAATGGCACCATGCCTGCCCGTTCGGGCTCCAACACGATCTCGAACTTCCTCTCATCATCGCTCTCCTCCCCGTATCCCGCCCTCGACACCTTCACCTCCACCTCGCAGTAACCGATGCTGGAGTTCTCCATGGTGACGAACCGATCGTGCTCCTTCTCCGCCGTTAACTCGAAGCCAACGTTAAGCTGACCGATAATCGCCCTCACCATGTCCAACCTCCACCTGGCTATATCCCTCGACACGACCAGATTCTCTATACCTCTCGCGTTGAACCTGATCTCGAACGGTTCCTCGTCCACGAATCTGTCGCCCATCGGGACGAAATTTCTCGCGTTCGAGCATCTCTCGTCCTCGGGATTCGGTCTCACTATCCTTCCGTTCGAGAAATGGCAGTTCAACGTGTCGCTTCCTTTCGTTCGACACTTGAGCTCGGACGCGATCATGGAGCAGATCGTGTCCTCGTCGTGCACGATATTGGACAGGGACATGTTCACCAACACGTCGTAAGTGCATTCGGGGCCGTAACGTTGCCAGTCGGAATCGTCGTGGTGCGCGTGGCCGGGCACGCGTGCCGCTGAAACACGGAGACGGATGACACGTGGCAAGATGATCCGAGCAGAGGGAGGGTATTGAGTAAGTAATTGAAAATAAACGTAGTAATTACTCGTTGAAATGCTCGAATAACATTTATTCGTGGTTCATCTTTTCGTGTAATTCTAATTATTATTTCATAGCAGAGGGGAGAGATATTAAGTTACGTTGAAAAAGTAGCTAGTTAAAAATAAAGTTGTTTCGAATAATTATTTGTTAAAATAATATTTGTTGAATAATATTTATTCGTAGTTAGTCCACTTTTCGCGTAACCTAATTATTATTCCATAGCAGAAGAGGGATATTAAGTTATTAAGTTGAAAAAGTAGCTAGTTAAAAATAAAGTTACTTCGAATAATTATTTGTTAAAATGCTCGAATAATATTTATTTGTAGTTGATCCACTTTTCGTGTAATTTTAATTATTATTTCATAGCAAAGAGAGGAGGTATTACGTTGAAAAAGCAGTTAAAATTATTTCAAGTAATTATTTGTTAAAATGCTCGAATATTTATTAGTTAATTCGCTTTTTGTGTAATCTAATTATTATTTCATAGCAGAGGGAAGAGATATTAAGTTATATTGAAAAAGTAGTTAGTTAAAAATAAAGTCGTTTCGAGTAATTATTTGTTAAAATGTTTGAATAACATTTATATTATATTATTATAATTGATCCGCTTTTTGTGTAATCTCAGCCTTGTTTAGTATTACAATTATTATTATTATGGTTTGTACAATGATGGGTAAAAATTAATAGTTGAAATTACGAATAAAATTACTTCGATAAGTTACTTCAATATAATTTATCATTCAAAACAGAATAATAATTGGAAATAAATGGCAAACAATGGCCAAGATTATACGAAAAACGGATCAACTATAATAGCTACGAATAAATCTTATTTAAGCATTTTAATAAGTAGTTACTTAAAGTAATTTTATTTGAGATTTTTAATTAGATTTTTAATTAGATTTTTATTTTTTCAACGGGTCAATGCCCAACTCTGGTTTTGAAGGATATTATCGAAGTTCACTGTTGAAAAGAACTCTGATGAGACGATACAGGAGTAAGAGGGATTCTTCATTAAAACAAGATTTATCTTCATTTTAGACGCTTTGTCGACGATCCTGACATGATATTTATTATAATTATTATAATTAGAATTATTATAATTAGATATAATTATTATAATTAGAAGAGGTATTGAATCATATGATTAGTACATGTAATATCACGCTAAAAAATGCGTGTGAAAATAGATTCCATATTAATCACAATCGATTAAATCCTTGGAACAACGAGCCAGATATACGATGGAATAATGGAGAAAAAGAAATAATAAATATCTGCGATATATCGATGATATTATCCATCGTAAGAAATATTTTTACCTTGTGTAAAAATAAAATATATAACGAAAAGTGTATAAAAGTATATGAAATATCGTTGAAAAAGATAGAATACGATGAATGTTTCATTCATGGAATGAAAGTTGAAGAAACGAAAAGCACACAGGTACATACCCAATAGATATGGCAGAATGATTATCAACATGTTGGAAGGCTTCTGCTAAGACGACTGATGCGATCGTGTTCTATCTGTCTTCTCTTTATACGACAGATTGAACTTGATTCATTACCATCTCCTTGAAAATAATTTCATTAACGATCGTTTCCGTGCGTATTGTGGTTCCTGCAGACATCTTCCGTATCGTTTCACGTGTCTGATATCATTTTCTAACAGTTCTCGGATCGTTCTAGCCGAGACTCGCCTTTTAGACGAGATTTTAACCCGGTTCTCGAGCTATGTTTAACGAATCTAAAACGAACGATAGATTTTTTTGTTTCAATTCCACGTTGTATTGCATTAAAATTTGAATGTTATGATCATCTTAAAGGGTGTTTCAAGGGTGAAAAATGACTCGAGGATCGAGCTCATTTGAAAAATCATTTGACAGTAAAGGTAGAAGATCATTGTAAAATCATATGAAAGATCATTTTCAAGATCGAAATTGTCAAAATTTCAGTCTATTTAAAAAGTGTTTGAGATAATCGTTCAAAAATAGAACACCATTTTGAGTTCTTTCAAAGAAAAATAAATCTGTCACGTCAAATCTATAGAAATATGAACAACAACAAAAATAACTCGCTCTACAAATTATTTTATTCGCAAATTTTTTTCTGCTCCTTTATTATTATATGATAAGCCATATATTGATAAGCCAAAATCGAATCGAATCTCTCATTCATTCGACGATTCAATGTAATACAATATAATAACTTTTGATCACAAGTCCGTTTTTCATTATTAAATGTCAAAAATTGAACGATTTTTTTCCGAAACTTTGCGCGAAATTAATTTAACAACGGCCTTGTCTAACGTAAAATTCTTCTTCGACGCAGTTTAAACTGTGAGGAAAAAATAGTTGCTTTGAAATTTGAATATGGCGTTAACTTTTATGTCTCAATCATCGCGCCGAGCGATGAAACGATTTGATTAAATAAGTGGCGTGTCTCGGGTTCGCGTAAAATTTTAAAGGAGTAACGAAATGGATTTAATTGTTTTCCTCGTTTCGAGAACACCGATGACACCATTTATGCCGATTGAATTAAACGCCGTGTACGTATCGCGTGTATCTTCATTGCCAATCGATTCACAGATGCGCGATAAGATAAGATCCTTGCTTCCTTCGAATCGAATTATTATATAGTCTAGTCGCAATTAAAAATCACTTTCAACTCACAACTTTCCAATCTCTTCTTTTTTAAGATTAAGACTAAGATTAAATCGAAAGCGAAGACGATTCAAACTATTATTTAATCTACTCCAAAGTGCCACGATTCGTTCGAAAGAAATAATTGACAGCTATATTTAGTTTGTAGGAGTAAGTGGTTGGTGAATGGACTGGAGCGCTTTATAACTGCTCGCGATGCCACAATATTTACTTACGCGCGAATAAAAAAATTTCATGGATGCATTCTTCCCGAGTATATCCACTGTTTCGATTAGAAGGAAAGAACTTAAACAAAATTTATTTGTACAAACGAAAGAGCGCTTTATTATTTACAGAATCGAACGACAAATGCACACTTACAATATTATTTACAACAATAGTGGTATACTTGAATTTTATTATCATTCAAGGCCCTCCAAATCAAATCTCCAACGACGACGACGAGTCTCCATCGTCCTCCATCGAATTCTCCATCAGCCATCTACCTATGAACATGCTTGCCAGCTCCGGATCCTTCACTTCCGGTGGATCGTTGCTCGCCGCCAATATCGATTCCAATCTCACGCTTATGTTCTCGTACAGGGTCGTAACCATCCCCTCGGACACTTTGCTGGTAGTTATCACGTTCGTGGTCCCGGATATGAATTCGGTCGAGGTGATCGCTATGTGACTTTCTGACGAGCTCTGCGAATAACGGTTTTAAAGGAAAAAAGAAAAAAAATCGATCGAAGAATACGCAACGAAGAATATACTCACGACAGTTGACACCACGTCGCTCATCTGTTTCATACCCTCCGCGCTCCCGAAGAAATAGGGCACGTTGTGCGTGCACATGTGAAGATTCCTTATCTTTCTGATCTCCACCAATTGACCGTCTTTCAACCCGAACACCGTCTCCAGAATGTAATTGCGACCTGCGCGGCTCAAACCGGCGACTGTGTTACGTTCGACGGTGAACATGGTCACGCATTCGCCCTGTGTGAAGTTCTCCATCAGCTCGAACGTTCGATCGTACTCCCCTACCAGAGCGCCTATGTTCAATTGTCCAACGATCACCCGAATCATGTCCAACTCCCTCGGTTGCACGTTCTCGTTCACAACTAGGCTGTCCAACCCCTGCTCCGTGAACCTGATCTCGAACTGATCCTGATTGATCTCGTACGCCTCCTGCCTCGACACCTGGCTCACGGGGATCGCCGGCGCACCCGGGTCCAAACTCTCCGTCACGTAACTGTCCGCCTTCGACTCGCGAAAATGGCAGGTCAACACGTGGAAACGTTTCGGTTGGCACACCAATTTAGACGCGACGTTCAACCTGATGCTTATGTAGCTACCTTCCTCCGGGATCGCGGTCGAGTTCACTTGGACGTGGAAGGTGTACTCGGGCCCGTGCATCCACGGGGTTTCGAGGAAGACACGAGCGGCTGAAAGAAATAACGCGGGACGATCATGTTTTCGGTTCACGTTCCACGGTCCTCGCAGTTTTTCCGTTCCTTCGAAGTGGACAAGGACTGCGCGCGCAGCGGCGATCGCATCTCTTCCCCCTCCGCCTCGCCCACGTGAACGCGAGATTGAATGATTGGGGCTGGTTCGAATGGAATCGAATGGATTATACCTCTCTCGTATCACGTGACGCGATAGATCTTTATAGTTTTGACTTTCCGGCCAGGGAGGAGAGCAGGCTTTCGGAGGTTTTCGGATCGAGTCGCGATCTGTATGAAATATTGAGGAAGAGAAGAGAGAGGAGAGCAGGGAAGTATAAAGGGAGAATAAAATGGAGGGAAGATTGGATTTAATTGATCGAGGTTATGGACGACGAGGTGGATCGACGATAGTTGTTCCGTGTCGAGTTCGAGAGTGGAGGGCTTGGGCGGGAGGAATAAGGGAATACGGACGGGAAGGAAAAGGAAGGAATGACGGATTCGGTCCTGTGATCGGTGGCTTACCTAAGAAAAATGGCACTACGTTCAGCACTACGTTCATGGTGGCACCGTGCAACGTTCCAACTACTTTAGTGGGGTAAAGCGGTGTTGGGGCCGCTCTTATACCGTGGCTAAACTGCACTACTGACCTCTTCTTACGATTAGCAAGCTCCAATTTACCGAAGCCTGCTCTCTCTTTCCAGTTGGAAAATAAAGCGTGTGTGTGGTGCACGGTGGCGGTGGTGATAGGTTTAGAGAATTGATACGGTGGTTCGGTGAATCGGGGTCATCACGGGACCCTCCGCGACCCGTTAACACGAAACTGGCCGTCAATTACCTCGCGTGTCAACGACCGATGTATCGAGACGCGTTACCGTCCACTCTTCTCCTCCCCATTTTCCATTCTTTCCGCATTCTTTTCGCATTCTTTTCATCGAGACATGGGAAGGAAATTCCGCGTTTCAGATAGATCCGCGTTTTCGAACATCGAAATTTCTTAATACGATTGTGTATAGTTTTTGCACACTTTTCCACGCGATTTTGGACGTGTAGAAGAGTCGAAGAGTTTTTGGAGGGAAGGGGGAGTTTTCGAACGGTGAACGTGTCTCTTTTCGCTTTTGGAACTTCGATCAACGAGAGAAACTAGATTCTGTATTAATTTGAAACGTTAATTCTTTTCCAAGAAGCATTGTGTTATATGATTGATAATATAGGAAAAGTAGAAAGAGAAAAAAAGAATCAAATTTCTTACGAGTAAACAATAATTTTAGTTTATAACTTAATGATCGTTTAAAATTCTAAGTCTAAGTTTCGTGTTGACGATAGTTTTGTAAACAGTATAGTTTTGTCCACGCGTCTTTTAACTCGTATGCTCGATTGACTAACGTTAAACGAACGTGATCAAAACGGATCATTTGTTCGAATCGTATGTATAGTATATATTTACGCTCTTCAAAATGAGTTAGTTTTTCAAATAAACTAAATGCAATTGGTGGATTTTTGCTGCAAAATAAAGATACCAAAGATAAATATAAATAAAGTAAGCGAATTATAAAAAGAACAATTAACTCATTTATCAATTTCTCGATAGATTTCTCAAGAACCACATTTTATTCAAACATTTTATTTCCAGATTTATAGATAGGATGTGGAACGAGACAGTTCGTATATTTCATAATCCTTCGTTCAGCAGCTATCACTTCATAGGATAAATCGAAACTCTTTCTTGCTCGTCTGATTGTCCAATTTCTTTCATGAAACTTGTAATCTCGTCCATGCTCGTGTTCTTCTCATCCCTTCTTATCTCTGGAAGCTCAACTGATTCGCCAGCAGATGACACGTACGTATTTATAATAATTCATCAATTATGGCCATCTATTATTCTTCTCGAACGTGTACTTGTCGATTCTCAGATCGTCGAAGCAGATCTTGAATGTCTGATTGCCAAAATCATATTTTTTCTAGGATGACGGCTTTTTGATCGAACGTGTCAGTCGTGAATTCGGCGAAACGCCATTGCTGTGGCTTCTTAGACGTTTCAGCACAGACTTGAACTTTTTTATATTTATCTTCTTCCATGTTCAAAACAATATCAATAATTGTATTTCTATTTTCCCATCGATAATCGATTGGTAGATGATTGGAACTTCTGAAACGAAGGAATAATAATCCAAGAATCCATTTTTTTATCGATTGGTGGACAACCTCCTGAAACGAAAGAATAATAATTCAAGAATCCATTTTTCCATTGATAGTCGATTGGTGGACGATTCCCCTGAAACGAAGGAATAATTATCTAAGAATCCATTTTTTCATTGATAGTCGATTGGTGGACGAAATGAAAGAATAATTATCCAAAAATCCATTTTTTCATTGATAGTCAATTGGTGGACGAAATGAAAGAATAATTATCCAAAAATCCATTTTTTTATCGATTAGTGGATGACTTTCTAAAACGAAGGAATAATAATCCAAGAATCCATTTTTTTATCGATTGGTGGATGACCCTTTGAAACGAAGGAATAATAATCCAAGAATCCATTTTTTTATCAATTGGTGGATGACCCTCTGAAACGAAAGAATAATTATCCAAGAACTTATTTTTTCGATAGATGAAGCCCTGAAAGAATACTTATCCAAGAACAAGAATTGCGTCTATGAACCTATGAATCCTTTCCAGATTTTTGCTCTCGAAACACGAGAAAGGACGAGAGGGTGAAAAGTAGGTCGCACGAAGCGATCCTCGCGAAGAAATTTTGCATAATCGGCGGCGAATCGAATCGGGGAGAGGTTTAAACGGTGTTAACGCATCGTTGCAACTAGCTTGACCCGTCCTTCGTGAATCATTGACTACGAGTGTATTAAGAGGGCAATCGAGGGATCTAACTGACCTAGGAGAAACGCCACTCGAATAAAAAGTTCGTGCCGTGATTCGATCGAAACTAATTTCTTCTCTCCTTGATGATGATTTGATTGACAGGTTTTTATACGTCGTCATCTCGGCTAGATAGGTTAGGGCGCGATTCGATGCATCTCCGCGGATAACAAATTTCTTCGAACGAATTATCTTCACATTCAAACTGAAATATTATAGTACGAGTAATATTCGTAGCCTTGGTCGTGCCACATGCAGGCAAAAACTTGCTTCGCGAATTTGACAGATATTAGAAAATAGAATTATATAAAATTATATAAAATTATAAAAGATAAAAGTAAGAGATAGATATTAAAATGTAGAAATTATTGTACAATATTGTGTATATAAAATTAGGGAAATAGTTAGACGTAATTAGTGGATCGAGTATATTAATAATTGAAGTTTGCAAAAAGTTTTTTAAAGTTTGGGATATCTCTGAAGGGTTTATTTGTCGAATTTCTCATTTAATGATTTCACGTGAACACGCGATAATTAATGGGAAATTAATGTGCGTGAGAGATTGTTGAAATAATCTGATGAATTTAGATCTCGAGATATTTTGATTATTTGGAATTGGAATAAATTGTTTTAAATAATGTTGAATAATTTTTAAGAGAAAGGAAAGGGTGTAGAGATAATATTTTATTTTTTCGTTAAATATTGTCGCTTGAACTTTCGATTATATATTATTAGTTTTATCTTTTTATTTTCCTTTTTTTTTTTTTTTTTTTTTTTATTATTTTCAAGTAAAAGAGAAGAATGAGTGAAAGCAAAAGTAATTAGAGAAGAAAATTAGAAAATGTAAGCTGAAGAAAAATTGAAGGATACCGTTGGTAAAGACCTTGAAAGTGACATTTATCTCGTAGAACAAAGAGAGTAATTTTGTCATTATCGCGTTGATCAGCAGCAATGATCTCGTTTGCAATACTAAATTAAATGACGTCGACAACTAAACCGATAATAGGCGAAACAATGATGGTCTTTTTTGTAAATATCAAAAAAACTGATTAGTACTTAAGTGATTCAATTTCCTCAGTTCGTTTAGTCTCTTTAAGCATATGTCACAGTCTGTTTAAAATTAATTTATTTTCTAACTGGTTAAGCTGAATTAAATTTTCCAATTTTTTTATAATACAATATTAGTATTATTTTTTATACCGCGTTAAGATTATATTTTTCTTATAAATGTATAAAATAAATAAATAAAATAATAAAATAATAAAAACAAATAAATATACAAAAATCAATAATAACTAATAGAATTGCTAAAGGTTTTTAATCAACAAGTAATGGATAATGAAGATGAAAGTTAATCAGATATCGAAGCCATCTTTTGAGCGCATTAATTTTGTAGAATAGAATATAGACGAGAAAAGCAAATAGTTGGAAAAGGACAGATAGATAGCTTAAAAATCCGAGAATTAACGCCATCTCTAGGGTGTAAATGAAACTAACAAATAGACAAAGAAAGAAAATAGTAGAACAAAGATAGAGATAGTGTAAAAATTAGGAAATCAGCGCCATCTCCAGAGTGCCGCAAATGAAACACAAAAAAGACAAGGATAGCAAATAAAAGAAGGATAGAGATAAGGTAAGAATTGATCATCAGTGCCATCTCTTAAATGCTGAAAACATCTCTTCAAAAACAGGATAAGGTAGAGTAAGAATTATAGATTAGCGCCATCTCTCGAGTACGAAAAATATTTTTTTAAAAATATATATATTCACATTCAAAAGATGGCGCTAAAAGTTAGTTTTTATTCTATCTTTATACTTCTCTTATTATTTACTCTCTTTATTTATTCTCCTTGTGTTTTATTTGCGGCATTCTGGAGATGGCGTTAATTTCCTAATTTTTATTCTATATTTATCCTTGTCCTATTAATTTCTTTCTTTATCTATACTTGTTCTTAACGTGTGATCATAGACGAGACATATCAATTGAATATTATCATCATTTTTCTTTTAAAATTACAATGTACGTTTATTTTTAATATAAAAAATACAAATATTACATACATTATATTTAATTTGTAATAAATTTGATACGTACATAATTTTTAAATATTTCAAAAGGTTATATATTATATATAATATTATTGTATATAATTTTTACAAAAATTATTTTAGATTTTAAATTATGTTTTCGTGTATTTATCTTAGAAATAATTATACTAGATGTGGAATATTATGGAATAATAATAATTTTCAATCTGAATAATTATGCTTAACAAAAAATATTTAATATATCATTCTTATATTTGAATGATAAAAATAAAAAATTGATAGGTATGTATCCTCTCCTTACAAAAAAGAAACATTTATTATTATTTTTTAATTAATAATAATTTATAAACTATTTGTAAACAAAATAACGTATATATTCAACAGTGATTCGCGATGCAAGATGCTAAACTTGATCATAACCTGTTTACTTATTTAACAATAGAAATCACTCTTTGGTTTATATTTATATTAAGAATTGATTAAAGTTAACATTATTATAAATATGAATTTGAATGTCAAAGTATCCAGAATAATCCATAAATTAATAAACCGTAAGTTGTATATTACTATTTAAACAGTTTCTTATCGTGCACTACGAATGAATTGTAATAGTATGTAATGATTTTGTCGTAATTTTCTTTTTATTAATTATCTTAATTATCTCTTTTTATTAATAATCTTAATCGTAGAAAAATAATTAATTTTTGTCATTTTAACAAAAATGAAAATTATTCATCATTGTTGAATAATTCTTTTTGATATCTCAAGCTGATAATTGATGAGGAAAAAAATCGCATCATTGCCAGAGGATCCCAACTATCAAGAAAAACAAGATGTGACCCTGACTACAAAAATCATTATCCCTTCTCTATTTTTTACCAATACATGCCAATGGTATATCACCAGAAAATTAAAGAAATTCCACGAATTCAAAGAAGAATCGAATTATGAGAATTAACTTATACGAATTATTTTATGATTCTGGAATTTCCATAGTATTTTCACAAACGTCTTATTATATATAAACGTTAATGGTATATATTGAATGAAATGTTTTTGATCAATTGGAAAATTTATAAACATAAACAAAGTATCCAATCGTATACGATGTTTATATATATATATATATATATAGTTTTCTTAACTTTTGACATATGTATGTTTTTTTCTCTGTCATTCTGTTTATATTATCGAATGAAAAGATTGTCTCTTCAAGATAATTTCCTTATTCAATAGAATACAATACGTACGTATATTTGTACATACATATATAAATACAATATTTAACTTATACATATATATTTCATTTTACAAAATAAAATATATTTTATGCTTAAAAGTAGAAAAATCGTGAATTATGTCTATATGATAAATTTTAGAAAAAACTTATGAAGATCATATTATAAATTCGATTAATATTATAATTTTAATTCGACGTATTAATTTTTTCTTATGAACAAGATTTTTCGAAATGTCTCTATATTTTCTTTGTATATAAATATTGGATAAAAATTATAATATAAAATTATATAAATGAATAATGAAACATTAGAATGAATGAATCAGATAAGCATTAACATACTATCATATACACATAATAGCAATTATTCAGAAAAGGTCATTAATTTTATATTATGTAAATCAAATATATAAACAAAATTTATTATGACTAATCCCATAATATTCTATAATTATTTCTCCTGCTGTTTTGAAATTAATTTTGAAATTAAAAAGTACTTTTATACCACTTTTAAACCAAAATGTTTTTACTAAATTGATTCATTGGTTTAAAATATACGTATCAAGGAAGATTTCATTCGACTAAAAGGAGAAAGGCATTAGTGATGACATTGAGTAAAGTTTTTCCCTATGACATAAAAAATTTCATATCATAAAAATTGTACATACGCAATTGGAATACGGGAAGTTATGATGATTTTCTATCGATGTATGACTCGATCGTATTCATGGTGGGGAATCCAGTTTGCGGATTTATATACAACAGTCAGCATCACTTTGAATAGATTAGTTTCGAACAGTGAAATCGAATAGTTATAATAGTTCGTTAAAAAACGTCATAAATATTTCCAACGTGTATAATTTATTACATTTCTGTATTTTAAATAACATACTATCCACGTGCAATATGGTGAGTAAATTATAAAACTTTCTTCTTATAAAATTAATAAGAGATCAAAGGAAATATTATTTTTTAAATCTTTACATTAATTTTCCAATGTATATATATTTTTCTTAAAAAATAAATTAATATTCTTTCGATGAATAAAAATAAAAGATATAATCAAGAACAAGTTGATTTATTTTTGTAAAATGTTAGGTTATAACAATCATTTATTGCAAATGCAGTTAAATTTGTGTAACGATGTATTATATATTTAACCAATAATCTTTTTTCAAATGTGTTGTTACAGATAAAATACGTAGTAATTTTATACACCATTTTTATTTCCGTACAATCACAGAGACCACCTTTTGCCGGAAACAGTAAACCTTATCCGAGTGTTCTTCCACAATATTTGGAAGAACAGGGAGCAATTAATAATATTAATAAAGAAACAATTGCAAGTCGACTTGGTGCTAGCAGTAGCGATTCAATAGCATTAGGAGCAGCTCCTGTTATTACAACTTCGACATCAACGATTCCACCAGATTTGCCAGTCGATGCTTTGGGAAATGTTGACTTAATAAATCGGATTAAAACCTGGCCAAGAGAAAAACAACCGTTCTGGTACATCAATTGGAAACAGATTCAAGAACATCGTGGTGATTCAAAAAATAGAGCTCAATTAGTTCAAACGGAACCGAATCAAAGATCATTTTTTGCAGGATAAAAAAAAGTTTAAAATTTTAATTTTATTCTATGTTTAATTCAAATCGACAAACATCATCAACGTTTTGCTAGTCAAATTGAAAACTTTCTTGCGTAAGATTTAATCGATCACTGATATAGTTATTTTATCGATATAAAATTCAATATCGAATGATTCGATGATTACGATAATTAAAATAAAAATATAAGAACTTCAAATCGTTATCACGTAATATTTATATCAACGAAGAAATGTTATTTTATGGAAAGAAAAAAAGTGTTTAATTTCTTAAAGAAAGAAAAGAATGTTTAATTTCATTTTTGAAATTAATTTACATTTTTTTTATAAACAATAAAAAGAAATTAATTAAAGTAGATAAAATACTTGAAAAACTTTAAATTTCTAATCCACCTGCTGAGCAAGCCACAATCACCAATAAGATATCACGACGAGACAGGACAGGATAGAAATCCAAGCATCTGATTGGATCGTGTAAGTTGCGCACGAGTAGCCGACTATACGTCCATGACGTCACGTCAGTCCGTCCAATGCAAGCGCTTGGATCTCAGTAATAACCCTATGTGCGTGGTGTACGCCGAAGCGTGCTACTCGTATTCGGGTGTACAAACGCGAGAGAAGTGATACAATATCGGTCTGTGAAAGATGTTACCCGACAGAGACATGCCAGTCAAAACTTTCGTTCGATAGGTTGTTTTTTATATATTAAAGAACACGTATACTCTACGAGCAAATGTATTCGAAGAATTGTCGTGTTAAGAAAAAGATAGACTGTACATCCGCCGTACCTGACAGTCCACGCGGCCCGGCCCCAAAACACTTTCGCCTCGCTATATACACGAGAAATCGCATCGTGTTTCATTCACAACGCGAGCGCCACTGGCAATGTCGGGAAGTGACAGCCCAACATTCTTTCACGGCCAGCCCTGGTCCAGCTGGATCGAAAGAATCGGACGAGACAAGCCGTTGAGTAAGTGCGCTGAATCTCATCGAAATGTTCGTTCGTTTGCTGTCGCTGCTTTAAAACTGCGACAACGACAAGCGTCTAGCTCGTGTACCTAACCTCAACTTCGATGCTCCTTTGTCCGTCGACTTGACGCAGGGCATCATTAGGGCCCATCACATGCATTTATTTAAAACGGTTGTCAACAATTGTCCAGTGCGCTTCATGGTTGATATTTTTTCGCAACATCACGCGTATTTTAACGGCCCTTTTCACTGACAATTATGTAATTTATAGCGAAACTGACTGTGAAATACGGAGCGTCGAAACTTTAGCTTTAGAGCATATAGTATATTGGCATGGATCATAAAAATTTCGCGAAACGATCTTAATCGAATCGTGCTATTCGGTAGATCTTGTTCAAACGATATTGTACATTTGTATTTTTATATTTATGCTCTCTCTCTCTTATAAGATTTTTTGTTGAAAGAATTATGCATGTATGAAATGTATACATAATAAAAGTTGTTTACCCAGAAGTTTGTGTTTTTTATTTCACATTTCTGCTTAGAAACTGATGGAAATGAATGAAAAAAGATCTTTTAAGGACAAGATTCAATAGACATGAAGCTAACAATATTTTTTGATTTGTTGTAATCTTTCTTAACATGGTAATTATAATTATAATATAATGATCTTGAATTTTATACTTAAGTATAAGAATACTTTTATATTTTCTCTTGAAATATTTATCTTCATTATATATTAATCGTACATAAGTAAATGATTTGCTATTGAAATGTCCTTGTAGCCTATACTGATTACTTTATTATATATTCCATAAAAAAACTTGATTTGTTTCAGGCGATGAAGAACCAGATGCTCAACTCTCTAGCTCAGTTACACGGCTCTCAGCAGAAGGTAAATAATATTTTATAATCTATACTTTATAATATTTTGATTCAATATAAGCCTCGAGAATTAAAATATTGCCCTTTTTTTTAATAAAATAATTTTTATTTCAGATATTGATTTATATGGATTTTGTCCCGAAAGAGATACTTTTTACACGGTAGTGTGTGAAACCTGCCATGCAATAGTCAAACCACAGGCTCTTATTCAACATATGGGTACGTTATGTTTCTCATTCTATTCATTCTATTCGTTATATTTCCAAATAAAATCTATTATATTTATTAAATAATGAAATAATTTTAATTGTAAATAATATAAAGAATACAAATGATTCTTAGTTATCTTTTTCATCAACATAATATTCAAATATTATATTTTTTTTAATTAGATATAATTGTAACGTACATACAGCTCACATTTCTGGGTCAAGTATATCTTGTATTTATTATCAACTCTATATTAAACGTTGTTTATATTTTGCCACAGAAAGTCGCCATCCTTCCGGCACGGTCAATTTTCCACCTCCTTCTACCCCAATTGTAAAAACTCCTTTGAAGACACCTTATTGCAAAGTGTCGAAATTGAAAAAGACGCAGTCATCGCCGCAGATCTCGAGTAGCGGGAGCAATAAGATCAATCACGCGAATGTGAAACGGAACACGGAACAACCTACTATCTCAACGAGCTTGTCATCTACGTCAATATCGGTCCCCTCGTCGCCTCGATCACCCCTTGAGTCATTACCATCGTCTGTTCAGACATCGAACTCCGGCTCAGGATCGGTGATCGCTTCGAGCCCAGTGAAAAGTCCGGGTACGGCGACGGGTCAACCTCGCCGGAAGAGACTCAAAACTGACCGATCGTTGCTCAAGGATCGGGAATACGATCCGGACAGGCATTGCGGAGTGTGGAACGAGGAAACCGGCAAACCTTGCACCAGGTCGCTCACGTGCAAAGCGCACACGGTCTCGTTGCGCCGGACGGTCGTCGGTCGGAGTAAAACTTTTGACAAACTCCTCGCGGAGCATCGTGCCTCAAAAGATGTCCCGAATAGGCCGACAAAAGTGACCGTGACCGGTACGGTGACCGTATCTTCCGCGACTTCGAGCTTGAACCCCTTAACACCTACCACTCCCACCTTGACCATCGAAACGGAAGCACCCAGCTCGCCACCCGTTCTATCGCTGCCAGACACGTATCCACTGCCAAAGGTAAGGAATTACCGTATCGATATTATTGTATCTCTTTGTTCTTTTTTTTTTTTTTTTTTTNTTTTTTTTTTTTTTTTTTTTTTTTTTATTCTTCGATTTTTCTTCTGTGGTATATATACATATTCTTGGTAACACAGTGTACGGTGTGATGATCCTTCGTGCTGCGACGTCCTCTTGTTTTGTTATTGTTAGTTTTTCTTTTTTTATACATATATGTATAAATTAGTATCACTATTTATTGTATTTTGTCGATCATATCTTGTAAATGGTGATTTTTTTGGGGGAAAGATGTATATAATTATTAGAAGAGAAATTTAAAGTATTTTTGTATTCTTTGGTTTGGTTGACTGGAAATGAAAGTTGTTTTGTTGAGTTGAAAAAAAAATTGATTTTTCATTGGTGTTCAAAAATTGTTGTTTTTTTCTTTCATATTTCTATTTGAGATATCTCTGTGATCGTCGTGTGATCGTGAATGTATCGTTAGGAACATTGTTTGTATCGTTTATCAAGAATTTTCAAAGCTTTGAAGAAAATTTGCTTCAATGACTAAAAATTCTTTAATTAAAATTTGTTTTTTTTTTTATTTATAAATATTTATAAATATTTATAAATATTTATAAATATTTACGCATGACCCGATATTTGATATTTGATGGATACAATAAAACTTTCATTTCTCGTTATCCTTTGATAAAATATGGTGAAATCAAGCGAGTAGTGGAGTAATTTATCTTTTTCTCTTTAATCTATTCAAATTCACTTTCGAACCTCTTTATTTCAAACACTTTTTTTTTTCTATATATTTCATTTTTGGGAGAAATATATTGATTCTCGAAAAATTTAGCACATCTTTTTAGAGCGAACATTAGCTAGAATTTCGAATTTTTAGAATAGTTTGCAAATTTTCAACGGCTTCGAATGCTTCAATTCGAAAGAAAAATCTATAAAGATTCGCAGTTCAATAAATTTTTGAATTTTCTTCTGTTAAATATTTCATTGGGAATAAAATTCCGCAGCGTCTTTAAGAAATGTACGAATCCTTCCAGGGTTGTCACGACCACAGATCATGTCGATCTTAATTAAAAAAAAAATAAATGCTGGTCGTGCTCGGTTATATCGATCGCTTGCAAGTATTTTTAATAGAAACTAGATTCGATGTAGGTGATATAACAATCTGGTTTCCCGTCGATTAAAATTCACTCGTTCCTTCCAAGTTTTCGAGAAGGTGTTAGGCATCAGGTATCGATCGATACCCGAAAATCATTCTCTTTCGTAGATCTCTTAAGACGCACTAGACGGAACGTAGCGAGGCTAAGAAAAAAAAGAAAAGAAAAGAAAAGAAAAGAAAAGAAAAAAGTTTAGAAAAAGAGAGAAAAGAAATGGAAGAAAAAGAAAGTAGTAATGTAGCTGACAAACATGGATCGATCGATGACCCAGACGAGTCAGCTGCGACCAGTAGTCCGCAAGTAGGGTGTCGGTTGATACCTGTTTTCTGTTTTTGTTATTGCAGGCTGTTGATTTGCTTTATCGGTGTCTGGCCCCGCATGGCTCCACTAAACCTGTAAGGCATGGTTTCTTTTGGGCACTTAAACGCCAACACATCTCGTATGGGCCCTACGATTCTTATTGCGAGTCGCCAACGCTTCTCTTTTTTAGACCAAGCTCGAAGAGGACTTCGCCAACGAGGAGCTGAGGAGCCTGGAGTCGACGCTAGTGAATTCGACCGGTTCGTCGCAATCGAGCTCGATGATGGCCCCGATATCCGTGGTGTTGCCATCTCTATCACCGTTGCCGGCTAATAACGAGGAATCGTCGTCGGTCGCCACGCTGATACCGAGCACAGCGTCCCCAGCTATACCTGTGCCAGCAACACTGCCAGCCACGTGTACGCAACCGTCGTTGGTCACGACGGTCCTCGAGGCTGAGACACCGATGGACATCGACCAGGAAGCGGCGATGACCATCTATTCCCCCGTTTACAAGGATAAATCGAAGTTACTGGTCGAGCTACCACGTTCGAACAATATCGCCCATTCTCCTATATCGTCTATGCCCAGTTTGCTGTTCGAACCGATGGACCAGCTCGAGCAACTGGAACAATTGGAGCAGCAACACGCGACACAGATCAACGGAAAGAGACTGAACCACGCGACTCGTGCGAGTCCCGTTACTCAACGACAGTCGAAGAGGATCAAACACGAGTACCATCAACAGGACTTGTCCACTGCGATACAGGTCGAGGCTACGACAACCTCCTCTCCCTATCCTCATTTCGGGGACATATCTTGGTCGAACTGTCACCCGGAGCCATTGGCTGTTAGCCGATGGCTTCGTATTTCGTCCACCCGTAAGCAGTATAACTTTAATATTCACTGACATAAGACCCCACCCACTCCAGGCTGAGGACCGTACGCCATGGGCGTTTGTCTACCTCCTATTTTTTTCGAGATCCTTTTTTTCATGGTCGTCCTCGTCGCCGTCGTTGATGGTCTAAAGGTCTGAAGCCTGTCGAGAATGGGACAAAGTCTTGATGTTCGGTGAAGCCTCGATGTGATGAGCATGCGCACGGTGGGAACAACGTACGCGAGCAATTTCGCATACGTGGAAAAACAAGATGGGTACGATGTTTTGCATGCTTATTCTGTCTACCGGAACGAGTAATCTCGGGCAGGAATGCGATAACAACAACAATGATCCTTTTTTTTTGTACCGCGCGTCGTCTATATTCTGCCAGCCGATGATCGTTTTCTTAGAAAGAATCACCACCATCGTCACACGTTCGTAGGCATGTTAATCGCATTATTGGATCGCTCACTTTAGAGGATATACGCGTAAAACTGGAAAAAGTCGCAGGGTTTCCCAGAAACAGAAACAGAAGCACGTTCCAGATTTTTTTTTTAATTTCTTATCTTTCTTTCGATACTTGCTTGTTTACGAAACTGTTTACGAAAATAGATCAACGCGAGAAATCAATATAATAAAAGTAATCGCGAACGCGATTCATCAAATTCACGATTATCGTTGCAAAACATTCCCGGAATATTATCGTTATTCCCCCTTGAACTGTTCGCTCCAAGAGGCTACAATGCAAAATAAAATAGCATTTTTTTAATCTCGTAACGATGCTTCTGTTCCGATTTTATATATTTTTCACGGAAAAGCGAATCGGGATCATCGAGTTGTGCAACAATATCGATGCTAGCCCCTTTTTCAAGCGTTATAATTATATTGGCAGTAGGTAGGTATTAGGACATCGACTGATATACACTATTCTTTGTCCGCGAAATCAATTTTTTTTACCGAAAATCGTTGCAAATCTCTCTCGATGCAGGATCGGAAGGGATAGGAGATTCGGACTCTGGTTGCTGCGTTTCGTCGTAACGCGACTCGTTTGAAGGAAAGATAAATGGAGAGCAAAGGGAGGAAAAAATAGAGAAAGAGAAAAAAGAAAGACATCAAAGTGAAAACGAGGTTTAAAAAAAAAAAAAAAAGAAAGAAAGAAGAAAAAAAAGGAAAAACGAACGAGTCAAAATTCATGCTTGCCCGTAGAGGTTTTTCGAGCGAGAAGAGAGAAGCGACGATAACAAGTGGAATGAAACGACATCGAAATTTTAGTCAACCCGTGTGTATGCGTGTTTGTGCAAAGGATAAAGGATCACGTGACCAGCCAACAAAAAAGAAAGAAAAGATTATTATTTTTTTTTTTTTTTTTTCTTTTCGTTATACAGGACGTTTAACGACGTTTTAGTAAAAAAGAATAGCTAAATAAGAGTAGCTAAAACGAGTAAGTAGTGTTCGTTGGGTTTCTTTCTTTTCGAAGATACACCGCTGAGTGACACGCATTTTTTCTGCGAAAAACGTGAAAAACACCAGCCAGGAATTTTTTTGTAAATACCAATCTACCAGAGAATAATCAGATTTACGACATTGTCCTCCTGTAAATACGTTTAATAAGATAATATGTAAATGTAGTTAGCCATGAGTGGCCGATCATCGAATTGTCGTGCGCGTAGAAACTTCAACTTATTTTCCAATTAAATTCGGTCCGCGTACAGAGGGTCTCATCATGTACATACATAGATCATAGTATACATATATACATATATATATTTTTTTTATCACGATCTCTTTTTACGTATATACATATACACATACACCTACAACCTCATCACGTATCGTTGTTCTCCGTTTTCTTCTTTTCCGTTCTATTTCTTCTTCTTCTTCTTCTTCTTCTTCTTCTTCTTTTTCTTCTTCTTCTTCTTCTTCTAGTTTTCTTTCGCTTTTTCTACGACGATTTTGTTTACGTATAATCGTGTACGTATCATAGAATGCGTTAAACAATGACTCGTTTAATGCCATTATTTCTGAAAAATTATTGAAAATTCTAATTGGTATGTTCTATTATTGGTAAAGAAATATCGTTTTGTTCGAAGCAATGATAGCAACACTTACAGCGAAAATTTCGTTTAGATAAAATTAGCTTCTTCTTCTTCTTCTTCTTCTTCTTCTTCTTCTTCTTCTTCTTCTTCTAGTGTAAGTTGATAAAAAATTTAGGAGGAAATTCGATGAATTTTTTGACAAACGAATATAGCAAGCCGTACACATTGTCCCGAGTATATAGTAGGTAACGTTCACACCACCATCACACATTAACACATCCGAGACAATTTATTTTTGTAAAACTGTGTCGGTTCTAATTTGCGACGCTGTGTCGGTTTTTCCAGCATGGCGTGACTGCTGACATATATTTATGCATATATATATATATGTGTGTATATATACATATATACATATATATACATATATTTATGAACTTCTTATCATAGATTGTGATATTTAACTGATTAGTCAAGATTATTCTAAATCGTGCGTACGCGTTAATGAAAGAGAGAAGTGAGATAGGCGGCCAAATGATAGAAGATGAAATAAAGAGAGAAGAGATGAAGTAAGTAGGAACGAATGATTGTTCGATCACCGTCGATCTTCGAAAAAAGGAAAAAAATTGGGAAGAAGGAACGTTATAAATTTGCGCTTAGTTCGATTATAATTGTTTGCCGCTTAGAAAAATTAAATTCGCTCCGTGCATTGTGTTTTTAAGCGTTGAAAGAGGTACTGTTTCGTTTCCGCTTTTCCGTGTGTATGGCGTCGTTAATTCGATAAATTGTAACATTTCGTTTTATCGATGAACGTAGCAAGAAAAATGGAAAAAAAAAAANAAAAAAAAAAAAGAAAGGATGAAACAAAAGGGAAGGGAGGGGATATAATAATAATAATTATCAGTAGATAGAGAAAAATAGAAAATGAGTATGGAGAGAGAAATTAGTCTAAGGGATAGAGAAGAAAAGACGTGGATGGCACGTCATGTCGAGCCGACGAAGGGACGTTGATTTTTTTTCGTTACCGCGCAGTATAAATTAATAATGCCAGCGATGTTATTATTACCGCTATTATTCGAAAACGAGAACAGTCATATCGGACCGCTATTGTTCTGTTCGATATAAATCGAACTTGGACGATGATCGATCGATGCGTTCGCTCGTTTGCAAGCTACACCACGATTTCTTCATCGACCGTATAAACGACTTGCATCGCCTTACGATTATAGCCATAAATTTCGCCTTAAAGGATTCATTAGCGACCATAGTAGCGAGTAGCAGCGTGTTTCTTGCAAAGAAATAATAATTCTCGAGCGAGATTCATCGATTGAACATCGAATATATTATTGAAAAATAAAATTGAAGAGAAGAATAGAAAATTAAAAAAAAAAAAAAAGTACCGATAGCAATAAATTATCATTCGAATACGCGCGAATGGAAAAAAATATGAGATTGACGGATCGACATGGCTGGATTTCGTTTTCGTTTAATTACTGATCTTCTCGGCTACCTGAAACCGTGATAATTTGTACATAAATCGCGTAAGCAATTACATGTACCTATGGTATCGAAAAAAAAATCTATATAAGTATATATTATATATATACATATATAAATCTATATGTATATAAAAATAATTCTATTGAGGAGAGAGAGAGAGCGAGCGAGCGAGCGAACGAGAGAGAGAGAGAGAGAGAGAAAGAGAAAATTGAAGAGAGAAAAAATCGTAGTAAAAAATTTACAGGCGTCGAATGCTGTTAACCGCTCGTTTCCGAGTGTACCTTAAACGCTGTATATTCGAGAAAAATCTTACGTAGACCGTATATTTAACGATGTACACGTGTACGTATAGCGTGTGAATATCTCCTGTACATAACAAGTGCCCTGTGCATGCTTGTAGCGCACGAAATGCTGCGTGCATGCGCGAAATATGTGTATGATCTTTTTTAGACTATTACTACTACCAACTATAGTATCTACTACGTACCACACGTTAGTGTTCATCGATCGATGTTATTTCGCGCGCGAGCTTCGAGTAAGTTTCGAGCGGTCCGAGGTTGTAAATAATACCGATTAAAACGACAGACATACAAAAAAAGAAAAAAAAGAAAAAGAAGAAAAAAAACAATAATCAACAACCCTTAAACGCTGTACGTCGAACAAAAAAAAAACAACAACACAAACAAACAGAGGAAAGAAACAGAAAGAAAAAAAATCGCTATCCATCGTAGACAATCGATAAGATTATTTCTTATCGTTTTTTTGCAAAGAAAATGAAGAAATGATCACGATCGTTCGAAAGTGTGGTTCGTGATCGTTCGAAAGGAAAGATTAAAAAAAAAAAAAAAAAAAAAGAAAAAAAAAAGAAAATGGAAAAATCTCGCAAAGCAATAATACATAGTCCACGATTAAGCGAATGCACAGCAATAATACTAATTTCATTGTTTATCATGATATAAACGTTAAGAGACACGTTCAAGAGGAACACTTTCGTCTCGTACGAATTATCCGCAACTCGATTCTCGCGAGTTTAAACGCGACGTGGATACGAAGCGCGATAGATTTTCTATCGATGCTATTATTTCCTGCGTATTATCTAACTTCTCGTTTACGCTTACGTATCCAATAAAAAAAAAAAAAGAAAAAGAAAAAAAAAGAAGAAAAAGAAAAAATCACGGGAGAAAATCACTCGTTATAATAATATTCGTTTTCAATTTGAGCATTCTCTTTATCGCTTATACATTTTGTTATTGCTGTTTCCTTAGATGATATAGAAACACGACCTTCCTAACGTTCGATCGATCGTTTCGACTAATTTAATTTGTATTCTTTTTTCTTGCTCTTTCCTTTTTTTTCGTTAAATAGAACTCGTCAGTCCGGATCACGCGTCTAGTATTTTCGTTTTACTCGTCAGATTCGCTACGATTTAACGAACCCGCGTGAAACTGTGGTGCACCAGACATTTCGTGGCTCGCATAAGACTGAGTACGCTTAAAACGAGGAAGAAAAGAATTGTATGTTTGCAGTGTGTTAGAGAATCGACCGTTTTAAAGAGGAAAAAGGGGAAAAGGAAAAAAAAAATTTTTTCCGTTGGCTTTGCATATCGTTGCAAAGTTTCCTCTTTTATTTTTAGAGTTTAATAGAAAGAGAGAGAGGAAGAGAGAAAGAGAGAGAGAGAGAGAGAGAAAAGAAACAAAAAGGAAGAGAATGAGAGAGAAAGAATGAAAGAGAGAGAAAGAATTGTGGAGTCGATTCGCATGAATTGTTTGCTTCCGGTTCCGAAAGCATTCGCGGTACGCGTTCGAAGCGACAGAAAGTACGATTCTGCTTTTTTTTTTTTCCGTTATTCCGCGTATAAAATGGCGCGTGTGTATACATAGATAATACGTTCGTTCGTCGTCTCAGAGCACTGTAATTTCACGTGGAGGGAAAGAATATGAAAAGAAGAAGTAAATGAGGCGGAAGAAAAAAAATCTAGTACAGCTCTGACTTCGTTCATGACGCAAGAACATACAACAAGATACTTTGTGGCATTTAATTTAAATATACGTTTTATATTTATTTGTACACTTGATTTTGTTTATTTAGTCCGTCTCACCCTCCAGCCATTTCTACTCGCGCTCGTATCTCAGACAGCAAAGAAACGTTTTTTTTGGAAAAACATTTTAAAAAAAAAATTACAAAGCAATTTTTTTTTTCAATTGCATATATTAGCATAAGAATAATTATATTTATAAGATATTCTTAAGTTCAATCTTATACTAATATCCTTGAAGATAATTATGTGAATATCTTTAAAGCATCGATTGCTATCTGGGATCTTCTCATCAATTTTATTATTCGTACGTTCTCACTGTTATGGAGAGGTTAGACGACGTGAGAGACACAGGAACGTTGGTTTAAAATTCATGCTCCTTGTATTTTTTACATATCATTAATTAGAAAGAAAAAAAAATATAGAAAAATCGTAGAGCGATTAAAGGAGGATGGTCATCGAACATTATTACGCTTTAATTTTACAAATATTTATTGTATATTACATTAATATACATATTTTATTATTCACATACAGTCTTATGCTTTTCGTATTGCAACACGATGTCAGAATCTGCTTACAAAATTTACGGCGCAGCATCTTTCAACAAAATACCTTAATAAACGTACGTGCTCGAACATACACGTATACATACATAAATACATACATAAATACAAACCCACTTCGACCTCGAATCGCACCGAGTTTCCCCGGCATGCGTGAAAATCGAATTCCAAGCGTGGAATTAAGCTGACTGATTGAAAACTACTCCCAACGCAAGAGCTGACCTTAAATGTAATCGCGATTCCGTAACCGCGCACAATTCGCTTTGATTCATACGTTCATTAACCGTAATTCGCCATTTGATCGAGAGTTCAGCGAGAGACATAAATGGTACGTTCCTTTCCTTTATCATGACGTGCGGTTAAGCGTATTTAGAATAGGAAATAAAGACAACTGATCCAGAAGAGAAATCGAAATACCTTTGTTCTTGATGGAACATTGTTCGAGCACAAATTGCACGTGATTTCGTTAAGTAAAACGTTCACAGCATTGAAATAACTATCGAGAACACGAAGTGATATTTTGTTAAGATTTTGTTTGAATTCATTTGAAAGTAAAAAAAACTCTAAAATTGTTCTCGAGAATTATTTTTGACAAATGGACATTGTGAAAGTTACTTTAGAATGTTGTCAATGCAGTTTTCTTACTTGCAAAAAGTATTCTCAATAGCAAACTCTTGAGAATTTATTTTAAAATGAATTCATAACCTGAATACAAATGAATTCATATATTGAAATACTTTTACAGTGTAATATCTATACAATAAGATTTGCCTCAACGCATGTTTCGCGACTAATAACGGGATCGAAATTATTTGGAATTATTTTGAATCTTCATTCTGTATAAAATATATTTCTTATAATCCACTGAGACTTACTTTGATCTCATAATTGGTTATGTGACATGCCTGGAAGCAATTTTTATTACGTAGAATATACTTGAGAGGTTATGTCGGTTTTTTTCCACACGGTAACATCGTACGTTTGATGGGTTATTTTGAAAGTATCCTCCGGTATACAGCTTTTCTTTCTATGAAAAGAATGAAAGAGAGAAAGAAAGAATCCGTTAGAACGTAAAATTAGAAAGTATACTTAAAATAATGTATCGCCTTTTGAAATTGGACAGTACACACGTTCCTCGCCGCTTCCTCCTCTTGTGATTAAGACTATGAGAGTGAGGGGAGAGTAAAAGATTTACATTTTTAAAGAATAGCTTCGTAAGCATGTACGTATAATGCGGTAACGTGACATAAATCATCGGTGACACCGTCTTTTACCATTCCCGAGCAGCGACTGACTTTGTACAATACGATCTGCATTCGTTAGTAGGACATAGGCGCCGTGTTCGCGATTATAGAGGCGTTACCAGTGGCATGAAGTGTATTCTCCCGCGATATTTAATATTAATAATATTTTTTTATTCACCAATTAAATAAATATACAAATGGACAGAACAGAAGAAAGGTATTCAATATAACGCTAATATAACTTTACAACTTCACTTTCGAGGTAGATTATACCGACTGGAAAATAAGAAACATAGTAGATACGTTAGAATGCGTCATTTATCTGAACCTATCGAGAGTCAAATAGGTTATATTGGATACGTAGGATTTCATATGATAAGTTGATGAAAGTTTGCCAATTTTTTTTTTACTATCATTTTTCGTTCATTTCGAATAAATATAATTTGGATAAATGGAGCACTATTGTATCACTGTATTATCATCTTTCTCGATTCGACAATTAATGGTACATGCGTCATTTACAAAGTAATAAAGTATTATCTCGTTTATTCATCTCATCTATATTATACAATCTGAATATGAAATAAATTGTACAATTTATCGACGATGCAAAAAAAAAAAAAAACAGACATTATTCGACGAAATTCATCTCATCGATAAATCAGATTTATAGATTTTTCGTGCAATAGATCGATGTTAAGATTTTCCATAAACTCGACGACAAACAAATTCCATAATCGATGTCTCTTTGAGCGTTTACTTTTTTACCGATTACACCGCTCTTATCGCATAAGAATATCATCGAAATTTTCGATATATATAATATTTCTATCGTGAGAACGTAGTGAATTATATAGTCGACCAGCAACGAAAACGTTTGGCATTCTATATCTTTGTAAAAGTAATGGAAATAATGTCAACGATAATCGGTCGACATACGCTCGTGATCACGTTTCTCTCAGGTATTTAGCGTGTTTATAATGTAAACGATACTTATATATGTAATATAAATAATATTACATATGTATTATTTATGTAATATAAATTCAGGCTAAAGCCTCTTCCTGCCTGGAAGAGTTTGTACATCGTAAAAAAGAAAAAGAAAAAAAAAAGATGGTTCGTTTTCGACGTTCTCTTAGCAGCTTCCTTCGTAATCATCATCGAATCGATGCTTTACTATATGCTCGAGAAAGACATAGATTTTTTATAGGTCACACTGTATCGAGCGATTCGTCGATTGCACGCATATATTTCATGGTTCGTTCTCGAGAATTTGAAAGGTGGACTAGCATACTTTTTAGTAGTGTCTTTAAATGAGAACGCTTAGAATCGTAAGGATACGTGTAGACTGACGAGTGAAGAGCTCATAGTTTAAAAAATGTAATATATTCCATAAATATTCTTTTGACGAAGTGTATAATAATCTGTAACTTATATTATAGATGATATTTATCCTGAAATTTTTTACCTTTGGAAAAATAAGTGTATCATCGCCATTTGCAGGGAGTATTAATTACAATATCTATTAAATAATCATCAATATTAATTACTGCTCGTCAGTGTATACGAGACCCAACGACCTTCATAAAACGCAACAAAGATTCTTAGATTAAAACTTTTAAGATCTTCGTTTTTAAGGAACGATTTCTATCTTCCAAGAGAAACTTTATTATACTTCTCTACGCTTCATCTCTAATTCTACGAGAAAAGAAAATTCTACGAAAATTTGAGGAAAAAAATCTAAAGGAGATAATTTCTAATCTATCAATGTCGCGTTTAAAAGAAAAAAAAAAATGAAGAGACTAAAAAATAATAATAATAAAATTCGCTAAGAATCGTCTCTTATTATTTCGATGTCGAGGAACGACGTTGTTAGAAATATTCGATAATATAATGCGATGTGTTTCATTCGAAGGCGAAACCAAAACAGTATTATACGAGCGTTCTTCTCGAACTTATGTTCGAGCGAGCGGTCTCCACGACGATTTTCATAGAGCAAGACTCGTTGCTCGATTACAAAATTACGTGTGTAACGAGATGTATTTCCACAGTGGAGATACCGATTATTCACTTTGCATAATGCGCAAGAAATTAGGAAATATATAATAAAGGAATTGAGGGAATGGGTGTTTGACTTTATCAAAGAGAGAGAGAGAGAGAGGAAAAATGTGGACGCGTGCACGTACGAAAGAGAAAAAGAGAGAAAGAGGGAGAGAGAAAGAGAGAATTAGAGAAAAAAAGAGAGTTTCTTGATTGCGATCGGCAGAGATAGTATTGTTACACCGTTGATCGTTATATGTGCATACAAAGCTTCGGAAATAAAAGAAATCTAAATCATAGAACGACGTGTTTCCCTGCCCGTCGATCGAGAAAAATTGGTTTATTTTTCGAAGTAGTTGGAAACAAAATAATCATAACATGTAGACTGTTTTGTTTGATTTGCAAATGAATACGTAATATGATTCGTAACTAGTGTTTTATTACCATTGAGAGATATAATATCAGGAAAGCTGATACAAGAAGAATTATGTACTTCCATGAATGATTAGTATAGAAATATAACGTGAAATATATGAAAGAATATAGATTTCCTTATCGAAGTCTAATTCTTCGTTCATAATTTTCTCAAGAATCGAATCAAAAATTGTGTCATATTTTTTTTGTCTCACATTCAATTAAAAACATTCAATTAAAAAAAAATTGAATAATTATTAAGAAAAAGTATCTATAATTTTTTAAGAAATTTAATTGTTATTACTTATACATATATATTCGTAGAATTTTTTGAATTTAAAACTCGATAAATCGATCGATAATAGAATGATATGATTTTTGCAACTGCATACATACATTCGCCAGAACGAACGAGTTTCATGCGTACAACGTGAAAGGATCGCCACGATCGGATATCTTCGGGGACGAAGAACTGGTCCACCCACTGGGAATTCCAGATTTTTTTCCATTGGTTATCGAGCAGAGAGGAGCACGGGAAGCATGCATGGATATGATCGATTCGCATCGATTTCGATTGAGAACGATCCTTATCGAGAAATATGCGATTATAGCGACATCTAAGACATTTTGGCGGTTTTACATTAAGGTCACACGAGAAAGTGTTGTGTTAATTTTTACGTTATACAAGTGAAGATTTTTAATTAACAATCAAAGAAATACATTTAAGCAATTGTTTTTTTAGTGTTTTAAGTTTTTATCCTGATTTTTTCAAAATTGTGTTGTATGTATAGTATTTTGTTTGTGTACACTTTACATATTCTTTGTCTACGACTCATTTTTCCAAATCCATATTTTCATTCTCTGCATGTGTTTTAAAACAAACTGTTTTTTTCCTTTTACATTACTGGAATAAAAGCAATGTTTGCTGTAAACAGTGCACGTACGACGATAAATTCGAACGTGTACGTAAATACAAGGATGTTATGAATAACATGTTTCACAGGCAGTGTTAAGAGAAATGGAAAAAGCTGTTCGATGTTTATTCGATAACAATTTAATCCTCAGATTAAATATCAATTATTCGACGATCGATTTCTATCTCATCCTTAGTCATTCACAAGATTCTAAACGTAATTATTATCCTCTATTGCTTATATTTCTTATATCTTAATAGATTTTTTGAGGTTATATTTTTTTATAGAATTATACCAATCATGTTGTATATTAATTTACAAATTACAGGCATAGTAATAGATCAGCTATAATTCAAATAACGTCTAAATAACATTTTATCAGTAACATAATGTAAGTTTTTCATCTTTTCTAATTAATTTTTAAGTAATGATTTTTCATCCTTAACTTTTCTCATTTTTCTTTAATTCCAAACTAGAATCTACGCAGTATATACGTGGGACATCTCTATATACTTACGACATCAGGAAATTTACATGCCACTTATTTAGAAATTAGGTAAGAAACAGACATTAATTCGTCGCGGCTCAATTTGGAGTCTGTGGAATGCGTAATAGAACGCATATCGGATGAAATCGTGCGACATGGTTAATTGACTTCGTTTCGTGTTTCCAGCTGTAACTTGATTATAACAAAAGTGCATATGTTAACGAAGTACGAAAAGGGCAGATCGCAGTGCACAGTCAGCGGCTATTCTGTCTCGCTACTCCTCTTGTCGAGGTAAAATTAGAGGTGGGCCGCTACGGCAATTATTAAAATAGAAGAGTGACCGGTAGCTTCGAGTGGAAGCCTGACTCATCCCGCTCGGAAATGGATAGAGTGCTCGCGAGGTGGAAAATGCGCGAAATCTATTTGTCGACTGCGCCCCAGCACCAGCTGGACCCGATCGAGAGATTCGCACGATGCTCGGGTCATTGCCATCACTCGTGCCGACATCAAGTCTTCCTATTAGCTGTTGTCATTTGGCCCTGGACTCCAACGGAACAAATCACCGTAAAAATGTCGTAATGTATTCGTTATCAGTTTCATCTGATTCTGAACGCAACCGTGTAGGACGTGACTGGAATTTACGAATGTCGGTGTGCGTATGTTTATTGAAGTGAAGCGTTACGTTCAAGGCGAGCACACCTTGATCCTGGTAAGACGTTATTGCAAAACTTGTTAATCCCTCTCAGCTGGTAGATTGATTCGTATACGATGCAAATAGAATTTTTGAGAGACAAAAAGAAAAAAAAAAAAGAAAATAGATTTTATCCTGATTTATGAAAAACTAGATATATTTTTATTTTTATTTTTAATTTTCTATTCTTAATTTTCTTCTATTCTTCTATTCTTCTATTCTTAATAGAATTGATTTTGGTATACAATATTGTACGCGTCATGGAGAGTTACTAACAGGAATAATTTTAACCCTCTTGTACATCAACCAGACGAGTAATCAGATACCAACAAGCTTCGAAAGAACAATGAGCGTCGTTTTAACCCCAACCTACCAGCTGAGGCTAAAGTTACTTTAAGCATACTATTACGTCCTTTTGCAGATCTACGTCAAAAAGAGATTTCCATGTAATCAAAGAATAAGACGTTTCCTGTATTCCTACTCCTTTTTGGAACAAAGTTTCAAGTTTATCGGTCAGATCTCTCTTCTACCTGAGACGAAGGTACAAAGGTTCGTGGACTAATCTGCGTCTATACCAGTCCAGCCAGGGTTTAGACCCTGAACGCTCCTATTCAGGCTGGAAGATTTGCGAACTGAATAGCCGGTTTCTTCGAGGTAGAATCGCGTGACGTCATTTGTTTCTCCCCTGTCACGTTCTTTCTGCTTTCAACGCGCGTTCAAAGGAAATGAGCGATCTGTCCGCACGAATTTGTTACGAGACCGGGCGCAGGTAAAAATACATTTGCAGCTGGAAAATTATTCTCACTTTCTTTGAATCACTTTTATAAGCAAGTATTAACTCGTATCGCTCTTTCCGTATTTTCTTTCTCGATCTCTTCGTATTTTCTTTCTAGATCTCTGTTTACCTTAACTAACACAGAGATCGAAATAGCAGGTAATAATCGTAAAACGATCGGCGTGAAAGCACGCCGATGATTGCTCGCTTGTATGATCTCATATCGCGATTTACCGCCGGTTACGTAAATAAAACCAGATGAAAACTCGTTACTGTGCTAATTGAATGGTGATTGTGCAATCTTCGTTTTAACTTCCTCTTTTAAAAAAAAAAAAAAAAAAGTAGTTCCTCTCGCATTACATTCCCATCAAGATATAATTAAATAGCTATACAACTATCCATTAAACAATTTACATTTCTATCTCATAATAAAATACCACCATTAATTTATCATTCATCAACATATCTTTTTACATTACGTTTTCTACATTCTCTATTACGCAGTTTCGATCGTTGTAGGAAAAAAACCTTTTTATCCTTTACAACATGGAGCATCTGGCGACCGAGGCAAAAGTTGCGAATGCGTCCCTGACCCTTACCTGATCGACTTCTTTTCACCCGGTGGGGCCTAGCCGGAGCTTCACCCCGTCCCTCCGAAGGTTCCCTTCGAAAGGAGCAACCTGCCGTTGCCTGGCGTCTCTGCTCGAATCTCTCCAGCATCTCGCGCGCTCTCTCTCCCTCTCTCTCCCTCCTCACTCTCCTCTCCTCTTCTATTTCGAACACACGACTTATCCGACTCCGTCTAATGTTCGCAGACACGGGTATACGCGTCTCTGTTTCCTTGGTGCTGTGCAGCCAGCATGGAAGGGGCCAGAGGCCGAAGGAGAAGGAGAAGAACCAGTCGTGAACCAGAACCGACGGTCCTCAGAATCTCCCAGTCACCTCTTCGAGTCTGTACGGGGACCAGCGCGTGGATTTGTCCCGATCGTGTACTACGTGCACACCTCTCGATATTTTCCCGCTTCTTGGCGCGTAACAAACAAGCATCGTGCCGATCGATTCGATCATCGACCATCCTATCCACGATGACGACGAGGATACACGATGCGGGCAGGGTGGATTGACAACGAGGTGAGTCGATTTCGTATCGCGCACACGCGAAAACCGGTCGACGAACGCTATCCTATACTATGCAACAAGTTTTCTTCGTGACATTGTCCCGAAAAACCGGTATCGAACCGGTACGAAATTCCGCGATGCAATAATGCGTCGACGGATTATTGGATCGATGGACGGGTATAGGCGATATCTCTGATTAATTTTCTTTCATGTTTTCTGGTTGGAATATTTATGATTTCGTTCGCGATGAATATGCACGGTTTTTATCGTGGGATAGTGATTCCTTGACCGATTTGCGAGCGCCATGTTTATTTTTTTATTGTACATCGATGAATGAGAGAGTTGAGCATCGGAAACTCGATATTAATTATTATTCTGAAACGAAGAGTTTGAATATTGAAGATTTTAAATACTTTGAATACTGAAAAAAAAAAAAAAAAGAAAAAGAAAAGGTTAGTTATTATTATTCTGGAACAAAGATTTCACTTTATATGTAATTGAATTTAATTCAGAAAGAGAATTTCAACTCGTGATCCGATTAACGTTTAAATTAATATTTCTTTTTATTTATCGTAAATAACTCGCTGTCTTCTTTCATTGCAACGAAAATCATGAATGAAAATTCGATCTTTAAATCACGATCGATCGTCCCGTTCCTAGATCACGATATTTTAGTCCCGATCTCTGTATATAAATCGGGCGCCACGGCCGCGTTTATGGAATCGGAAATTCATTCTCGAAACGCGTAGGTGACTTTCTATCCGCGTACCCATCGTTGGCTCGAAGAAGCAAACTCCGTCGTCGAAGGACGATAGCTCGAAGAAGCGTGGGCCAAGTCGAATTCATCGAAGCCATAGAGGTCATTAATTATGTCCGGACTTAATCTGCCGCTAATGGCGAATTAATCGATATCGAAACGGAAGGAAAGGGAGTCACGGTTGAAAGGGATGTTGGACTAATTGATTCGCCCGGTTATTCAACGTCCACTCATTTACCCATTGATCGTCGACTCGGCAGGGCCAATGATATATTCATTAATGCGTCTTCCACGTATAAATTGCGACAATATATAGGTTATTGAGAATAATTATTCCATGCGTGCCGTGTACGCGGCTCGTTTTACGTGCGTATACAAGAGAAGTCAATAACCTGGGCTACACGACGACCGGCCTCGGACGATCGTAAATTCGCGATAAAATTCTGATAACGATGGACTGTGACCATCCTTCTATTAAACCAAATGCAAAATTCCCATGTATTGGCTTTACGCGTTTATATTAGGCAATAATAATCGAGAAAGCTTTCTCGATTCTTTTCCTCGATTCGGAGAAGGAGGAAGGTGCGAGGAACGTGGAGAAGAAATTTTTATTTTTGTTAATTTTTAATTTTTGAAAATATATATATATATATATATATATATTTCTATCGTAAAATAACAACAACGGAACTTTTTTATCCGATTTCAATCGGATTCATAGGATTAATAAATAAGTTTTTGCATATGATTTAACTCGATGTCCGATTTCTGCGAATAACAGTGGTCGAATAGTTACCAAATTTAAATGATGATGTAATAAAAAAATACTCGATCACGTAGCTTTTCAACTGTTGCTCAAACTACTACACCTACGCCGCTGATACCGATTTGCATATCGCATTCCGCTATTTCTTCGTGTTTACCAGCGATCCGATCGCTGCTTACATTCCGCACGCGCATAATCTCGTGCTCGTGGAAACAGAGTAGAGTTCGGTAACGTGGAAATATGACGACAAGACACATTGTTTTCGTCGTCACGTCACGATCGGGTATGTCAGATTTTCGATTCGTCTTCGAGTTATCGTATTCGCGTAATATCTTTGCGAAAATTGTTTGAAAAGAATTTATCGATTGTTAAAGTGAAAAGTTCGTTGGAGAAGTTGTAAGAGTTGTATATAGATAAGATATTTTTAACGAATATTGTGAAAATTATGCGTGTAACAATTTCTTTTATGCCGTGTTAAATGGATTGATACGTATAAATGTGTGATGATTAATTTAGAACAGATAAGGTTCGAATATAACTTTGTTCCAAATAGATACGAGATTATTTATATATGATCGGAATAGTCAACGTCGCACAGTCAACTGTCGAGTATGCGTTTAATAAGATCAGTTTAACGATTGACATTACATGCGTCAAATAAGATTCGTTATATTCCGTTAAAATGGAGGGATTTTATATCACACGAGGCATTGTTGCAAAATAAATAAAATAAATACTTTAACGAATCGACAAACGTGTTTGCACACGCAATCGTCAGATTAGACACACCTCCATTCGGTGCTAATTCTTTGGATACACATCGCGACGTTCACTAGTATTTTTAGAAAGAATTTGCGTCATAAAACTTTAAACCTTCCTTCAAAAATAACAACATAACAATAATTTTAGCATATCCTCAAATTCCTTCCTACCTCTATATCCATAAATCAAAAAGCTTTCAATGTTATTTCCTGATATCCAACGCTTAAACTTTTCAAATTTATAATTCCAAATTATTTTCACCAATTCCAATTTAATCTTCTCGATACATCGATACTTAAATATTCCATATTTCAAATTCATCACTCCAATTTAATTTTCTCGATATCAATATTTAAATATTTCTCCAAATTCATCATTCCAATTTTCTTCATACAACACTTAGCACTTGTTTTCAAAATAATTCCAAATTATTTTCACCAATTTCAATTTAACCTTCTCGATACATCGATACTTAAATATTCCATATTCACCTTCAAATTCATCCAATTTAATTATCTCGATACAACACTCAACACTTGTTCTTAAATTTATAACGTTCCAAAAATTCTAAATAATTATCTAAACAATTTCCTCGTATTCCTTCGACATTGCATCGCAAATTTCCTGAAGCCACTCCAAATGATTTTCCACCGTCTCCACAGTTTCCCAAACATCGCCTCGTATTTCTCGCGGAAACAACGCCTCGATTATTTACGCGTTCCCGCGAATCGACACGTCCCAAGTTCCTTTAAACAACGGACACGATATTTATAATGCACGGCTGGCAAAGTGATCTCTCTCTCTCTCTTTCTCTCTCTCTCTCTCTCTCTCTCTCGATATACCAAGATCCGCGGCATTTCTGTCGATACATATAAGGATAGCATCGCGACAACACCACCCCCTTTACCTTTGCGTCCTCCTTCTCTCCTCCTCTTCTCTCCCTCACCGCCACTTGTGCACAGATCCCCCTCAGGGGATGCGCAATTAACGCCACAGACCCGAACTTATCTCCAATAATCCGTGGATGGAAACGGATCAGACCGCCGTTAAACGTTTGTTGTTCAATCCTCGAATAAAGTTTATCGATCGTACAGCGATCGAAAAACGAATCGAGAGAATGAATTTTGAAAAATTGTTCAATTTCGAAAATTGTTTCCTGGACGAAGTTGATCTCCTCAGCGTTCGAAACGAGATCTTCGCGTTTCTTTCGAGGACGTGAAGGTGGATTTACGCGGTATAATTCAACGTAAGTTTCGGAATTGTTGAGGATTGGATAATTGGATGTGTAATTATGGGGAGCGCGAGTTCTGTAATAAGAATTCTTGGAAGATTTTTTTGCCCTTTTTTGTTTAGTCATTCTTGGATCGCATCGTGCACGCATTTATTTCTTGTATTTGTAAATAGAAGATTTTTACCAAGTAAGATTGAAATTCTTGGAAAATATGCTTTCTGTTTATTTGAATAATCATTATATCCTCTATTGATATATTTCTATTTAGCGATTTCTAAATAGAAATTTTTAGAAAGTTTATATTTTATCTCGTTACTTATTCATTCATAGATACAATTTATATATATACATACATATATATATGATAATCTTAAATTTGTTAATTAAAATTGAGAGTTACATAATAACGTTCTTGAAAATCTCAAAAGAGACAAGCAAACTTTCCATTTTAAAAGTACGTAGCTCGATACATTTCCTGTTCACACCGCGATAATTCGTTTTCATATTTTTTTATCTTCGTAGAGAATATTTATCACCCGTTTCTCCGATGCTGTTCGAAACGTATGTTACGCTACCATACATCCGACATCGTTGCACATGTGCAGCGTTGTTACGCAACTATTTGTAATACTCGTTTTGTTTGACTTGCAACAAAGGAGAGTATTTAGCGCGTGTACATTCTAGCCACTTATATGCTAATCCGTGCACATTTTATCTGGGACGTCAATTGGCGTGACGTCGTCCATTTTTCGTCGGCGAGTGCAAGCTAATTCCTATCTAATTAGTACTAATTAATTTATTGGAAAGCCCGCGAAGCGCAAAGAATTTTCTTTCCATCGAAAATTGATCCACGGAAATTAAATCCATTTTGCTCAATTATACACGGGATAATGATTTTCGACTTGTTTGCTACGCGGTAAAATTGTTTTTCCTCTTTTCTTATTCGAATCTTCATAATTATTTACTGTCAAAACAAATCGATTCTTTTCACATTACATTAAAATTCTTTAGACTTTCCATTGTCCATTCCTATTTATTTACATTTGGTTTCTTTTCTTTTCTTTTCTTTTCTTTTCTTTTCGCGCTTCGTGTTAATAAAACGCTTCTGCATACGTAATGACGAGGAATCGTTTCGCCAACAGGTCGTTAAACCGAAGACGAATCGAAATAACCGAGTGGAAACGACGAGTTCCGTGTATCGATTTCGATACGAAAGTTGTACGTGGGGAAGAGGTTTTGATATATCATCGGGAACAGTGTTTTAATAATTTTAATAACAGGAAGAGAATATATATATCGCGAGAATCGAATCGAAAAAAGGAGGAATCGTACGTTCTTGGAAGGGAAATTAATTGAGATCGAAAAACGAGATGGAAAAATTCCTCCCTCCCCTGTTCGATTTCGAAGCATATCCTCGAAATCGGGCGAATTTTCTGTTAATTACGCGTGGCAGATTAAACAAATAAACAAGAGATGGCTGGCAGGCAGGCAACAACCCGTTTTCAACCGTATCTCTCGACTTATTCATTACCTTTCATCGACCCACCGCCCGTACCGGCAAATGGAATCCTTATTTGGCGCACACTTCGTTCCGAAGCTCGTTAAAAGCGAGCAGTAGAAAGTCCGTGGAAAGCAACGGGGCCCAACCTCGTCGTCGAAGAGAAGAGAGGCTTGGCCGCGTTATCGATAACTCCTCACCAATTTTCCGTCACATTTCGGTTTCTCGTTTTTCCATTCCACGAATGTGTACAGTGGATTATAACTGTCGGTTTGCAAACCGAGTGAGGCTTCTTCGTGGAACCGTGGAGAAATAGTTGGATAATTGGATCGAAAACTATTAGAGTCCAAGTTTCGATGGATTTTTAATCCCTATGGTATATGGTTTATTTGTAGATTTTAGATGTTTTCATCAGTATTCTTTTTGCAAATTTTACGGTTTGCGTTGTTTAGTAAAAAAAAATAAAGATTCAATGTGGTAATCTCGATGCTGTTCAGAACTCAGAATTTGCTTTGTATTTCATCGAAGAAATATAGGAAACTGTAGAGTACTTATAGCTATAAATTATTTCTTTGGATCTTAGAGGATACATTACTTAAGGAATAAAGAGTATTTATTTATTATTACCATAAATTATCTCTTTGGATTCTAGAGATTCGAACGTGATATTATATTTATGGAATATTCGACTAAAAGAATTCGTTTTGTGTTTTTATTAAAAAAGTATAGAAAACGAGTAGCGAGTATTTACGCTATAAATTATTTCTTTGAATATATAATATTTAAGGAATAAAGAGTATTTATTCCTTATTAAGAGTATAAATTATCTCTTTCGATTTTAGAGATTCGAACGTGATATTACATTTATGGAACATTCGACTAAAACTCAGAATTCGTATTTTTATTAAAAAAAATATAGAAAACGAGTAGCGAGTATTTACGCTATAAATTATCTCTTTGGATCTCTAGAGATTCGAACGTGATATATTCAATTAAAACTGAGAATTCTCTTTGCATTTTTAAAAAAGTATAAAAAATAACGAGTAGCGATAAATCATCCGTTGCAGTTATCCAATATTTACATAGTCGTTTAGAATTGCAATGAATTTACTAGATGCTCGTTCGAAATTCCTGGGAGCAAAGTTGACTTTTCCACTGACTGAGATCAACGATTCTCTGTCAGCGACTGTACCCAATTGATGGAAAACGAGTTTCGCGTGGTATTGTTCGTTAGTATTTGCCCGAGCCATGTTTAACGAGGTAGTTTACTGTTTGCTGAAACGAACTGATATAATTGTGGTCGATTTTATGGAGATTCAGCAATCCGTTGCTTCGTTTCCCATTCCCTCGTTTACGTATTCTTTTTTTTTTTTTTCCTCTTCTCCCTCCCCCTCACATGTATTATTTCGCGATGTACATATTCGCGAAATACACGGTAAAAAAAAATCGATGGATGCCTGCCACGAGGCAAATTCGAACGGTTGATTTCTCTTTTTTTCGTCTCTCTCACTTGTTGCGCGCGTATCGTATAAATGTCTGTTACAATTACTTTACACGCCATCTGTCTAATTAACCCGAGAATGAAACACGGATGATATTCGCGTTTCGTCACATGACGCGTTATTATTATTATACCTCCACGATAATTGGTGAAATGCGATATTATATTTAGCACGATTAATTAGCAACACTTGCTACTATAATTATTTCACAATCGTCTCTATCAATTAATTCAAGACGAAACGTACGACTATAAACATACGCGTACATCCATCGTTTCATCGATATATATATATATATATATATCATCGTTTAAAGCCCGTTTTGTATTCTTCGAATTATTATTCCATCAATTATTCGTTACGCTTTATTCTCCATTTTCTTTTTTTTTTTTTTTTTATCGTGAATCGTTTATTCCTCTATTCCTCCAATAGCCCCTTTCGCGGGCACACCTAAACGACCTTGACATTATTTCCTCGTCCACGTACGTGGCACTCGACGATGTTAATAATCGGCAAACACGCCGGCGTCGCGCTTTTGATAGTTATGGGAATAACTCGTGGTATACGGTGCGTGTAACGTCGTCATCGGGCTAGCGTAATCGCCTTGAAATACGCTCCGCGAATACGTAATCCGCTCCTCGCGGCTACATCGTTATTCGCGAGATGCGCGATCATTCTTAATTAACCGAACGTTACGTTCGGCCGATTCACATGCCAACCGCGACTATATAGCATATATACGCTCGATCGAAACCATCCCGGAATTTATTCTTGCTCGCTTCGCTTGGAATTATAGAACTATTTCTGACTTTGTGAGTTTATCGAGTGAATAGAAATTTTGAAAGATTTTTGTAGATTGAAAAGAAATTTTGTAGATTGAAAAATTATCAGCCGTTTTTCATACGTATTTTTCATTCGAGTTGTACGAATGAAAAACACTTTATTCTGGCGAATAATATAAGGTTTCTAACTTTGTGAGTTGTCAAATAGTAGAAATTTTAAAAAGATTGAAAAATTATCACCCGTTTTTGATACGTATTTTGTATAAATGTATTTTTTATTCAAGTTAAACTAATACCTAGAATTCCCTGGCGAGTAATATAAGGTTTCTAACTTTGTCAAATAATAGAAATTTTAAAAAGATTGAAAAATCATCACTCGTTTTTGATACGTATTTTTCATTCAAGTTGTACGAATACCTCAAATACTTTATTTCCTCGCGAATAATACAAAATTTCTAACTTTATGAGTTTAGAATTGTAATAAAAATAATAAGAAAGAAATTTTAAAACGTAGATTGAAAAATTATCACGTTTTTCATACGTAAATGTATCTTTCATTCGAATTGAACGAATACTTCGAACACTTTATTCTGGCGAATAATATAAGTTTCTAACTTTGTGAGTTGTCAAATAGTAGAAATTTTAAAAAGATTGAAAAATCATCACCCGTTTCTGATACGTAAATGTATTTTTCATTCAAATTGAAATTTAAATACTTTATTTCCTCGCGAGTAATACAAGATTTCTAACTTTCTGAATTGTCAAATAGTAAAAATTTTAAAAAGATTGAAAAATCATCACCCGTTTTTGATACGTAAATGTATTTTTCATTCAAGTTGAACGAATACCTAGAATTCCCTGGCGAATAATATAAGGTTTCTAACTTTGTGAGTTGTCAAACAATAGAAATTTTAAAAAGATTGAAAAATTCAATTTCCTTGTAAATAATACAAGATTTCTAGCTTTGTGAGTTGTTAAATAATAGAAATTAAAAGGATTGAAAAATCATCATTCATTTTTGATACGTAAATGTATTTTTCATTCAAGTTGTACGAATACCTCAAACACTTTATTTCCTCGCGAATAATACAAAATTTCTAACTTTATGAGTTTAGAATTGTAATAAAAATAATAGAAATTTTAAAACATAGATTGAAAAATTATCACCCGTTTTGATACGTAAATATATTTTTCATTCAAGTTGAACGAATACTTCGAACACTTTATTCCCTCGCGACTAATACAAGGTTTTCCCTTTACAATTGTATTGGAATTGCTACAATATTGCCGGTAACACGTACAAAGTAATATTTCACTTTGCCTCGCTATTTCGCTATCTGATCCCACCTACTCCAATTTTTCTCTCTCTTCCTCTCATTTTTGATCAAAGTACGACGAAGAAACGGGTGTCCAAGTAATTTGTTAAGCGTCGTTCTTGAGTAACAAATCTTTCAAAAAATGAATTGAATTTCGGAGAAGAGAAATTTCTCCCGCTTTATCGTCGCAGCGCGATATTCGAGAGAGAATATTAGCAACGCATTGGTAAAAAAAAGTTGAACGAGTTTTCCCCGAGTTTCGTTTTTTTTTTCTCCCGGTTAAAAGAGGAGAAAGAGGATGAGTTGATGGACGTATTTCTCGACCGAGAAATGGAAAATTGCAAAGTTATCGATGTATACTCGTCGATAGACGCTCGTAGATCGTTGAAAAAAGTTAAGTCAATCTACCTATCTATCCCCCGTCCCAAAGTATTCTTCCTTCACAATCTGAATCGTGCACATCGATATTTCCATTTTCATTATTCGTAATAACTGATCAATGTATTGTTCAACCGATTTAAATACGAGCGAATACCGTGTTTACACGCGTAATATTTTCACAATTATAATTATCATCAATTAATCTACCACGCACTAATAAATAATCCAATATATAAAATAAATACGTACGTACGAGGCAAATCGATCCAAATCGTGGCGAACACGTTCGAATCGATATTATTATACCATATTCGCTCGCATATCCATCACTCCTCTTCCTTAACAATCGAACATTCATATTTTTTTTGAACATCTGAGTCGCAAACAGGTCTCCTATTTAGATTTATCTAAGCGTGTATTCTCATCGAATCACACGGAGTTATTCACCCAACGACGAACTTGTTTTGCGTGAAAACAAGTTCCGCGTTTCGAAGGGGATGGAAAATAATTCGATCGAGAGAAACTCGGACGCGTAATAAGTCAGATGGAATGAGTCATAGCTGGTCTCTTTTGCTCGAGTTTTTTTTTTTCCGCCGATAATTATTTGAATGACCGATAATCCAATGGCCGTTCAACCTACCCGGCACGTTAATGCACTCCCGGTATGCGATCTTTTCATCAAATTAACAACACTCGCGTGTGCTCTCTTATGTATATATATATATATATTGACCACACTGCGCGATTAGGAAAGGAAATAACAGCGATTACGCGTCGAGAAATTATATGTATCTCTCCGTTAATCGTAGACATTAGATTTTCTCTCCAAACGTATACCTTTTCCGTGATGGCCGATGTGGATCGAACTTTACCGAACTCACCGATCTTTTTTATCGGTTTATATTTATATCTGAAAGGGGTGGGATAATAGGAGGAGTACACGTTAATTGTTCTTGGTGCGAATAATCTCTAATTTTGGATTATTTTAATTATCGAGACGATGGAAATTCGGCGATCCTGTTCGTTCACAGAGAATCGAGGATAAAGTTTTGAATACTGTGTATCGTATGGATACTCTGAATCGTATTATTTAATAAAGGAAAACAGAAGAAAATATTCGTAGATCGTTCCTTTCTTTTCGATCGATTAATTAAAAAAATCAGGTGTAAATATGCTCGGATATTTCGTTTTAATTACTCGACGAAAGAAGAAATATCAACGTTTTAAAAACGAAAGGTTTCCTTTTTCCCCAGAGATAATTAAATTTAGTGATATCCGGCGAAAACGAGGGAATTACCCGTGACCCATATAAGCAAATAGGAATAGCCTCGTCTTACGATTATCGAGATTAAGGTGACAATGAGAGATGGAAGAATGACGTAACACGTGTCAATATAAATTCGATTATCTTATCGCGAGCACGATGAGCCTCCGCGCGAATAAATCCCCTCCCGTGTTTACCTGGGTTACGTTGAAACAGCTTTTAACATCGCAACAGATGGTTCTAGCTATTTATACGAGGAAGTGAGAATCGTTTATTACACGCATTTGCGTGGTACAACTTGAATGGCGAGGAAAGAGAGCGAGAAAGAGACAAGATCGGTGATGTAAATCGTGGAACGTAGGATCGTTTTTATTTCACGTGAAACGATCGATGATTCTTCAGTGCATACCGGTTGACGCGAATCGAGGAGATTAAATAATTTTAATTTTAATTTTGATTAAATAATTTGAGGTTTTGAATTTGAGGATCGTGAGTGATACCTCACGATGGTGATAAAATTTGATCGATTAGTGAGATTTTATTGTGATAAAAGTGACTTTTAAAGAAAGAAAATGACCGACGATAATTTGTCGTGTTTGTATTATTCAATTTTGATTTTTTAATTTCCTCTAGAGAGTAGAATGAAATGTGTGAAATAATTTTTTTTCGTATAAAAACTCGGGGAAAGAACCAGTCTCTGCTTCTTTTTAACTTGCAAGCACGATCGTTAAATCAAAAACTGTAAACTTGATTGCAAGAAGAAAAAAATTATTTATAAAAAAAAAAAATTCGTGGGACGACAATTGATATTGGAAATGAGAGAACTGGAACTGGAATAATTCAAATTCATTAACATGGGTATTAGAACATTTTAATCACGGTGATAAAAAGTAACGTGACATGTCGTACAGAAGACAGGAATTAGAGATATGAAAATTTAATTTCATTAATGCACGTGAATATCCATTTTATAATTTCTAAAACAGGCTGAACACGTTGATACTCGCCCGTTAGAAATGATAAATGAGGTAATAAAAAGAGGAGTCGATACTGGAAATTTATTCCAGTTGATTGTATACAGCTACAAGCTGGAACCAGTTTTTTATTTTTTTTCGACCACATCTCGTTCACATCTTGCGCCATCTTCAAAATGATTGGAATAGTCGGTGAAAAAAACAGAAGCCTTTATAATTATAATAAAATAATTGATTTCTGATTTCGATTCATAAGAATATTTTACATAAAATTATAAATTCTAAAGGCAATACAATAAGACATTTTCCGTCGAATCTTAATCTCGAATGAATCTCCTCGATTTCCTCGATTCGAAGATAGAAATATAAAATCGCCGTTTTAATTGAAAGATCTCGAAACGTTTCTTGCCGACACAATGCAACTCGAAACTCGCATTCAACAAACTGAATACACCTTTTAGCGCCTGCTTTGTTATTGTAATCAGAAGCCTGATAAATGGAAACGCAAAAGCGGAAAATCAAGGAAAGGAAGAAATATATATATATATCCACCCCTTTATTACAACGAATATCTTTTCTTAATTATCGAATTCTCGATTTTAAAAATTTTAATCGTAAAAATAACTTCCAAACGTTTATTCAAAATTCAAAACAATTGTAAGAAATATTTAAATTTCGTAAAATCAATTTGGAATAATTTCACAATCGTTTTCATTTCGCGAATCGATCAGTTTTGCACGAACGAATTCTCCCCGTTTCCCCGAAACACGGTCGAGAATAACGTAAATCATCCGGTCAATTAGAGAAAACCTTCGAACGCCCCCCTCCCCTCGCGTCGAAAGCGAGCACAATGCACCCTCGTGCGTGTCAAACGCAAGAACCGTATTGGTGACTGTGCTTTTTAATCCCTCGTTCGTGGCACAACAACCCGGAAACAATCCAACAATCCTCCTCCGTTCCGGGGACACGTTCGTAATCCCCATGCGACGGAAAACGTGGCGAGGTGGCAAAAACTCCGGCGCTGATCGAAAGGAGAGGGCCACGAGGGTATAACGACGCGTGGCAAGAAGCTTGGGAATGGGGCGGGGAGTCGAGGCGAAGGAGGAGGCAAAAAGGAAGGAGAAGCGAGGAGAACGTTAAGGATGCAAAGAGAGAGAGAGAGAGAGAGAGAGAGAGAGAAAGGATAGAGAAAGAAAGGAGGAGAGGGAATGCGAGAGCGAGTTAATTTGGTCGTATATATTGTGCGTTTGTGCAGTTAGGAATAAAAAGGGTTAAAAGGGAGAAACGAGAGGAAATAAAAACAGAATAAGAAATAGGGTGGAATAAAGTCTAGTGTGCTTGTCAAGTTGAAGAGGATAAAAAAAGGAAAGCGATAAAAAATAATGAAATATGATGAGAGAGAGAAAAGAGAAGAGAAGAGACAAATAAAGTTGATCCTGCAGGTTCTTCTTTCTTAAAATTTATTAATATTATCGTACAAATTGTTCTAGAGATTTTTTCTTTTTGCCGATACAATTTTTATAAAAATTTTTGTTTGAAAACTGATACTTTTCACCGTGTATATCGCGCATTGTAAAATTGAAGGTGGAAAGAGAAGAATGATAAAAAGATATTCAAAAAAAAAAAGCGAAAAAAACTTTATCCAACATCATAGAGAGACAGGCTCGCTCTCTCGTGTTTCGAAAAACACGAACGCCGCGCGAGGCTTTGTCGCTTCTCTTCTCGCCAGTTTAGGCAGAAAATACACCGGTCATTCGGTTTTCTCGCGCTCCTCGTATCGCCTGTTATTTATACCTGGTGGTTACGCCTCGATTTTCATTCCTTCGTCCTCTTCGCCCTCGTTTTGCGTGCGCATTGTCGCGTCGGATCTCGTTCTGCTATTCCTTCGAGATGCCTTCCCCGTCTCCCTCCACCATCCCCGCTCCATCCGCAGAAAACGAGTCGACGATTTTCCATAAAATGTCCGGCAATAAAAACAGCGGGGAACGACGACGACGACGACGACGACCACGGGTCCAACGGATGAAATTATATTCAAACGACGTTCGAACGCTGTTCCCCCTCCCTTCCCCCACTCACTTCTCAGATCGTCGACGAGGCATCTAATGGAATCTACAAACGGCCGAGCTGCGTATATGGAGGAGGAGAGCGTTGTTCGCGCGAAATGTCCCCGGTTGCCGGTCTTTAAAGCTCTCTTAAAGGAATACTTGCTGCTTGTATGAACCGGGTCGTGCGTTATTCATGTGGCGCACGCGTGTGCGTAATGTGCATGGGCGAACGAGAAAGGCTGATAGAGGTAAGCCCACGTGAGCTCTCTTATGCTCCATGAAACGTACCGGGTGGAACCAAGTGTCCGAGCCGTAAAACCCTTCTGGGATTAGCCATTCCCTCGACGTTTCCTCGCCAGGGGAGAAACGACGCAATCATCCATTACGATTCGGTACAAAAAAGATTGAAAGAAAAAAAAGGAAAAGAAGCGGAAAGTCGTCGATCATGATTAATCGTTGGAAATGAAATTCTCCGGTCTCGATTTTCGCTCAGATTTTTACGAATCGACACGATTCGTCGTTGAACGAAGTATCGAACGTTCGTTTAATCCTGAAACATCCGCGATTATATATATATATCGATAAGAGAGAGAGAGAGAGAGAGAGAGCAAAATCTCGAAGGAGTCAAAAGGAGTCTCTCTCCGTCTCCTTTCACCCTCGAGCTTTCAACTTCCGGTCCAGATTACTCCTCTCCTCCGCGAAGAAGAAGAAGGAGGAGGATTCTATCGATCGCGTAGGAGCAGCCGAGAACCGAGTTCTGATATCGACAGCGCGAAAATTTACGTTGCTTCGAAGCGATTAAACGAGGAGGATCTCTCCCTCCTTCCGCTTCCTTCGCTTGCTTCGAGAGTCGAGCGGAATACGGATGTTCGTTCCATCCTCCCCCGATTATCGTCGTTACACGCGAATATAAATAAATATGCGTGAACAAAATAACACGACGATAATAGAGAAAGTGATTGGCCGAAAGCGTTTCCAAGGCACCCCTTACATTCGATCACCCACACTCTGCACTTCTCCTCTCCGTGCACGCGAGAGGAGAAAACACACGGCGCGGCGTCGTCGTCGTCGTCTCCGCCGCCGCCGCCGCCGCCCACGCGGCTTACGCCTTCGTGAAGGCTGTCGGTTGCATCAGGCCCTGGTGTTACAGGCCCAATAAAGGAGCACTCACACACGCGTGACACGGGTGAAACGAGCCGCGATAAAGGAGAAAATAAAGAGAGGAAGTCTAGCGGGTATAATTAATTCACGGAAAGAGGAGAAATTGCGAATTGTCCTCGATGCCGTGACGCGAGATTGCATCGTGCCTGTCTTCGATCGCGTTATTTGATCGTTATTTGAACGGTCATTAGCATAACGAGGCATATTTGATTTATATATATATATATTGTTATACACGTCGAGATACTCGGTTTGAATCTGTTTCACGTATGGTGAATAGATTTTCTAGGTCGAACAAATTTCAATCCTTGACTGATCCTTGACTCTAGATAGAGTAGAGATTATATCGTGGAATATTATATCGAGTAAAAAAAGATTTATATCTTTTATAAACGAATGCTCGATTCGAGGGATATAATCATATTTTTTATTTCTTTTTTTTTTTTTTTATATCAGCATCGGCTTATTTATGTATCGGCTTCTCTCGATATTTGCAGAGGATACGTTTCATACGTCCCTCTTCCATTTCCACACATACACACGCTTGGCATCCTTTCCTCAAAGATTTGCCAACTCTTTCGAAAATGTCGGATTCCTGTCGAATTATTTGACAAGCAAGCTGGATTCGGTTTCGTTAAAGTCGTTTATCGGCGAGGAATTGGCACAATTCTGTTACGATGTGTGCCAATTCCTCGCCGATTTGTGTCCTGTATATATGAAAACGAGAACGTTCAGTCAAACGTGGTATTTATATAAATATCGAGAAAAATGTAAATGCAAAATACGTGGAAAACCGGTGCAATGATATCACGATGTTAATACGTGTAACGATACAAGAAAATGATCACATATTGAAAACGATTTCGAATTTTCGAATGTACCATGCGAATCTTTCTTTTTAAACATCCTGTGAATTGTAAATTTTTATTACAACTTACTGTATAAAGGAAAAAAGGAAAAGAAACAACTGACGAGTAATTCCTCGAGTTGTATAAAACTTGAATAATAACGTGGAAATTGATTTTCTACGTTAACAATATCGCGAAGGGGAAATATAATTTGTTATGAACGATGAAGCCAAATGGTGGAATAACTCCAACTCGCTAAGAATAGTTCTCTCGATCTCTCTCTCGTAGGATTTAATGCTCGAAGCGAAGAATGAAAATGGCTACGCGCGATTGACGCGGGATTAATGCGCGTTTCTATTTCTCGAACAACAAGAGTATTTAATCACGCCGACTGCTCGATTCGTTCGAAATACAACGCGCTCTCGTGCGATCGATTTCCTCGCCTCGACGTTTCATCTGGGAAGAGAAATATCGCGCGTCCTTCTTCCCATTCCTTTTCGTTTGTCATCCATTTCGATTCCGAGATGTTAATTGAATTTATATGGGACGATTATGCAAAAATTCTCGATCGATTATATCGATTTTGCATCGAAGCAAGGAGCTGTGGTGGAGCAATGCTCGTGGAACACAGTATATAAGAATGTTAACGCAACCACGTTAACGCGCACCAATATCTTTCGAGTCGGTTTAAAATTTCGGCCTCGACAAATTGGAAAATGAAAGTTGCGCCGATCGTTGAGATTGCCTGCCTCATTTTCGTTCTAACGAGCGGTTTCGCGATGGAATATACGATAGGTGATAAATTAGACGTTTGATTTAACGACTGTCTCCTCCATGGAATTATCTCCAATCCCGTGTTTATTATCCGCTTGGTTATACGTTACAACTAACCTATAAATTATTTCACGGAATGAAACATCTCTATATTTGAATTTTTCCATTTTCCACGTTCGATTATCATTCATAATATTCATTATTCCGCTCAATTTACCATTATAACCTAATTATACAATTATACGACCACGTCTGATTAATTAGGATATCCAATTACCTCGCTTCGGTAACAAACAACGGAAAAATGATTTATTATCATGGATAAGTAACCTAATTATTAGTTATTTCGTTATATGTAATTAATCGCGTCGAACATACGTCTCGTCACGAATTACTTTACGCAAAATCACCTCTCGAACCGTTTCGCTCTTTCGATCGAATCGTCATTTTTTTCCATCGATTTTTCTCGCCGAGTCGCGGACAAAGATCGTAGACGCGATCGAGGATGCCGAGGAAGTAACAGGCCGGAAGTCGTTCATTCGGCCGACGATATCTATGCAAAAGAGGAGAGGTCTGGCTGATCCTTCGTTCTTCAACCGTATATTCGATTCGTATATTCGATTTCTTCTTCTCCACCGCGTTCTCTACGAATAGTAGCTAGGAAACGACATTCGATCCCGAGCGCAATTGTATTCGCGGCTTTGTTGTTTTTGCTCGGCAAACCGCACCGGTAATTGCATCTCGTCATTTTTCATAGCTATAACTCTCGCCTGTCTGTCTCTCGCCTTCTTCCTGCATGTGCAACGCACTCGGCTCCTTTATTTCCACGAGCGATATTTCCTCGTGGAAAAAATTAAAAATTTTTCTAACGGACCATTGGCGGGGAACAAGTGGCGGTAATTTCGAATTCTCGAACTTATTCTCTCAGACGATTACTCTTCTAGTATGTCGAATACGAGTCGTTTGCTAATTTTATATATATATCTTGGTTTCGAAGGAGAAAATATACGACAGATTAAAATTTCGTAATGGAGTTTCGTGATGGATTAATTTTGTCTCTCGTGCAGTTATCGTGCGAGGAAAAAAGGCGAGAAAATTTTTCGTACGTGGAAAGTTTCTTGGATCAAGGTTGACATTGCGACGGCTTCCTATCGGCCAGGAATGTTTTCGGTTAAAAATATGGCCGGCCGCCGTTACCTATAATTAACCACGGTCGATAGACTGTGAAGTCAATCTAATTTCTTCCGGCGCGAAAATAAAGCGACGCGTGTTTAAATTTGTTTGTTTCTTTTTTTTTTTTTTTTTAATCTATCAGATCTGGGAGAAAAATGGCAGGAATGACGGTCGATTGAGTCATTGGCGGGCATTGAAAAATGGCGATGAGATAATCCAAATCGTTCGTCGATCAAAAGCTAATCAAAATCTAATATATTGCAAATGGACTCGTAATCAATTCGTAATCGTTAAAATGTGAAAAAGATGAACATAATGGGCGCGAAGGGGGAAAGTTGAAGAGAAATTTTTTTTTTTTTTTTTAAAGGGGAAGAAAGTGCAGTTTTCGCGAAACATAAAAGAGAAAACTAGTCGTCGACCATACATTACACTTTAAAAGAAGAATTCACAAAGATTTCGAAAGACGACGTTTTAAAACACGTTCCTTTTTTATTAAATATGTACATCAGCATTCCTCATTACGATCTTCTCATCACGATCTTCTTCTCAACCATTCATCGGCTTCGATGACTTTTCATTACGAAGATCAATCAGGAGGAATCGATAGCTTAACCCTGTCCTGATCGATAGAAGATACTCGCGAGTCCAACTCCTATTTATATCCTATTACCGAGCTAAGCGAGAAATAGAGAGATCAATTTCACGCTTAACTAAATCACGCGTATTGGCGTGTCGAGAAATCCTTGAATCCGTGCACGGTTCATTGTGTTCACGGTGTGTGTATTTTAATTAAACGTTGCCGCTACGTCGAATATAAATACAAATATTTTAGAACAGAACTTTCGTCTCGAAGTTAATAAAAATCTTTTATTCCGCTTTGTCGAAAGTAGCGTTTCACCGTCGCAGGAAAAAAAAGAAATAATAAAAAATACGATGTCGATTCGATCTCGTGTTCTCCGACAAACTACGATGCGCGGAACTAATTCGAAGGAAAAGTCGTAGCCTCGGCTATGAACGGAATCTCCATTAATCGAAATCGAAACTTCGTTCCGTGGCGAGAAAATAGTTTTCAAATTGAAACAAGTTTACAATAGAATCTTTATCTATAATCATTCTAGATGTATTCCTGTTTGAATATGCTCCATTTCATCGAAAACATCGGCGCAACGATCTTCGTCGAGCAAGATTAACCGGTTTACTTTCCATTTGTTTTGTCGGCAAATTTCACTCCCCCCGTTTTAACTCCGTCGATATTTGTAAACTGTCGAAACTAAATAGGAGGTAATTAGGAAACTTGAGTCATTCGGTGCGTGACACGGGCCAACCGTGCTATTCAATATCCATCCAAAACTGGCAACGCGTTTAGAATATTAATAATATATAACAGTGAAATTTTACAAATTGCTAGTTGGTGTAATAAGCAACGAGTTATCGATAACGAGATACAAATTGCACGGCAATTTTATAAAATATAAATCGCTTAAATTAACATATTTAACTTGTAAAATTCTAACTCGTCGATTTAAATTAATAGATATTATTAGTTGGTAAATTGTATGTGAAAAATTCGTACGCGATTCTAAACAGTGATTTACACAAGATATTTTATTTTACTAGTAATATCACGTAGAAAATGATTCTTTTAAATTAGTGCAAAGTTTATTTTTTCTCGATTTATTCGTTCCTGTTTTCTAATAATAATCATTATTATTATTGTATTGTAACGTGAAATTATAACTTGTCGATTTAAATTAATAGATATTATTAGTTGATAAATTATACATGAAAGATTCTAAACAGTAATTTACACAAGATATTTTATTTCACTAATAATAATTAGTACAAAAATTAGTACAGAGTTTGTCTCTTCTCGATTTATTCGTCCGTATTTTCTGACATTATTATTATTGTATTTAACGTGAAATTCTAACTTGTCAATTTTATTAATGAATATTATTATCAGTTAATAAATTACAAATTAATCACACACGGAAAAAAACGAACGACTCTTTCAAATTAGTTTTCTCGGTTCCTCATCGATTCATTTTTATCAAAGGATATTATTAATCAATGAATCGATATCGAAAAAATATTTTCCTTTTCAGAAATTAATCAATAATGTGTGAAAAAAGAAACGACTCTTTCAAATTGCTATATTCCTCGTCCTTCCTTCGCTTATTCGTTCATATTTTTTTTCTCATCGTATTCAATTTTTATCAAAGGATATCATTATCATTAGTTAAGGAATCGATAAAAAATATTTTCCTTTTCAGAAATTAATCAATAATGTGTGAAAAAAGAAACGACTCTTTCAAATTGCTATATTCCTCGTCCTTCCTTCGCTTATTCGTTCATATTTTTTTCTCATCGTATTCAATTTTAATCAAAGGATATCTTCATCATTAGTTAAGGAATCGATAAAAATATTTTCTTTTTCAGAAATTAATCAACCGACAGTAATGTGTGAAAAAAGGAACGATTCTTTCAAATTGCTATATTCCTCGTCGTTCGCTTAGTCGCTCGTGTTTTTTTCTCATCGTATTCAATTTTTATCAAAGGATATTATTAATCAATGAATCGATATCGAAAAGATATTTTCCTTTTCAGAAATTAATCAATAACGTGTGAAAAAAAGGAACAACTCTTTCAAATTAGTACGAGTTCCTCGCCGGCTTACTCGTTCATGTTTTCTGTCAACGGGCAAAAAGTATTTCCTGTTTTTACACAGGAGGGCACAGAGAAAGGACAGAGAAAGAAGAGGGCAGGGCTAAGAAAATGACAAAAATACACGGATGGCCGCGGTCGTCATCCGGTCGGTGCGCGATATTTTCGTCGCGCGTTCATTGAGAAAAGTGTTTAATGGGCCACCACGAGTACGAGCAGCGTGGACGAGTTGCCGCTCGTATTTATCGTATATACACTCGCTCGTATCCAACAATCCCTCGAACGAGAAATCCTTGTTGCTGTAAACGTGACACGTCTCGAATCCCCAAAAGAAATCTTGATCTCTGTTTTCTAGCGGGCTGGTTATTCGAGTGTACGCTCAAAAAAGTGAAGTGGTGGCGCTACCGTTTATAATAAAATTTACGCGGATTCGCGGATCTCCAACTTTGTGCTTCGTCCCTTCTTTACGACCAACTTCTTTTCTTCTTCCTCTCACCGACCGTTAAACTTTGCTGTCGTTTCTCTGTGTTTGCTCAACAAACAAGGGGTGTGTGGAACGTACGCTTCCAAGAATTCTGAAATTCTATTTTTAAAACGTACAAAGAGTGAAAGAGATAATTTTTATTGTTTTTTTTTTTTATGATGATTTTTCAGCTAAACAAGATTATTTCGACAATTGTCTGATTAAAAAAAAAAAAAACAATCCGTTTAAAGATCTTTTTCGAAAACAAACGACGAATTCGCCGGTGAATTTTTAATATTAAAAAAAAAAAAAACCTTGAGACGTAACGCGTACGCTAATATTATGACGAACGATATTTAAGATAAGCAGATAAAGAACACAAATATATTTATATCACGAAAGGAAAATTGATAAATATACCTCCTCCTCGAGAAAATGAGATACGACTCGATCATCGTTCTCCTCTCCTGGTGGTCTTCAATTTGCGATGAAGTTTCTCTCTCTCTCTCTCTCTCTCGACTGATGAATGGACTCGTGTACACGTCCATACACGCTTTCACGAGAAAAAGGATCTCGAAAGGAAACAGAGAGGAGATCAACGACGCGGTTAAGCGTATGATTTACACGCGTCTACGGAAGTTTAAGTGCTTCCTTCAAGACGTTCAAGACGTCCATTCCGGTGGAGGGTGTTTAATCTCCATCAGGACGCATCCACCTCATCATCCACGGCGGCCGCTTTGACTCGTGCATGACTTTTTATCTCTTGCACGCGCTCCACTCTTACTCCTATTTATACACGCTCTGCGCTCTGTGCTCGTTACTATCTGACCGTGCAACACACGGGGTTAACGTTATTCCCTTCGAGAGCGAGAGGGGAAATGGAGGAAAGGGGAGAGAAAGGAAGAGAAAGAGAGAAAGAGAGAGGAAAAAAATCGACAAAGTTAGGATTAAACGGTGGGAAAACAGGAAATTAATTGCTCTCGCGTCCCGTTAATTCTTTCTGCCTCTCTCGCGCATTACATTTTAATTATACACACCGTAGCAATTACTAGGCTACGATTTTTAACCGAACGATTCACCGCGTTGGCTTGCGAGTGAGAATCGGTGTAACAGGATCTTTAATCATCCTCCAGGCTTAATTTCCCTTCCCTAGGATTATACATATTTTCTAAACTTGTAATTTCATACCCTCTTGAAATATCGAGCTTCGCTCTCGCGATGAATTACGAAATTCTACGAATTTATTTATCAATTTCAAGAATTGGAAGTAACGAACTTGGAGAATAAATTGCATTTCCTTGAGGATTAAGAAATATATATCGCGATGTATAAATATGTCAAAATTTCAATATGAAATTGACTCGATCTTTTATTATTCTTCTTTCGAAACGATAAAATTTATTCCAAATTTTCCGCGAGTGCAATCGAATTCTTCTCTTCGTTTTCGATTGAATTACACCATTTTTCTCCCCTTCGAGAAAGGAGAGAAACGGAGAGCGCCACCTACGCGGTGATTCCCCGCGTTCCGAGTCGTTCAAGTCGTAAATAAAATGGCGAACAAATTGTCCGGACAATGAGGAGGTTGGTGGAAAAGCATCGACGGCTTTGTTGCTGGCGGCGGCAAAAGGAACTTCATAATCGCGTTTGTCATGCGATTTCTTCTCTATTGTTTACAGGCCATTGTACGGCTGGAAGTATATCGCGAGTGAAACGGACAAAGAGTACAATGCCGAAGGTTGTTTGCAATAACGTATACAACACCCGCGGAATCTCTTATCCGATGCGTGAAGAATATTTGTTCTTCACGCAAACGATTCTTTTCCTCTGCCGCGATAAAATTTTCCTCCAATTTTCTTTTATAATATATCTCAAGAAAACAAGTTAATTAACAACTCTGCATGGAATAGTACTCAAAATTGTGGATCGTAGTGTTTGACGCATTGCTCTCTTTAATTTGCAATTGATATCATTGAATCGTAGATGATTGTAACGGTTTGAATTGAAGTTATTTTGAAATATTTTGAGACATATATTATAAAATTATATACAATATATTATATACAAAAATTATATACAAATATAAACATAAAATTGGTAATCTTTGTCGTGTGATGCACAGAATACAAGCAACAAATTCTTTTATATCGTGAAAAACAAAATAATTAATATTGGACTCTGCATGGAATAGTACTCAAAATACGTGATTCAGTAATATTGTGGATCGCAGTGTTTGACGCATTGCTCTTTAATTTGCAATTGATATCATTGAATCGTAGATGATTATAATTGAATTGAAGTTATTTTGAAATATTTTGAGACTTAAATATTATAAAATTGGTAATCTTTGTCGTGTGATGCACAGAATACAAGCAACAAATTCTTTTATAATCTATCCTAGAAAATAAGTTAATTAACATTGAACTCTGCATGGAATAGTATTAATTCAAAATACATATTGCGTAGATGCGCAAGTGCTTGACACATTGTTCTCTTTAATTTGCAATTGATATCATTGAATCGTAAATGATTGTAACAGTTTGAATTGAAGTAAGTTATTTTGAAATATTTTGAGCGATAAATGTTGTTGGTAATCTTTGTCAAGTAACAAATTGATCTTATGGATAACAGAGTTTTTATAGGTCACGCGATATCAGTTGAGATATCTTTATTTATTCGTTTTCGTTTTTTACGATATAAGAAATTTTATTATATTTTTCTTCGAAAGAATGTTGCATTCTATTTTCGAAGCACGAAAAAATCATTCCAAAAAAAAAAAAAAATTTGTCTTTCTTATGATACTTTTGTTTGATATTTATTCATACGTAGCGATGATTTCGAAGAAACAAAGAAAGAGAGAAATTTTCTTTATAGCGGATTTACGTCGAGTTTTTTTTTACGAGAACTTTTACGAGAAATTGAAAGAAAAGCTTTTTAATTTAAAATAAATTAGCTGGCTTCTAGAAAAATAAAAAGCAATAACAACAAATGTGTATATGTTTATTAATCAGTAAAAATAAATTGCTCACCCATGTACCCAAGCATCAATATTCAAATACACCGTTTTTTATTAAGTATATTATAATATAGTGGCTGTCTGATTTTACCTTAGCCATGAAAACGCGCAATAATGCTTGAGCGATCATTGGTGTATAAATTATCTGCAAACAATTTTTTACACTACATCTAATACATCCATCTGGAAAAAGAACTATCATTTGCGAAACGTAGCGTTGATAAACATATAATTTACATAACATATAAACCTTACCGTCATTTTCATTAATTACACGTATACCAATAATATTTCCTTTATCATGGTTGATTTCGAATAGAACCTTCAAAATAATAACATTTATTTATTTTTTTTTTCCTTCTCTTCCATATCTTTGTTGCATTAAACTTTCATGATCACTTTTCTTTCGCTATTCGTCATTAATATTCCTATTATTATTAATATTATTATTATTATTATTAATAATAATATTAACTATTGCAATAAAATTCAAAGAGATCGAGAGGAAATCGTTTGCAATCGACTCGCCAATAACGTAGAAAGTTAAAGTTAATCTCTAAACGCGATTAATACTACCTAATTGAAACCGATCGAAGAGAAACATCAACGTGTGAAAGTGACACCGTCCACACTCTCTCTGAATGCTATCAGCTGGTCGGTTTATCGGTTAAACCGGCGTATCGATCCATTCGAGAATAGGCAGGCAGTGCCAATTTCACAATCTCCGTTAACTTCACACGCTCGGAATTTCGTGGAGGAGGATGACTTTTGCTTCCTGTTTCCTGGAAATTAGTTCGCTTTCCATTCGCTCGAGGACGGTCCTTTCCCTACGTGTAAATATACGTATGAGTCGTTTGCTGTCGTCCCTTCACGACAATTTCACGGCAACACGAACGGAGTCGTGTAAGTACCTCGTGCCCCCTTGCAGTTCGTACTATTGGAAAGTCGACGACTCGAAAGTTTAACGCGAGGATGAGCTCAGTTTGTCGTCTTTCGCAACGTTTCGCGACGAAGATTGAACTTTTTGGGGAGGGAAAGGGGGGGAATATATCGAAAATATACGATCGCGGATTCGTTCGAGAATTCATGTATGATGATATGTAGAGCAAGGTTATTATATTTACTCGTCTAAATTCAATTGTATTAACTCTTTGCTCGTTTTAAGTTTTTCTAAAAGTTTCGTTGGACGTTTGAAAATCCAATTAATTTAATTCCCCTCGTATCGTCTCTTATCTTTTTTGAAACACGAATATGACGTGAGCGAGCAGTATCACCGACGTATCACGAATATCTGTTTAATATAACGCGTCATTTCATTTAACTGTCACGCGAAGAGTTAATGAAAAAAATATGAACGAATAAATTAAACGAAACGAATTGTATTTATGTAGTTTTTTCTTTTATTTCTTTTTTTTTTTTTTTTTTTTTAGTTGGAAAAATTTTTAGAAAAGAATTTGTTCGAGTCTCAAATTCTCCGTCCGATCATCGTCGATGATTAATAATTAATCGAATTTATCGATGAGTAATTAATTAACGAAATAGGTATAACATAAATAGAGAGGTTTATCATTGAAAATTATCGATAATAGAACAGATAAAGGCGGCGGTACACGTCAAAAGCGATCAGTCGTCGAGGAATCGGCGTTGCACGCGCACGTCGTATCCGTTGTTTGAATTTCAATGCTCGCCACTTTCGAAGGATTCGGGTGAAAGAGAGTTTCGTTTTCCATCCATCCCGAAATTCGACGCGGAGCCTATACCCTATACGTGGTAAATATTCACAGACCATTTTCATTTATCGAGATAAATCCGTTTCTAAACAAACAACGTTGTCGCATCTACCAAGATAACGATTGCCACCGTTTCTTCCATTAAAACGATAACGCAACAGGTAAACACGTTGAACGAAACGGGCTTTCGAAAAAAATGTTTTTCAACCACCGTCAAATTCTGTATATTTCCACGAATATTATATTTACAAGTAATTTCATGCGAGCATCTCGCGTTTATATCTCGCTTTATATCTTCGAAGTAATTAATCAACTTCCTCCCCTCCCTCCCTCCCCCCAAAAAAAGATTGGATAAATCCTCGCAACTCGTTTCTCGTTTATTTCATAATTTACTTTTCAATCACATTCTCGAATAAATACGAATTCTTCTTAAATTCTCCTCTATCCTCGTAAATATAAAACGTTCAAAAATCAAAAACGTCTCCAGGAAGATCCCGTTGATAAAACGTCTCGTTGCATCAACCTCCGTACGCAACGAGCCGCAAGTTTCTATTTTCTTCTCCTTCGAAGAAATAATCCTAGCTCGTGAGAGGAATACTCGTCCGAGGAGGATCCGCTATGATCTCTCTCTCTCTCTCTCTCTCTCTCTCTCTCTCTCTCTCTCTCTCTCTCTCTCGTAAACGAGAACGTAATAAATATATTTCATAGAGTTCGGTTTCGTACGCGTCTCTTATCACGAGGATCGAATTTTCTTGTGCGTGGAGGACGTGACGCCTCATTAAAAATTAACGAGGCTGGCTGGCGAGGAAAGGAGGAAATGCGTTGTTACGTGTTCGCCTCTAAGATCCTCTATTCCGCCCGGTCCTCTACGACCTCGAGCCGATCGCTGCTTGAATCCTAATTGTTTCTTGGGAACGGTGGCTTGGTAAATGTATCACGTACACGCGGCGCAAAGTTTCCAGGCCAAGGATTAAAAAGGGCCTAGGAGAATTTCGAAATCCACCTAACCGTGAACTATCCACTTTTCCCAACTCGTTATTTAACGATCTAAATTTTTTTAATTATCAATATCTTCGGTATTATTATTGGGTCAATCGGGTCATCGATAATTTCTATATCTTTGGAAAAATTGGAAACAATAATTTTTCGATTCGCGAAACTTATAAAACTTATAAAAATATAAGAAACACGTTCGAATCCATATCTGTGCATGTTGGATAAAAAAAAATATCGCGCGTTAAATTAATATTCTCGAGAGAATTAAAATCAATTTCCTCTCTTATCATAAAATGATAAAAAAAAAAAAAAAGAAAAATCGTGGAATAAAATTTCTCGAACGATGAAAAAAACAAAGGCAAAGAATCTAACGGATCTAAATCATTCTCCCTACAATAGACGACACGTGTTATCACGTGGAAAATGGCTAAATATACGAAATGAAAACGAAGTCATCGGGGTTGCACAGTCACCAGATGAATTCCCGAGAGGCGGGCAAATCATCGTCCGAGAATCTTGTAGCGGAAACGATAGTAAAAATATCCGCCCGTGGCTGGACGATAGGCTCGAACAATTAAAGTTCACGGAGTCGACGTGTTGCCGTCAGAGCAGAAATCCGGGATACGGAATTAGCCACGCGAGGGGACACCGTGGAAATTACGCTTAAAGCTCTTCTCGGCCACCAACGCGGTTCCTCCACCTCCTCGATCCACTCGTTTCCATCCCCTTTCACTTTACTTATCGGTGGATAGTGGGCGAATACGAATTAAAAATATGCGTGTATCTTTATTTTTATCAACGAAGAAAGTATCAGTAAAACTTTGAGAGATGTGTTTATTATTTTGTGTGATATCTCGTATCAGCAATTATCGCGTATGTACGAATTCGCGTTAACTTTATAGAATTATTATTTAATATTATTTAATAACTCTTTATTTTCTTTCTTTCGTCAAATAGGATAATTTTTGATTGGGAATAAAAATAAGTAATATTACGTGTACAAGTCACGTAATACGGGAGTCTATTGTAGTTGCATACTTTATATCGTTCTCGAAGAATTCCTGTTAGAATCGTTTCCTCCTAATATTCAAAATATTCTTCGATATTTCTCTCGATGGAAGTTGGTCTTTCGAAGTTGGCGTATTGCAACGTATTCGCGTGGTGTATCCATCCGATACGAGTTATCAGGCAACGCGAAAAGTTGAATGAAAAGTTTCTTCATCGAAGTTTAAGAAAAACTTGCTGAAGATCTAGGATATACTATTAGAACGAATGTTTTAACGGTTATTCTTCTCCTTTCCTTTCCTTTCCTTTTTTCCCCCCCCTTTCTTTCCAGTCAATTATAGCGGCCAAGCCGAAGAATTCCTCGAAACTAATTGATTCTGCGCGCGCACCACCCCTTGGATTCCTTGCCGCTTTATTAGAAACGAGCCCTGAGAGATTTTTCGCTGGCGGGAGAAAGAAGAGGAGGAGGAGGAGGAGGAGGAAGAAGAAAGAAGAGGGTCGAAGGTCCTTGGAAGAGGGGGGGGGAATTTTAACGTTTGACGCGATTCTGCCGATAGATAATGGGTGGAGCCGTAGCAACAACAGCCGCGTTAATGAAATTACGCGGTACCGAGAATCTTCGTTCCGGGGAACAATGGTATCGCCTCTTCGTGATAAATCTAAACTAACGCTTTGTAATAAGACGGATCGTTCGTTCAAACAATAAAAGGGGGCGTAAATAATAATTTTTCTCGAGTAATTTTCCCCTCATCGATTCGAAATCATTCATTCGAAATTACAATTTTTCAACGTGATTTAACTCGCGTTGAGTTGTTGCTTCCAGGGGATGATCGATCGATCGAATTTTGGAATGGGGAGGGAAGGAGAGTCGATTGTCGGGAGAATTAACCAAGGTTTCGCTCTTTTTGGTTTCAGAATGGTGAGGATGCCAGGAGACTGTGAGGAACAGTGGTGAAGCGGACAACATCGAAAAGAGTTGGTGGAAAAATGGCTTTGACCGTCGTACCCTCGGCCCGCGTTTTCAATGGAAACGGTAATTAACAATACAATAATCGTCTTTAATAATAATAATAATAATAATAATCACCAAATAATCTATCTGAAAAAAACATTTCGTATTTATTTTGAAAATGGCACGATGGAAAGAAATTTATGATCTGTGTTGCGATTAATCAAAGATAAAACGGCGACCCGTTACTTTCTACTATCGCGTCGTTATATAAATAGGCGTAATAAAATCTTCGAATCACAGAACCTTGAACTTTGAGAAAAAACAAACAAATCGTTCGATCAAACGTTTGGAGATTTTCTTTAAACAAAGATTTCTTATATATATATACATACACCGTTTCAATCTAATTAGATAATTATTAAAAATAAAAAAAAAAAGAGAGAAAATCGACGGAGAAAATTGAAAGGATCGAGAAAAACGTAATCGATAAGCCAGTTTCGATAATAGTAGTTCATTAAGTCATTGCCACATCGCGATGGCGTGAACGGGCCAATATGACACGTAAATGGGATCCCCGCGCTGTTCTCGGCTAACGAACTTTGCCAGATTATTATTACCGTGCCTCTGGATGGCCGCCAATGGTTACAACATATTTCGGTTTACGCTTCGCATCGGTCGTTACCCTCGCAACGATCAGCCTCTCGCGATGAACCACGATCGATTCTATCCAAAGATAGATCCTTTCCGATTGGATCGATCGAAGAAACAACTCTACAGCTCTCTTTTCCGAATAAATTTGAGAATTAAACTTTTTCCTTTCAAATTGGTAATAAATGGTAAGCCTCGATGCATTCTTTTTTTAAAAGATGACTCGTTGAGAAGATCGATTCTGTATCAAAGATAGATGCTAGAGTCAATATTTGAAGGATTAAATTTAGTTTGAATTTGGTAAAAATGGAACTTGATGCATTCTTTTTTTAAAAATAATTCGATGAGAAGATCGATTCTATCCATCAAAGATAGATGCTAGAACCAATATTTGAAGGATTAAATTTAGTTCGAATTTGATAAAAATGAATCTTGGTGGATTATTTTTAAAAAAATGATTTATTGAGAATCGATTCTATCCATAAGAAATAAACGTTAGAGCCAATATTTGGAGGATTAAATTTAATTTAAATTTGGTAAAAATGGATCTTGATGCATTCTTTTTAAAAGATGATTTATTGAGAATCGATTCTGTCCATTGAAAATAAATGCTAGAGCCAATATTTGGAGGATTAAATTGGTTCAAATTTGATAAAAATGGATCTTGGTGCATTCTTTTTTTTTAAAAGATAGTTCGATCGAAAGAAGATCGAATTCTATCCACCAAAGATAGAATATTTTGGAATTAAATTTGGTTCAGAATGGATCGGCGCAAGTCTCGGTGGATTCTTTTTTAAAAAGATGACTCGATAAGAAGCGCATTTTTCTTCCGGTCGTAATTGGGGTGCCGGTTTATGGGTTTAATTAAAATCATTGGTGGAAGAGCGGTTTATGACTTGATGCTCTGATTGCTTGCTGGAAGAATTGAAATAATTGCCGTTTGGATCGCCGTCTGGGTTCTCCAATTTATCTAACTGTTTTGATCTCGATGCTATAAATCGTGATTTATAGCATCGAACGTTAGATAGTACTTCTTCTTTCTTTCTCTCTTTTTTTTTTTTTTTTTTTTTTAAATAAAATTGAAGACGTTTAAGCGATCGAGATAATTATACTTTTCTCTTCTTGGTTGGTACACTTCCATCAGTGGGGACGCAGGCCTACGTTTCCGGTTCAACAGGCTCGAAGTGCCTTTGCTGCCCTTACGGGTACCACATCGATCTGGACTTCGTGCGATACTGCGAGGCGGTTGCAGCGGGAAGTGCCGGGGACAGGTCCAGCATCGAGAGGCGCAAGAAAAGGGAACGTCGAAGGCAATGCCAGTCGATGGAGGTTCTTCTCGGTCTGGTAAATTGATCCGTTTCAATCCATAATTAAACTCCACCGCCAAGGGGAATCCTCGCGTTTTCAATCGTTTCGATCGGGCGAAATCGACTTTCGAGGATAATTGGAACGGAATTTTTATCTTCTTCTCCCTACCTCTTCTCTCCAATATTTCGAAAATTTCTCTGGAAATCTCTGGACGACGAGAAACGTTCGACTGTCGAACCTCGAGACAGAGAGAGAGAGAGAGAGAGAGAGACAAGCGTATAATAAACGGCGTCGAGAGAGAGACGGACAGCTATGGACGAAGGTCGGTGTCGTAAATTATGTCGGTATTTTTAATCGTTATAGGTGAGTCCAGCCCTCGTTGGAATAGAGGCCGAATTGCCGAAAATACCGCAGGAACCTGGGGCCGCGAATGGCGTGACGTCGTCTTCTTTGACGAGCCACGATAGGCGAGGATACACGCAAACGCAAGAATCGCCGGCCCTCGATCTCAGCGACGTCGTGGGCGACTTCGAGGCGACCCTGAAACGATCCACCAGACCGAGCAAAACTTGCGATAAGCAGGAACGCACGGAGAACGGTGAGACATTTTCATTTTTATTTCGTCCTTTCGTTTTTAAAGATTTTTCTGAAGATAATATTTTGGAAAAAATATTAACGCTTACTTATCTTACTTTTTTTTAANAAAAAAAAAAAAAAAAAAAAAAAAAATTGGAACGGTACAATGAAATGGAAAGAATTTTACTTCTTTGTTCCTTTGTTCAGATTTATCGATCCTTAAGGAAAGGCCAGTAAATTTTGGAAAGGAATAGATTTCTTTTTATGCAATAACATACTCGATACCATACTTGCATTTTACTGGTGCAATCGAAGGCGATTGTAAAAAGTAGACCGAGCATTAAGACTTTCTTTACGATCGTCTGCTATATCGTGCAACGGACCGTCATCCCTCGATATACGAAAGAGAAATATTTCACGCGATCGATCGAGATTATAATTCCAACGGTGAAAGAATTTGAAGAAAAAGAAGAAAAAGAGAGAGAGAGAGAGAGAGAGAGAGATCCGATAATTTCACGCATATTTGATTTCCTCGCGCTAAATCCGCTCGGCCATCTTTCGATTCTCTATGGCCCAATGACCTGCTACACAATAATACCGTAAAGAGAAATGCTTCCTTCACTTTTGACTCGCTATTCCACTGAAACGTTTCGTACACCTGTTAAACAAATGCACATGGGTATCTCTCGCTAATGAGTTTCTCTCCGTTGTAATCCTCTGACGCGAAATTCGTACGAATTTTAACGAAAAGCGTAAACTTTTAGAAGGAAAAAGGAGGAGAACGAAACGAAATGAAACGAAACGAAACGAAAGACAAGGGAAAGAAAAGGCAGGAAATCTTGAAATCGCGTATAATAATTTATATGCAACAACGATTTTCTACGAATACCAAATGTGTATCGAGCAAGTGGCGGATTTGAAACCGCATACATACAACGCAACAACGCATCGTGTAATTACAGTCGACGTGGAATGCATGCGAGGGAATATGAAAATTTCTCTTTGTAATTTCTCGTTTGCCGTTGCATACGAATCGCGTTTCCCGCATGCTTCGTTATGTGTCGAGGATTCGTTTTGTTTCCGGATTTTCATTGGGTTTCAAATGATGTAACGGATGCTTCTCTTTCATTACTCGTTTACAACATACAATACATACAATTTTGAATCGAGGATCAACTTTCTTCGCGACTGCTACGAAAATCGAATAATTCGTTTCTCCCGATGAACGCTGATGCATCGTGTCCGCTATACGAATTACTTTTCCTTTATACGAAATAACGGACAAAGAAATATCTTAATTCGAGATTCTTTTCACTTTCTTGCTATTACATTTCTTTGCAATTAGAAATTTATCTCGCGAATGACTTAATTAAGATAAATTTCTTCTTTTTAATAAAATATAATTTTAACTTTAATTTAACTATCTGAACATTATATATAAACATTTCTATACAAAGAGTTTCAATATTATTACGCTACGATAATTAACTTGATAATCATTTAACCAAAAAACAAAGCAGTTAATGCAAAGAAGAATAATCTCGAAAAATATATATATATATATATTATAAAATATGATTTAAATTGCAAAACACGGCATAAACGAAGACAATGCTATCCTTTCGAAGATTTTACATCTCACGTGTAAAAATTCATCGAAAAAAAGAAAAGGGACCGCCATCAAGGATAACCTCTCTCGGTTCGTTGGCCCCCCGCGAACGATTCGGTTTCGCACGGTTTTCACTTTCGCTGAAACAAAGCGAATCGGTTTTTGTTGACGGTTCGGTTTGACGAAACGAAACGAGGATCGCTTCGTTTCTCACGAGAACACGATGGAGGAGACGCGGTGGTTGCACGCTCGTCCACAGGAAGATTCTCACGTTTCGCGACCCGATCCCTCGCTCCCGTTTCCCGTCTTATCGCCCTCCTCGACAATAGAATTCCTCTCGAAACTCGCCGCGAGTTTTCCTCTCTTTGATTCCACTCGTTGATAAATCACGAGGCAAAGTACGAGGAATTTAAGAATGAGAAGCGAGAAGAGTAGGATAAAGTAGGATGCATAGTTTGTTTAAGAGAATGCGTATTTAAGATAAGTTTCTCGATAGTGGTATATTTGTCCATTAGTTATCGAAAGCTATTAATTGCCAACTAATTCTTCCTTGTATTTTTCCTCAAACTCGGGAAAATTTCGAAAATCGTCTAAATAAAAATACGATTAACTTCTTCGGTATAAGACATCAAAGAAATCTTTTAAAAGTTTTCTTTAAAATAGTAATTTTTCGAGTATTTTTTTGTTTCTATCATTGAAAGATTTTAGTAGTGAAAAATTCTATAAAATAATCAGAAAAGTATTCAAAGTGTCTTCGATGTGATCGATCATCACAATTTACCCCAACGAGTTTATTATCTAATCTGTGTTATCGCGAGCAAATTCTTCTTTATATTTTTCTCAAACTCAGGAAAACTTGGATAATTAAAAAAATACGATTAAGTTCTTCTAGTATGAAACATCATATAACACATCAAAAGTTTCGTTTAAAATAGCGATTGTCAAGTAAAATAAAATATTACAATCTCGATTTTTCTGTTTCTATTATTAAAAGATTCCTGAATGGATAGTCTTCAAAATATTCAAACTGCCTTCAAAGCGATCGATCGTCACAACTCACCTCATCGACTCTATTATCTAATCCATGTTATCGCAAGTTAACTAATTGTTCGTTTTATTTTCAAACTCAAACAGGAAAAATTCGACAAACATGGAAAAATATGATTAACTTCTTCAATTATATCAAAAACATCATTTAAAATAAAATATTACTACTCCAATTTTTTCAATAATATTAAAAGAAAATGAAAAATTCTATAAAATATCCAGAAAACTGTCTTCAAAGCGATCGATCATTAGAATTCATCGATTTTATTATCTAATCTATGTTATCATAAGTTAACTAATTGTTCCTTATATTAACTTCTTCTAAAAATAAATATAAGCATAATAATATAAATATATAGCACTGTTTCCTTTAAAATAACGATTAGTCAAGTTAAAATCAAATATTACTATCCCAATATTTTCAATAATATTAAAAGAAAATGAAAAATTCTATAAAATACCCAGAAAACTGCCTTCAAACTGCCTTCAAAACGATCGATCATTAGAATTCATCCATTTTATTATCTAATCTATGTTATCGCAAGTTAACTAATTGTTTCTTATATTAACTTCTTTAAAAATAAATATATAAAAAACATCATTTCCTTTAAATAAATAACGATTAGTCAAATTAAAATAAAACATTACTACCCCAATATTTTCAATAATATTAAAAGAAAATGAAAAATTCTATAAAGTACCCAGAAAATTCTTCAAACTGCCTTCAAAGCGATCGATCATTAGAATTCATCGACTTTATTAATCTATGTTTTTTTTACTAATCTATGTTATCGCACGTTAACTAATTGTTCCTTATATTAACGTTTCCTTTAAAATAAGTCAAGTTAAAATAAAATATTACTACTCCAATTTTTTCAATAGTATTCAATAATATTAAAAGAAAGTGAAAAATTCTATAAAATACCCAGAAAACTGGCTTCAAACTACCTTCAAAGCGATCGATCATTAGAATTCATCGACTTTATTAATCTATGTTTTTTTTACTAATCTATGTTATCGCACGTTAACTAATTGTTCCTTATATTAACCTCTTCAATTATATCCGTTTCCTTTAAAATAAGTCAAGTTAAAATAAAATATTACTACTCCAATTTTTTCAATAATATTAAAAGAAAGTGAAAAATTCTATAAAATACCCAGAAAATTGTCTTCAAAGCGATCCGTCATTCGAATTCATCAATTTTATTATCTAATGTTATCAGTTAACTAATTGTTCCTTATATTAATTTCTTCTAAAAATAAATATAAGCATAATATAAATATAAATATAACACTGTTTCCTTTAAAATAACGGTTAGTCAAGTTAAAATAAAATATTACTATCCCAATATTTTCAAAAAAAAATTCTATAAAATACCCAGAAAACTGGCTTCAAACTGCCTTCAAAGCGATCGATCATTAGAATTCCATCCCACCGACGCTCCATTATCTAATCCAACAAACGTGTAACAAACGTGGAGTCCCGCCGTTAAGTAATCGCGAGGAACGGTCGCTCGATACAGTTTTCCGCGGTGAATAAATCGCGAATCGTTCATCGCTGAGCCGGTTGTAAATCGCGGTTTAAAGATAGGCAGGCAAGCTCGTTCCTCTCGAGTCGAAAGAGTCTGCGCGCTCGAGCCTCGGAACGCGTGAGCGGGAAGTCGGCGGTGCGTGGCTGGAACCACCTGCTTCCGGTGGCGTCGCGTCGGTTGCACCGTCTCTTCAACGGCACCTGTGCGTTGCATGCACCCCGCTGCGTGCCACGACCCGAAAGAATCGTTCGCCCCGATTTTCGTGACAACCGGATGACGGCAAATCGGAAATTCCAGAAACGCATCGATCTTTCCAATTCTTTTTTTTGCTTTTTTGCTTTTCTATTTCTCTTCGTTCATTCGAAGAACGAAGAGCCGCTTTGCGCGTGAACACCTCATTCACGTTATGTGCGTAAACTTTTTATGGAAGGTTGAAAATAAGTTGGAAGATTATGATTATTTTTTTTAGAAAGTGAATAATTAGCGAATCGGAATTGGCTCAAATAGTAATGCTTTTATATGTTTTTGTATAAACTTTTGTGAAATTGGAAGCCAAATTTCATCATGATGAAATTAACATTGCAAATAATTAATATGTTCAATTGTTTTTGCTTAAGATTAAGTCATTTTTCGAAGAATTTCATTAAGGGTGATGTTATTGGAACTGGTTTCTTTCATAGTGTTTTATTGATCAGCATGGGGCTACGTTACTGCGATTGAACGTCCAGATTAATTTCTATACTCGATTCTTTCTACTCTAGGGCGAAAAAATTGAATTATTCGCTGCCATATTTCGTTCTCTTTACGATAAATATACGGTGTATCGGCGTGATATATTTAATTTATTTCCAGCTTGGAAGTTTCGAGTTAAGAATTGTGCCTGTCCAATTCTTTTCCATATACAAATGTGAACAAATGTGAACAATTTTACTATACCCCGATACAATAATTTCAAAAAGAGTCAATTAAAAATTCCTCTACCATTCTTTCACGTATCACAATTTAATCGAGACGTTCATAAATCTAACGAAACACGACTTTCTCTTCGTCGCCGGGTAACAGGATTCTTCAAAGCATCCTAACTTTTCGCGAAAGTGCGTCAAATCGGACTAACACGCTTCATTAGGAGCTCTGCGAAACTCTTCAAATAATATAATTCGTTTCGAAGACAGCTCAGCCGTAAAACTCGTTTCGAAAATTCTTTCGATTGTCGAGTCAAGTACAAATTTATATTGAACAAGTGGGGAATCGAGGGAAATCGATTTCATTTGATATTATCCTGGCATTAAATTAAAGCGTTAACAATGGTTAAAACGGTCGGTAGAAAGTAGAGAAAAAGCAAAAGATTCCGTGATCCTCGTAATTTCGCTTTTGCGTGACACGTACATCGAAGATTGCATGCGCGCCCGTTCCTCGAGAGATGGTAATCGAATTTCACAGTGGAACAACATCCTATTTAACTTCCCTTTAACTCTTCTTTCCGTGAGCCGTTGAATCTATCTCCTCTAACATTTTCAAATATTAATTAAATTCCATAATAACGCTCCAACTTTCGTTAAATTTTCCACTCGATGAATCCAATCTCCATCATTCTCAAAAAAAAAAAAAAAAAAAGAAGACAGTTTCGACTGGGTGCAAAAATAATCGCCTAGCCAAATATGCGACACGGATTCGTGGAGGGACATACCAAGTCCAAAAATACGACATATTCGATATCGAAGAAGAAGCGTATCTGGCTTCGAGATGGAAATAAGATGGAGTCATTCTCCGCGGCGAGCCACTCTATTTAACTCGATTTGGAAAGTTAGGATGACGTGAGTTCATCGGGAACGTCAAACCAGCCATTGCTGGTACTGCAACCTTGTCGTGAGCAAGGTGGTCGCATATGGCGGTGCGCACCTGTTCTAAACGCAACTGTCGCAACTGTTCTCCAAGAGGGTGGCCTCTGAAATTTAAAAAAAAACGGAAGAATGGCCGGGCGAATCGATGAGGCGGGGACGAAAATAATGGAACTTAAGCGTGAAAGTACGCCGAAGTGGAGATAAACACGCTTTTAACACGAGATCGTGTAATGAAAATTTTTATTCCACGCGTAAACTCGTACTCGTGCTCTTTTGATTGCGCCACCCTGTTTGTTTATACGATGTCGTTTAACGCGGTGCGGTTGAACTAGATTGCTCGAGCCACCTCGAGTTTGTTATTTTTGTTCCTCGGGAAGAGGAAGACGCGAGGGGCTTTTCACTCTCCTTACAAACATTTCCCTGATTGAATCGAGAAATTAATAAAAACTCGTTACATATCGCGAGAGAAGCGATCAAATTTACGACGAATCACTCGAATCGAAAATTCTCTCGATACGGAAGAAGCATCTTCGAATAATCGGAGAAAAACTCTTTCTGGATTAATAATCCGGATGAGACGAGCTTCTTTGATATCTCTCTCTTCTTTGATCTCTCAAGGTCACCTCTTATCGAGAGATAATTCTCTTCACTTCCGCGAAGCTATCGTCTAAGAACAGTGGCACGTAAAATCGAAAAAGCGAGAGGACAAGTTGGACGAAATCTCGGGAAGGGCGAAGGTATAATTTTTCTGCAACGTGTGGATTAAGAAATCGACGACGGCATGCACACACACAATCGCCGTCGGTTTACACACCGTGACGGCGGGCAAAGAACAGCAGGAGAAGAGGCACATTTCCCCTCTCCATTCACCTCTTCACGAGTAGTCGGAGTCCTGGTTGGCTATAGCCCAGAGTTCACAGTCAAACGCAAACAGTGGCCGCGGCAAAACAGATCGTGGCACGAATGCACGAAAAATCGGCGTTCAGACGACTGCGATACGCGATCGATCGGCATCCAGATCGGCGGCGACCGGTCGCTCCGATTTTCATCACCGCGATTTTCCAATTTTCGCGGACCCGTCGCGGCGTTCCTTCGATCGATAACGAACGAACGAAATTTAACGAGGACACGAAGGGACGTTCTACGTCGTCCTTTTCGCATGAATCCCTCTGCATGACACTGTCCAAAGAGTTTTCGACGAACGAAATCGGGGATATCGAGTGCTTACGAAAAAAAGAAAAAAAAAAAAAAAAAAAAGAAAAATTGAAGAACTCTCGAAGAGCAAGCGGATGGATGATAAATTAGTTTCACGTGCGAATAAGTGATTGATCGATTCTCGTGCATCGGATCGAAAGTGAGTGAATCAAGTCGAGCAAGAATGGGGGTGAAGAATTTTATCATGAAGAGGATACCGTTCTGTAAGATGAAAGCGAAGAGGAAATATCGTAAGCCTGCCATTTTCTTCGCCTCTTCTCTCCTCTTCCCTTCGCCCCCGTTTATACAATCGAGAAATGGAAAAATTTATTATCACGAGTTTATATTATTATAATAATAATAATAATAATAATCGGCAAAAGCCTCTCTCCAAATCTTCGATTCTGACGCTACTGTTTTTCTGCGCGGTATCTAAAACGAATACGATAACAAATTCTTACATCACGCCGATTTTCCTCCACGGGTCGTGTTTTTACATAAATTATCGCCTATTATCGGTTTGCATATATATATATATCGTATTTGCTCGTTCCTACCTAGAACTCGAGTTTCGTGGCTTCGTGCCTCGTACGACGTATGCATTGGTTTCGTGGATATCGGGGAGAAACACGCGTTTCGAATCAACGAATGTAATTAAAAGATACTTTATCCGAAGGTCAGAGTGAACCGAGAAATTCATTATCATCGCGATAACCGATCCTCGTGTTTCCTCGTGTTTCGATCGCTTTGACCTCGACAGAAATTCGTAATCTCTTCGAGTTTCTTTTTTCTCTCTTCTTCTGAGAGGGAGAGGGAAAGAAGAGAGGGGGAAAAAAAAAAGGAAGCAATCGAATATGGAAAGTGGAAGAAACCGTTTAATTAATAACAGTATTTCACCATTTCGAGTCAGATTATATCGGAATATGCACGAAGATTAGTTCGAGTGTATCGAGATGATACACTCCCCTTCCTCTTTTCTTTCCCCTCTTCGCGCAAATTTCTCCAATCTTCTTCCAATCATTTCGATCATCGTCGTTTCGTGCATCATCCTTATTTAAAATTGTTCAAATGATGATGATGATGATGATGATTCATGATCGTCTACATCTTTCCTTCTTAATTAAGCATTTCTCGAAATAACTGGATAATAGATCTTAGAAAAAGATACGAGTAAAAGAGGAAGAAAGGTTTAATTATCGATCGTACAGGTGAAAGAAGAAAGATATATATATATATATAGAGAGAGAGAGAGAGAGGGAAAAGGGAGAAGAGACGTTCCGAGGAGCAGCAGCTGAGCCGTGTTCCTTTTGACTCGACTTTCACGACCGACGACTCTTCGTTTCGTTTTTTCCGTGGAATGCAACGCTCGTTGTTTCTAATCCACATGTTGAACGCGGCCGAGAAACCAGCTCGCTCCATATAAAGGGGGACGTAACGATTACGCGCCATTATTTACATGACGTTCGTGCATCGTTCGCGTTGTCACGACAAGTCTCGCGTGAGTATCGTGTCCAACCCTTTTAAGGATATTCGCCTTGTGGATGATGGCTTTAACGCGGCCGACTTCGCGAGGAAATTTTTCATGGACGCATAGATCGCGTGTCTCGACGATTTCTAAAGTTCCGCCGTCGTCTATCCTCGCCTCGATGGATTCTGTTCGAAAGAGATCGAATCAGGAAGCGAAGAGGGAAGGTTATTTGAATATTCCATTATTCCAATTAATTTGGAAATTCGGATTCATCGAAGTGTTTCGCCGATCTTTCCTTTCTATTCTATTCTCGAACTATCCAAAAGAAAAAAATTTACGTAAATTGAAATAAATGATGAAATTTTTTGTCGGCAGAGAAGTTGAAAATTATGGTATGAAAAATGAAAAGATTTTTGTTTTACATCGAGATACGTAAAATTTTCCATCCTTAAAACGATTGAAATGGAATAAAAAAAAAAAGAAACGTGCGCGGATTTATGAGAGATTAAGGTGTTGGAAAGGCGATTTAAATTCATGAATTTAACGAGGAGCAACAGGGATCGATCGATAACGAACGAATCGTTTGTTCGTGCAGATGGATTTTTTTTTTTTTTTTTTTTTAGCATAATTTATCTCCAACTGTTTCTGCTACGATTCTTGGTATAAAGTTTATTTATATCGATTTTTATTTCGATCGAATTCAATTCGAGAAATTCGTTTTAATTCCCTCTTCCCGCGAGATTAAATATTATCCCTTTCCTCTCTGAAAAGAAGAATAAATTCTCGATACTTTCATTTTCCGATGAACTTGTGTAAGGTGTAGCCTTAAACTGTATTATGCTCGAATATACAACAATCGCGAATAAAGTGAGTGTATACTCGATACTCCGTAATTCCGTATCCTGAAAAAGGTCAACGAGGTAGTCCCAGATTCCTGAAGAGTCTCGATGTTGGTTAAACTTGCATTTCTTAATCCGATCCGGACAAATATCCGATAAATTTAATAAACTACGTGTCCATTATATGATCCAAAATTCGTTCCAATTGCACCGTGGCCAAAGTAATTTTAAACACGTCGTTCGAGATCCTAAAACAGCACTGACTTGCAAGAAGAGTTTCAGAGGAGAAACCGAGGCAAATCTTAAGCGTATTTTAAACGCGTTAAAACGAGGGGAAAACGAGTTATACGTCTTATTTTTTTTCCTCGCAACGTGTCTCGAATCCAATTTTTCAATCCGATCTTTATTGCCGCTATTCTATTCTCAAATTATTCAAAGAAAAATTTACGTAAATTGCAATCTTATTCCCTTCGCCTCGATCGCTCGAAATTGAAGAACGCTCCCATTCTTTTTTCAATCAATTTAATCGAGATGTCCTCTTTGACGCTTATTAATTTCTAATTTGGAAAAATAAATTAACAAACCTCATTCCCCAACTCTATAAAAAATGTTAAGTCTTTTCTTCCTCTTAGCTTACGTTTAAATGATACATATAAATGATTTTCACGACTTAAATATTTTATTGCATGATGGATTAAACTTTTGACAATAGGCACGTGCGTCACGATATCGTCAAACGTCGTGGCACGACGAAACGTCTGGTCCTTTGTTGCCTCGATCCGTTTTCATGCGCTCCCTTGCGCAACGATCAATTAAAAAAGGAAAAATTGAACGAACAACGGTGCAGGTGAACACGAATATCTTACGCAACTCGCGCTCCTTTCGCGCGGAAAAAGGTATTGTTCTGGGCGAGAATCGAGCGCGAGAAGTTGTATCGGTATTCCTTTGAACTTCAGCGTACACGTGAAATTTTTTTGGTCTTTCAAAAAAGAAAGTTTGCTAATTGTAAATAATGTGTGTACCTATATCGATTTTATAAGTAATTAATTGTCAATGCTCGTGATGAGAAACGTGTTGATATTTGAGTCTTTCTCAAAAAAAAGAAAAAAAAAGAAAGAAAAAAAGAGAAATACATCGCCATTTTTAAAGTCTTCCAATCTTTGTATTCTTGCATTTCCTTACTTTTCCTAGCAAAAAAAAAAAAAAAAATGTTGGGTTCGACGTGAATGGAGTAAGTTGAATCCTCCGAACTTTCTCGAGGGTGAAAGTTGGCGGATATTGTGCCCAAATCGAAGGATCCTTGGGCCCAGGCCCAAGATTTACGGCACAATAATTTCGCTGTTGAGCCCCGAAAGTGATTTATGACTCTAAACCGCTATGCGCTAACTAATTACCTATCGATGGTAAAAAAGGGTAAGAGGTAAATTTCCTCAAAAATAACGAATCATCGTAAATCTGTCAATGCTCGTGATATACAGCTTACAATATGATCGGTTGACATATTGCGAAGTGCGCGTTAACGCGTTAATTCAATTTTATATATGAGACGCAAGAATAGTTTTGGATCGGTAGAAAGCCAGGATGTTCTAGAAATGTTGAAATATCTTTCAGATAAACGCATCAAGCATCGTTACTTTGCGGAGTGGAATACAAGCTTATTCCACGTGTATGAATATCCAATAATTTTTCTTTTTTTTNTTTTTTTTTTTTGCAATATGTCGCTTTTTCAATGATATTCAAATAATCTTTCAATATATATATATATATATATATATATCAAGAACACGACCTTAAGTGTCAACGACACGACCTCAATAACCACGTCGAATGACCTTGCATATCAATTATATACGACCGCAATGATCTCGATCACCTTTTCTAACTTTTTTACGACCTCGACTGCGAGAAGGACTGCGAGAAGACCTTTATTCGTTCATCGCTCCAATGCTGATCGATCATTGACGAAAATCTATCAAAGTATAGCTGTATTGTTCTATCAAAGAGAAAAAATATGGAGAATTGGAAACGCGCATACGCGTGAAAAACTGTAATGTAAAAACTCGCCATGTTTCTGTGATTTCGACGGTTAATATATCAACATAATATTCATCCGTGTTGCGTGACTTATCCTGCGTGACGTTTAATTAAGCTAAAAATATTAAACTGGTTAAATATTTCTACCCTTTCTATCCTTGACAAATCATCCACTCTCTTTTCGAGTGTCAAGTTTGTTCGCGTTTATTTCGATCGACATCGATTCCATTAACCGTGTCAAAATATTTACCCTGATCTTAATCTCAACATTTTTGTCGCATTTTCATCGCCCAGTATTCGATATCGTACGATACGTTAAAAAAAAAAAAAAAAAAAACGTATCGATCCAATGGCAATTTCGAATAAAGTTGAAGGATGAACATCGCCCAGTATTCGATATCGTATACGATACGTTAAAAAAAAAAAATAAAAAAACATATCGGTCCAATGGCAATTTCGAATAAAGTTGAAGGGTGAACATTATCATTATTATCGCCGACCCGATAAAAATATTCGTACGTTGCAATAACAAATTTTGTGTTTGTGGAAGTCGTTACACTCGAAATATATCTATCTAATTTATATCGCGGAATATCGATTCGTTTATTAACGAATGAAATATATTGCTTTGCTCTCCGTTTAATTTGATCAAACGATAAATTTGCGCGTATATATGTGTGTGTGGATGGATGGAAAATAGCAGAAGAGAGAAAATATTTAAATTATTACATGATACAACGAAACGTTCGTTGTTAAATTGTAATTCTGTATTAGAAAATTCTTTATTTGAAAAATATCCCTTTTCATCGTAGGAAGATTCACTTTACACTTCGCTCCACTTCCATTAAGTAACAATTTATCTCGTTACGTCGTAATAGTTTCTTTGAATATGCAGAATATTCATGCTCCGTATACATAACGAAGTATAAAAGTACAATATAAAAGTTCAATTCGATTAAATTTTATCTCCATAATTGTATATATACTTGAATTATTTCTTCTACATATTTATTAAATTAAACCTTCAAAAATTATCCCATCCAATTTCGTCTCCAATCTTAATTATTAATCAATGTTGCAAAATAATTAAAACGTAATTCGTAAAATTATATTTCTTTCTCGATTATCCAAATTTTCTAAATTAACTTGAATAAAAGGAGATTAAAAAAAAAAAAAAAGAGATTGAAAAATAAAAAAAACTGTTTAGATGGAACGAACACGGCAACACCGGTGCAAAACAATGGCCAGAGCGAACACGCGGCTGGTGATTTTGACAGCGCGAGTGTCGGAAGCGGAAACTCGAATCTCAGCACTGGCGCGCTACAGGTAGGTGCAACAAGTACGCAAAATCGAACTCGAACTTGTCAACATTTCCAACCGAATGAAACTGTATTGCCGCTTTAATAACCGTGTGTGCGTGCGTGCTCGTATTTGCAGAACATCAGAGAGCAAATGGCCGCGTCGTTGGAACGGATGAGGGAGCTGGAGGAACAGGTCAAGGCGATTCCCATGTTGCAGGTAAACACGGCTGCGATAATTTCACCTCCGATCCGATGCGTGCATCCCTGTCCATCACGTTCAACTTCGTTCGTTCCAAACGAGGAGAAGCAGTAATTGCTTCAGCTTTGAATCGTAACCGACCGCCCATTTCTTTTAATTAATCCTTCTCACTCCGCAGCCGGACGGAATAATAAACTTTTTCGAGAAGAAAAGAGGTTAAACGCACAGAGGACTTCGTTGTTTGTCGCACTCGAGAAATGTACGTTTCATGTTTATGTTTTGTGTATGAAACGGAAACATGAGTTGTTTCTTTCGGTTGCGATACTTCCGTCAAGGAAGCAAGCGTAATTGCATCGAGTCGTAATGTAAACGATTGCGTTGCCAAGTTTCGTGCATCGTGATTATCGGTGACACGGGAAGTGAAGAACTCAATCTCGTTCTTATCATACATAAACTTTACAAACTTTATTCGTTTCTGCAAATTCAAATCTCCAAATCGCTTCGATGCCAATTGAATATCGTGATTCTTATGTATCTTAGAAAGTTTTTCAGTCGTAATGTGAACGATGATCGTTGGCAAATTTCGTGACAGGAAGTGAAAAACTCAATCTTATTTTTATAATACATAAACTTTACAAACTTTATTCGTTTCTGCAGATTCAAATCTTCAAATCGCTTCGATGCCAATGGAATATCGTCAAAAACCGTGATTCTTATATATCTTAAGAGTTTTTTCTCTTGTAATGTAAACGATGATCGTTGGCAAATTTTGTGATATAGGAAATGAAGAACTGAATTTCATTCTTATAATCCATAAACTTTACAAATTTTATTCAATTCTGCGAATTTAAATCTCCAAATCGCTTCGATGCCAATGGAATATCGTGATTCTTATGTATTTTACTAGTTTTTCCACTCGTAATGTAAAATCGTTGACAAATTTCGTGACAGGAAGTGAAGAACTTAATCTCATTTTTATAATCCATAAATACGTGTAAAAACTTTTAAAAATCGAAATCACAAACTTTATCTTTGAAAATCTTCGATTCCCAAAATTCCATCGAGTTCTGCATCTCCAAACCTCTTCAATAGAGTAATAGAGTAATGCCAATAGAGTAATCATTAAAAAACGTGATCCTTGCATATCTTACAAATTCTCCCACTCGTAGTGGTAAACGAATTGCGTTGGCAAGTTCCTTGCATCGTGATCATCGATGCCAGAGGAAATTCGTCCCGGAAGTGAAGCTACCCAATTTCGTTCTTATAAATTTTGCTAATAAACTTTATCCTTGAAAATCCTTGGAAAATTCCAATTTCTCGAAAATCTTCATCGATCGTTCATTTCTCCATACCTCCAAATCCAATTCAATGCCAATGAGATATCATTAAAAAAAAAAGAAAAAAGAAAAAAAAAAAACGTCAGATCAGATCCTTCCTTATACGAGTTTCTTTCGCTCACTGCAGGTGCAAGTGTCGGTGCTGAAAGAGGAGAAGCGTAATCTGCTGCGGCAAGTGGACGAGCTGAGCAAGGCGAGTCAATGGAACGAGAGCGGGTTGCATAGGTACCGTAGCCAGTCGTTCTCGGAACAGCGTGGCTCCCAGCGAAATCTGAGGAACGCGGGTACACCGACGCGAGACATGGGAACGATGTGCGGCGCGATGACACGGGACGTCGGTGTTTCGCACCAGCAGGTACGCCGCCGACTTCCGTTTCACGCCGATTTATCGCCGCCCCGATCTCCTTTGTTCTTGTTACAACAAGCCGGAGAAACCGTAAGAGAACCGTTGAGAGAAAAATTTGCATATCGCGATTCACGGCTTTTTAATTGCTCTCTCGTGGAACGAGCGATTGGGTTTTATCATGGCTTTATTATGGATATATACACATAATGAGAAAGTGTGGAAAACTATCTCGTCCAATTTCAAAAACCCGATCCTTATTTTCGTAAGAGCGATTTTTATTTGCATATCAAGCTTATTAAACGGATTCTTCCACGGCTTCTTATGAATATTCGAGGATATGCAACTTTCGAATTTAGCTATTGTTAAGATTCATAATGCAGTGAGAAGGAAAAGAATGTGCCCGCCATTCTTTTTTTTTTTTTTTTTTTCTTTTCTTTTCGAATAACGATAAAGGAATGAATTAACCGGCGTGTGTAAAGGAGTATAAGTTTTCATTGGACGGTTTATTTTGTTATTGAAGTTTTTTTTTTTTTTTTTTTTTACCGAGGGCCACCTCTCGGCATCTGCTGATTCTAATCACGGCCTCGATTTCCCCGACGTTTGTTGTATTTATAACCAACAAATGGGGAAATGGGTCGTCGTAGTCGTCGTGTATTCCATTTCCATTTGCATCACACTTTTACTTTGTAATCGAATTAAAAGTCGAACCCGATGAAAACTCGAGGGAAAGGGAAGGGAGAATTTTCTCAGTGTCCGATAACTCGCTTACGTAAATCGAAGGAAACTTTGTATCGAGAGACTTCGTTAAGCGACCCAGCTACGAGTCGATTAATCAAATTTCGCTAGTCCTTTCGCGAGAAAAAGTAGTATTTTTCGCTGTATAAAAAAAAAAGCTACAACGTTATTATTATTATTATTATTAGAATTCGAAATAGATAAATAAAAAAAAAAAAATGGCTTCGTGACGCGTGATTACATATGCATACATAATAACATGGCACTGTCATACGATCAGGTTCGAACACGAGATATCGGCATGATAACGAGCACCCCGATAAAACGATCATTGGAACGGAGTCAATTGCAAATCGAAGAAATAGTACCTGAAATGAAAGAGCGGAGCGCGTTGTTCGACGATCGGACGTCGCCTAGCTTTGATAAACTCTACTCGAGCGATTCCCGCGACAGTTGGAGATCGAGCTTAACACGTAGCCAATTGATGTACGAGGAAATAATACCGGAAACGAGGGCGATGAGAAATCGTTTGAAGAGAAGTCCGCTTCAGACGGAATCGATACCACCGACCGGCCCGAAACTGGCCGTAGAAGCGAAGAAATTTCGCGATGTTGGCGTTAACACGAGGAACAGGCTGAAACATCTGGTGCACAGCCGATTCGTGATCGAGGATATTGCGCCGGAAATAAAGAGAGAAGTTAAGAAAAGATCGTGTGGAACAACGACCGGGTTGAACATGAAAGACATCTTGACGAAGGAAGACGTGGCTGTTATCGTCGATGACGCTCTCAGAATTTATAAGAGTACCCTCATCAAAGATACGATTTCTAGGGGTTGTCAATGCACGTTGGACCAGGTGAAGATAATCGAGAAGAAGGACGAGTTCGTTCAAGTTGCGGAACCGTTCAAAATGAGGACGAACGTGGGTGTTACGGTGAAGCCGAGGGTGTCTGAGATTGGAATCGAGGTCAGAACTGGCCCCGGTACGAGAACCATCGCCGTTGGTCCCGATCCGTTCACTGTTCAATCCCTGTCCTTACATTCGTTGAACTCGAGGAGTCATTCGTTTAATTACGGTGACACGAAAGTGAAAAGAAAAGCCACCAAGTCTGTTAGCGTGATGGTGGACGATTTAGTGAGGACGACGGTGAAGAGTACCGACACTTCCGGTTTAGCGCCTAAGAAACGGGAATTTGGTACGTCGCCGATAAAAAAGAAATTTACCGACGTCTCGGTTGGCGAGTCGATCAAACCGCATATTTCCATCTCATGCGCCGCCAACTATTGCGATAATTGTAAGGAAACCATAAAAAGTTTGGCAAAGCAATTCGTCAATAACGCGGAGAATAATATGAATCATCAAAACACGAATCTCGTCTCGAGGATACCTAGACCGTCCCACATATCGTTGAACAACACGATTGATTATAGAAGACAATTCAAACGACAGGATACGTACACGAAGATACCGGCCGCGGGTGTAATCAGATACGATTCCGATAACAAGGAACAGTATGACAACAATAATCGGTTAGTTAATTTATTTGAATATAATATATTCTGTCATCTTTTATCAAAATCATTTATACCCTTCTCAATGAAATATAACAAAAAAACGATCTTATTTAATCACTTAAAATTGAATTATATATATGAATTATAAACCATTAAAATAAATAACGTTTATAAAATTAAGATTTATTTTAAAAAAAAATTATTGCATAGGATCATTCATCTCTGCTCTGTCTATTCATCACAATATAGTACTATACACAATATAGAAGATGTTAATTACGCCATCTATCGGGTGGAGAATTTAAGCGGAGGGTAAAAAAGATAGCAAAGACATCATGATGAATCAATCTACCGCGTAGTCGATGACAATCAAGCGCATGTCAAGGATTTGTTGGTTTTTTCGATTCCATGGTTGCGCGTCCTATGCGTCATAAGTGTTTTTACGGAGCAGAGCGCAGAGATCAAATTGTAAGTAACGTTTCAGAGGTCAGTGACAGAGAAAGTATATTTAAAATCGTCGCGAATTCGCTATGTGAATAAGTGAATCGTGTATTCGATCTAGATAAATCCATGCTGCAACAGCAGCAACAACAACACGCTACCCGTTTAATTAACGATACCGAACTCATCGAAATAAATTCTGCTTGTTTCGTTGAGAAGGGGTAATTGATTTCTTGAATCATTTTATTTTATTTTATTTTATTTTATCTCTTTCGTATAGAGAGATTTAAAACGCATTTGTACTTTTTTAAATTTATGCTTTTTTATATTTTTTGTAGTATCCAGCAGTTACAAGGGGAAAAAGGAAAAGATGAAAAGTCAGAGGAAATTTATAATACGGAAAAACAAACAGATGATGAAGAAAAACATGAACTTCCAGAATCTGCTTTATTTCAACCTATACAAGAAAAACCCAGAAAAAAAATTGAACCTTCGAAAGAGATGCAAGCCGCCATGAAAGTTCTTAATGATAGTCTTAAGAAATCTCCTAGCAAAAATATCTCTCATCAAATGAAAAATGCAATTAATATTATTCAACAAGAATGGTTCAAAATTTCAAGCACAGTGAATGCCAATCCTTTAGAAGTAGAAGATTACCTTGATTGTTTTGAAGAATGTTCAAGTTCTTTATTGGAGTATATAGTTAACATGACTGACTCAAGTGGAAACACTGCGATGCATTATGCAGTTTCTCATGGAAATTTTGATGTAGTGTCTATTCTTCTTGATTCAAAAGTTTGCGATATTAATAAAGCAAATGTAGCTGGATATACGGCTGTGATGTTGGCAGCTCTTGCTGAAGTCAGAAATTCCACTCATGCTTCAGTGGCTAATAAATTATTTCAGCTTGCAGATGTTAATATTCGAGCAAAATTAGTAAGTATTTTATGTAATTATAATGTTTTTATATTAATTTTTTATATTTTATTTAAAATTTTTAGCATGGTCAAACTGCCTTGATGTTGGCAGTATCTCATGGTCGAAAAGATATGACTCAATTACTTCTGGATGCTGGAGCAGCAGTTAACATTCAAGATGAAGATGGTAGTACAGCCTTAATGTGTGCCGCGGAACACGGACATACAGACATTGTACGATTATTACTTGCGCATCCAGATTGTGATCCATCGATCGTTGATATAGATGGTAGTTCCGCTCTAAAAATAGCTTTAGAAGCGGGCAATCGAGATATTGGTGTATTACTTTATGCCCATGAACGCGTAAATAGAGGAACAAGTCCATATTCGTCAATGAGACGAAATAGAAGAGGTTCCAAACCAACAACGCCTACTGGACCTTCTCCTTCAGCTCCAGTAAGCCCAGCTCCATCTCGAAGAATTCATTCATCAACAGTTTCTCTAAATTCTTCAAAATATTCTGCTAAATAATTCTCAATATTTGAAGACTTTTTTTTTATCGATATTTAACATACTAGCAAATAGTTTGAATTATAATCGCATTATACGAATAAGCAATAATGCAATCGGCGTTCCGTGTTTCCTATATTTATTGCTAACATGTTTTAGTATTTATCATCGATTTACAATATTTTAAGGTGTTAATTTTTTAAGATAAACAATCATGTTCTTGCCTAATCATTCATCAGCCTCAATTCAAGCATTTAATTTAAGATATCTATTTAACTGCTCAAATTTGTATACAATTATTCAAAAAAAGTTTGAGAGTGCTGTTTTGTAAAGTTAGTCCATAGGAAGGATATATGTGAAACGTATTTCACATTGTTAGTTAATAGGAAGGATTTGTATAAAGTTTAAAACTTTTTTCTAGGTGCTATCAAAATAAAAATAAATCCATTTTCATTGTTAATAAATTTTATACGATGTCACAAACGAATAAGAAACGTCAGTGACCAATGGTTCAAAATTTTATTCTTAAATTTAAAAAACCATATGAAAGTACAAAAAGTTTCTTATATATAAAAACGAGTCACAGTGAAAAAAATCTAATAATGTCTTCCAACATCCTGTGACATTAAACATTCCAAAAAACAAATTGTCAACAATCCGAATTTCTTGTCACAGAAAGTTTTCTTATACTCATAATATTCGAGAGTCAGGCCTAATTTTCGTTTAATCCTCGGGATCAAACTATCAATAGAATAATTGTGTACTGAGACAATGTAGAGAACAATACAATATGTGTAATAACTATATGGTGCACAAACGTGAGATTTATAATTCTCATGACTAATGTTGAATTTACATATGAAGAAATTTGTAAAAACCTATCGATGATCGTTCAATGTTGAAATAAATATGTTATAAATGTGAAAAATATAAATATAGCATCTATGAACAACAACAAAATATTGAAGGGCATACGAAGGAAATTTAGTTGAATAGTTGTTAATTGAAATTATTTCACGGTACGATATATATATATGTATATATATCATACGAAACAAAATATAAAAATATAATTTTATTTCATATCTCGTTTATCCGTTGTATCTTCATGTTGTAGGAATTGGATATTTAAAATAATCTTAACGTTGAACATTTTCTTACATAGGTTGTGAATATTTAGAAATAATAAACGTATTTAAGTTCAACATCAAAGATTTATATTTTAATGAGTATTCCTATCGTTAAGGACTTATATTAACATTAAGTGACAATTACGTATCAAAGATAGTACTGAATTAAGTAATAGACATCTAGGAATTTAGAAAGTAGATAACTACTTTTCATTGTTTGTGCCTTTATATTTAACATATTGTAATTGATAATAAACTCAAAAAGAAATAACATAAAACTATTGTATAATATTATAATTTACCAAAAATTAATATAAACAATACATATAAATCAATGGAATTTATGTTACAAACTTATATAAAACCATTAATCTTCATTAATATATGTACAAACAATAATGACAAATAAACTTATGACTCTTGTAAAATTTAATGTTTCATAATTGAAATATATTATCCATAAAATTTAATAAATTTAAAAAAGATCAATAACAAATAACAAAGTTTATTTACTTTGTACAAATATACAAAGGAGATACATTATTTTTCATTTTGTTAAATTTTTATTTATATATATTTATAATTTATATTAATTGTATTTGTAGATTATATTTTCATAAATAAAATTATATTTTTTCAAATATTTAAAAATCATTTATATATGAAATTATTATACATTAAATATTGTGCATATAATATCTATATTTTTTATATAAAAAAATATCATAGTTTTGAAAGAAAAATGATAAAAATATATTCAATTTACATCTATACTTCATGTACTTATTCCTTTAACAATAAGTATGAACAAAAAAAGCAAATGATAGAAGAAAGACAGAAATAGGATAAAAATTATAAAAATATCAGCATCATCTCTTATCTTAAACGAAACGCACAAAAAGAACAAAAAAAAGAAATAGAAAATAAAATTAATCAACAGTGTTATTTCCTGAATATTTATCTTTTCAAAGACAAAATAAACTAAAATAAGAATTAAAGATTAGTGCCATCTTTTGAGCATTATAATATCTTTCTAAAAATAACATATCTTTAACATTTAAGAATTGACGATTAATTCTTGCTTTATTTCTGTTTTTTTTCTATTTTTACTTTCTTTGAGTTTCATTTATAACATTTTGGAGATGGTGCTGATTCTCTAATTTTTATATCATCTGTATCCCATTGTTTCTTTTCCTTATCTATATTATATCTATTTTATAATTACTCTCAATGATTGATATTTCAAAACTTAAAATATCATTAAATATTAGATCTCTCCTATATTTCGCCTATTGCTTTATGTCTATTATATTCAGAAAATTAATATTTCGATAATTTTTTAGAATTTTGAAATTCAAATTAAAATTTTCAATACAAATTGAAAGTTGGCAATACTGATTACACATCATAACATGACGTTGACATGTATCACTGCTTGTAACATATACCTAACGTGTGTTATTTGATTGCTTCGTTGACAGTTCTTTTTGCATGGTTTGTAAAAATGTTTTCATGTAATCAACATGTATGAAAACATTTTATTAAATTAATTTATATTAATTTTGTGAATACAATATAATTATAACAAGCTGTTTATTAAAATATTACGTGCAACATACCATCTTAAAATTCAAACTATGAGTGAAATTAAAATATTTTTTTATTTTTAAAAATCATGTTTACATATTTCTTTATTTTATTGAATTTTTTGAATATAGTAAAACATTATAGAAATTATTAAAAGATAAACGATAAATATTTCAAAAATATTAAATAATATATATAACTAAAATTGCTTGTTCAACTTATATTTCATTTTACTAATATTTCATGGCACTTTTATTGTGTAGATCTACTGTAATCTTTGTTAAAAATATCTTAATTAACCGCCAAAATTGAGAATAAAATGCGAAGAAGTCATACAAGTAGGTTAACTATTGTTTAAAATTTAAAATGAAATTTAATTATTATAGTTTTTAATATGACTTAATATTTTATAATAGATTATTCCTATGAACCTTTACCAACTACATCAAGCCATGATGGCTTGGAAGATGAAAATGAAAGAATGACAGAACATTTAAAGGATAAAATTTATGCTTTAAAATCTTTGTCAATTGATATTGGACAAGAAGTACAATATCAAGATAAATTACTTCGTGGAATGGTGAATAATTCATTAATATAGATCAAATTATATTAAATTTATGTTAAAGTAAAAAATATATAAAAATTTTTGTTATCAGGATGAAGATTTTGAAAGAACAAGTGGTTCGTTAACAAATTCAGTTGCACGTGTATTGCGTTTATCCAAAGGAAGCCATACTTATTATATTTTGTATTTAATATTGTTCTCTGTAGTTGTTTTTTTTATATTATGGGTAACATTGAAATTTTTTTAATTAAAATATTTTTACACAAAAAAAGAATATTGAAACAAGAATTCATTCCTATAAAAAATGTATTTTTTTTTTTGCACTCATAATGATAATTTTCAAATATAATATTCAATATATGTATATAAAAGATAATATTTTTAACCTATTTAAACTGTACAGTTAAAACTTGTCGAATTTTATGTAAAAATTATACTACTATTACACTATTTGTAAGAATAAAAAAAATATATATATTTTATATTAAAGCAATGTGCATGTATAGATATATTTAATATATTTAATATATACATATATTTTAATTACTGTAAAATAAAAGTGTTTATATGTAAATACATCTTTGGAATTTTCCGCGTTATAACGTTTAAAAGTTGGCGGCATTGAATCGCAGAGTTAACCTATTATAATATGGTAGAAGAATCACGCGTACAGTGATTCAATGATATCAATGATATATCAATGATATATAATTAATGTTTTTATGTGAATTGAATTAGATTATATATCTTTTAAAATGAAACTAAAAAATTTACGAATAAATCCTTTGAATCGAATTCAAAAAGAAAGAAAAGAAGAAGAACCAAGCACTTCAGAAAATAAAACGTCGAAGGTTATTTTACCATCGGACAGCAATTTTAATCATATAAAGTGCAAAGCAGTACGATATAAAAAATGCCAACAATTAATGAAAGAAAAAATAAAGGCCAAAAAAGAAGCCAAAAAAAAAAGAATTCAAGAAGGAGGTCCAAAACAAATTCCACATACCATTGAAAGCTTAAGAGAGAAAGATGAAACTATTGTCACTGGTAATCTTGAAGATGAAGAAAATGCTGAACTTAAAGTTGATTTTGAACATGATGAATTTGCTGCTTATTATAAGCATACTTATGATCCTAAAGTTTTGATTACATATTGTGATAATCCAACAAGAAAAACTAGAATTTTTGGTGTAGAACTTACAAGGATAATACCAAATTCAATTTCTTTATATAGAAATCGTTCTGGAGTGAAGAAAATGGTTAAAAGTGCTATTGCAAGAAATTTTACAGATATTATAATTATTAATGAGGATCAATGTAAACCTAGTATCCTTTAAATATTTATAATAATTAATTTTAGAAAAATTTTTTATATTTATTATTTTTTATATTATTTTTTATATTATTTATTATTTTCCTTATAAGTTTTCTCAGATGGTATGTTAATTATTCATTTGCCTGATGGGCCAACAGCACATTTTAAGCTTAGCAATGTTAAAATAACTCCGGAATTAAAACGTAGTCATAAAGAAATTTCTAAACATAGACCAGAAGTTATTTTAACTAATTTCACAACTCGCTTGGGTTGTACTATTGGTAGAATGTTAGGAGCACTATTTCATTATCAACCTGAATTTAAAGGCAGTAGAGTTGTAACATTTCATAATCAACGAGATTATATATTCTTCAGACATCATAAGTATGATTACTTTAATAATGTGTTTAATAAAGAATAATTTCTAAAAAAATAAAATAAGAAAAATAAGAAAGAATAAATAACATTACAGGTACCAATTTGATCTTGAAACAGCTAAACCTAGATTAAGAGAGTTAGGACCTAGATTTACTTTAAGATTAAAATCTCTACAACAAGGAACATTTGACAGTAAACATGGAGAATATGAATGGCTTATTCAAGGAAAAAGACATGATATGGAAACTAGTAGAAGAAAATTCTTTTTATAAATTTAATATAAATGATTTTAATAGGCATGTTTTATACTTATTACATTTTGTATTTAATATTACCTCGAATAAACAACGTGAAGTTGTTATAAGAAATATAGAAATTTCTATTTATTATTTCTATTATTATTATTATTTCTATTTATTAAGCTCTTATAAAATATAAATTTATAAGATATTATAAATAAGATATTAATATAATAAAGATATTAAAATTAATTTTATAACAAATATTAACGCGAGGTCTATAATTTATTTCTTTTTGTATGTCATATTTTTAACAGATTTTGGTTTAAATTGTTCATAAGGTATATTTGTTCGTTTTAAAACATAAACTGCTGCTTGAAGACCACCTATATTTATACCTAAAGTTTTTGTCACATAAAACAAATCTCCAGCTGCTTGTAAAGCCTATAAAAAATGAACATATTAATCAAAATTTAAAAAAAATTTGATATAAAAATTTTAATAACATACCATATTGAAACTACGTCTATCATAAGTAAGTAAAACAATCCGACCTGTTAGAAGTTTTATAATTCGTCCTAATTCTATTAAAAATTGTTTATAAAGTATTCTATTATCCATTATTCGACCACTTCTTTTTCCAAATGGCTAGAAGAATTATTTAAGAAATTAAATGAAAAATTTAATATACAATAAGAATATATTTAAATATTTGATTACCATATCGGTAACAGCAATATCGATAAAGGAATCTTTAAATGGTAATTGTGATACATTCCAATGTATTAAATCAATCTTACATTTAGAAGAAGATGCTTCAATGTTAGATTTTGTTCTATGTACAGCTTTGGGATGATTATCTCCACCAATAACATATGATTTAAAATACACTAAAGTTGCCTAAAATTTTTAATATTAATCTTTTGTTATATTAAATATTAAATTTGAAATAAAAATATTGATGTTACTTCAATTGGAATAGAACCACTACCACACATTGGATCAATTATTATATCTCCTGGCTTTGGATGAGCTAATCTTAACAAATTATAACATATTGTTGCTCTAAGGGTAGTTGGTCCAAAACACATGATATTCCTATGGTGTTTAGATTCATGTGTAACACGTAATTGTGTTACCAATTCATCTATATTATATAATATATATATTTTTTTTTATATTATAATATTTATATAATATTTACATATAAATTTATATTTTACTTACTATTGATTAATTTACAGACTATTTCTAAATAATATGTAGATAAATCTACAAGCCATAAATATTTATCTTGCAATTCTCCACCTATAGTTCTAGCAACATCTGATGATTCAAATATATGTTTGCCAGTTCTTTCACATGTTACTCTATATCTTAATATTTCATCTTCTTTAGCATTAGATGGATTTTGACCTCTTTTCTTTCCCTTAGGTGTAGTAGGTGCAACAGTTGTGTTACAGAGTTTACGATCTTTTTCTGCTAGATTATATTCATCAATAGTTGGATATATTTTTCCTTGAAAACCAGTAATATGTTTCCAAATATCTAGAGTCTTTTCTAATTTCATGTTATTATGCACAGCATTTTTAAATAATTGTAAATCCATTTCTTTACTATTTCCTGAGAATTCAAATTTGCTAACATCTGCGACAATAAACATATTATCTATTGATCTCATTTCTTGTATCTGGAATTATAGTTTGAATAAAATAATATTATTCACGTTTATTTGATATAGTAAAATATTTTTCAAATATTGTTGCAAATATTGTTAATTTTTATGTCAAAAAACATGATCAAAACAAATAAAAAACAATACTACTTGTACAAATTGATTCCAATATATATTGAAATAAATTTTGCCGCGTTCTTTGACAACTTTAACATTTTTATCCAATTTCTCTTTGCATTCGTCTATTGCTTGCCATTCAAAACCTAAAATTATATCATTTTATAGGTTACACTAAACAACCACGTGTTTTCGATTCTCATTAATTAAAAAATTTTTAATTACCTGTATCTACGGTCGTTGCTATCATAAAAACATTATCATTTAATGATGATTCTAGGAAAAGCTTTCGTAAACTTGATTCGTTATCTACATTCATGTCAAATTTGGTATATGTAAATTATCCTTATATACTATAAAATACACATAATAATACACATGATTAACATCAAACCAGCATCACGTGTTTGATTAATCAAATAAATTAAATTTTATTATAAATCTGTAATATCAATTACGAATCAAATTAAATTATATTCTATTTGCTTTTTATATGATTTTGACTTGATTTATATTTTCATTATATGAAATTTAAATATAAAATTAAATAGTTATACTTTCATTTACAAGCATAGTTAAAAAATATTAACAATAAGAAATTCTTCAACAATGCGAAAATTTTTATGCGATTTTAATCCACAAGTGAAAGGTAGTAAAAATCGCGCGGATGCGAAGTCCGTTTTTGTGCAAAATAAAGAATACCTCTTTGAAGCTCATGAACTCCTAATACAAGATGTCAATTTTGTTGAACAGTTTACAAAATTTCTAACTTTTACGAAATGTAACAACAAATATTTATCAAATATATTGTATGATATAAAAAATGCTATATATACAGGGTGTTTATAAAAATGTGGGATACCTTTGTAGAGTGAATTCTAGACATCAAAACGAAAAAAGTTCATATACACATATGTTCGATAACGCTTAATTAACGAATTATAAGCATTTTAAGTTTGTATTAGATAGAATGAGATAACGAAAGAACAAGAACTCAGCTGAGTGTGCAGCAATACTGTATTGCAATGTCACTTATGTAGTAGAGCTCCTCAATGAAAGTAAACATATTGTAATAAATTTTGGGAAAGATGAATATCAATTAATTATAAATATATAATAATATATAATAATAATAATAATTATTATTATTATTATATTAATAAATTAAAAAAAGAGATATATAATTTTAAAAAAATCCTTTTAAATTTAGAATTTTTATTTTTATGAGTATAAAATAATTATCATCAAAAATATAAATGATATTTAAACTTTATTATAAATAAAATAATATAGTATATTTTATATATTTTAGTATAAATAAATAGTATATTTTATTATTATTATATATATATGATTAACAGCTTATATATAATTAATTATAATATATATATGATATCAATATGTTGATGTTTTTTCATTTTTTGCGATTATATATATTTAATATAAAATATAGTGATGCAATTTATTATTGCAGTGAGATAAGATAAAAACATATGTGAAAATATTTTTTATTTTTAAATTACTTATGTATTTTTTTAATGCTGTTTTTACTTAGATCATTGTTTTATAATTGAAGAATACAGATAATTTAAAGTTAATATACAATATTTTGTCTTATGCATATGTCTATTCTATATTATTACGAATAGAATAATATAAAAATACTAATAATTTGTTTTATTTCCTTATGTTTATTTCAGCATACTTATTTTCTTAGTATAAAAGATTTTCCTTATAATTTTACTATTGCAATCCTCATCAATTATTAGAAATGTTTTTACAAATTATTTAATATAGTTTTTAGTTGTATTATTTTATTCATTTCATACTGAAATAGAATTTGTTGAAATAGATTGTATTTTACAAATCAGTCAGATTTAATCACAAATTATGTTTCCGGTTTCCGACTTACATAATTGATGTTGTGACTGGTAGATGTCACTACGATCCTATTCTTTTCTTCACTACTCTCAATAATAATAACAAATATAATATATGTATATGTATATGTATATAATTTGTCGAAGAAGTATTAATATTATATGTTATATATTATGTTATATATCCATATTAATTTTTTGAGAGACAAAACAATTTCGTTTCGCTTTATTATAACAAAGATTAATATATTTATATAAATTTAGATTCGAGCTCTTCAAACCTCAATCCCTCTGATGTAATCATTTTCGACGAATTTTTTCAAGAAGAAAATACATGATTATATTATTATTATTTTCTTACTGCCATTATTAGATTAGATAGAAGCATTTCACGTTTGACAATCATCAAAGTTCAAATGTATTCTTCTCATGCAGAAATTTGTAAGGGAAGAATTAAACTATGTTTAATAGTAATCAAAATAGTATATGATTCCTATTTGGTAAATCTATATATATTTTATATTGATGAAAATCTTCGTTGCTTATTTAATATTTTTTATATATTTCTATTATGATAAAATTTTGTTAAATTTCGACATTTTATTGTAGAAATAAATAATAGAAATAAATTTTTTAAACAATTAATTATAAATACATATACGAAATATTTTTAACTAAAATTGAACATACTTATGTCTAATATGAATGTAAAAAATAAGATAAAAAAAAGAAATTTCTTTTATCTAACCCTCTTTTTTTAACTCCCCTATTGGATGCTGGCACCTGGACTAGAAATCGTTCACCCTTCCAATTTTTACTTGCCTTTCCCCTATCCCCATACTCTTGATTTAAGATTTTGCCCCTATAGAATTGCTCGAAAGCTTGTTTTAAATAATAGTAGCATTGGGATTTCAGTCGAAAGAACGAACTATTCTTCAGTTACTATTCGTATGTTGTGCATACTATACGTGTAAACATTTCTGTTTTATAAAAATGTTATTTATTTATTATTGTAAAAATTTGCTTAAAAAGTGTGTTTTGCTATATAGCATACAATATATTTAAGTGTTTAATATATATTAAGGAAGATTCATTATTTTTAATAGTTGATAATTTTTTTTTATAATTATCTTACAAAAATCTCAGTAATTCTTAAAAGTAGAATTAAATTCTGGGATAATCTTTTATGTAAAATATTCTGTCATCAATATTGTGTTTTTATTATATATACATGAAATCTTTTCCATTATGCAATTTTGAATTCTTGAAATGTTGAAATTCTTGAAAGTTAAGTTAATTATAAAATATTTGACACTTTCCTTTTTAATTTTATCACAAAAAATAATATTCAAGAAATAATATTCAAGAATAATGAATTATAATTAATTCGTTAAAATATTTTTTATTTATAAATAACGACTTCTTAGAATTTCGTTATCTTCAAAAAAGCAAAATATGGCGATTTATACGCCATTTTCCTATTCGAATGGTCATTGAGCGTTCTCATAGGAAATCGAAAGTAGGGGTTGGCTGGACAACATATTTCTGAAAATGGATTCGACGAGATATACAGAAGAATTATTCTTACCCTCCTAGTCCGGCAGTTCATTGGCGGGTCACATCAAATGCTGTTTCTAAACGAGGCTATCGATTTTGTCTATTTCTAAATAATTTCTAATCTAACTGTAAAAAATATATAATTATCAAATAATTTATATTTAGTTACAGTTAATAATATTTAAAAATGTATTATTTAATCTATAAATTACTGTCATAATATAATAATATTTTTTCAAAGAATTTAATATATTATATGTTTTTCAAGAAATTTAAGAAATATGAATTTATATAGGCATATTATCAGTTTTAAAAATGATTTGCAAAGATGATGTTTGAGCTACAAAATATTAATAAACATAAGATTATTTTTTATTTCTTTAGTTTTTAAATAAAGTTAATTTTATTTATTTTGATTATATTTATTTCTTAACTTTTTTCTCTTTTTCTCTCTAATATTAAAATATTTCTTATATTTTATTAATTTAATATTAATTATTAATCCAATTATACATAAAAATACATAAAAAATAAGAAGCAAATGTTATTAAATATAGAATACAATTTTATCTAATTATAATATAATTTTATAGTGTAATTTTTGAAAAAATATGCATTAAAAAATGTTTAAAATCAATAAAACGAAATTTTTATGTAACTAAAAATTCTTCGGAATATTTAGAAAAAACTTTTCAAACCACATATTTTTAACAATTTTACTTTACTTTTTTTATATTATTGCGTGAATTTCTTGTAATGTAAAAATTTTGTCTATTAATAAAGAATTTTTCAAAAAAGTAATGGTCATCTCGAAAGAACGCCATTTTGTGTCGAGACGCCTGTGGAAATATAAACCTGTGATACTGATGCGCGTATGTGCTGCGTGGTTGAGGGGCTGGTACGGGGGTGGAAAGACACGTGACAGCAATAGAAGTTCTTCCGGATTGGTTGGTTGATGTTTGATGACGTATAAGCTTGATGTACGATGTAAGTCTAACTAGAAGATAAAGGAAACTAACCAAGGATAGTCTGATAAATAAATTCACCCACTTATAAATATTTATTAGATACTTTAAGAAGAAGAAGAAGTATAAGAGTAAACCGTAATTGTCTTCTGATGTAGATTTTCCATTCTATTTTAGAACTAATTGATTTTTCTTAAAATCTAATTAAATCTTTCTTAAAATTAAACTTGAGACTAATTTTTAATCAATAAATAAGATTTGATATTTTAAGATTATAATTATAGTTCTTTAAATAAAAATTGGATAAGATATTTTTATAATATTTTTATAATTGAATAAATAGAAAGCTATAATTTTTATTTGTAGAATTTCTAGACTTTTTATCTCAAAATATAAGATATTATATTAAATTTCCTCATTTTAAAATGTTGAAATATAAATATAAAATGTTAATAATAATATAAGGATGTGAAAAATATAATGAAGCTTTTATTAATATTATAAAATTATTGCTAAAATCAAAGATAGAATAAGAATACAATATTTCAAAATAAATTAACCAAAATTACAAGATAAAAGAATCCTCGCTCATAATTTTTAAATCTATAGTTTAAATTAGTTTCTACAATAATTTGATAATTTACAAAATCTACAAAAGAAGAATATATCAAATATTAATCAATACACTTGTTATCAAAAATTTGTTTGATATTACTGTTAGTATTTCAATTGATCGCATTCGAATCATGTATCTCATTTTACCATCTAGGTTTCAAATAATACACGAGACTTGCATCATCGAATGATCGTCGAACAAATTGACGATCGAGAATTAGATTATCGAGAAGTATTGTGGGATTTAAAAAAGTATAAGAGACTTTGTAGTGGGGGTAACGAACCACAGGAGAAAGATCGAGCGTGAGTGTTCCAGCATTCCGTAACGGGCGCTCGTGATCGACGGAAGTGTTGTGCCGGCGTGAAAGAGCTTTCGTTAAAAAAGATCGAAAAAAACCGAATTAATCGATCTAGTTCGAAGCAGAATAATCTTATTTCGTGACCAGGAGGTAACGATGTCTATTGTCACCAAAGATCTGTCATCGGGAATCTATGAGAATCATCATACAGTCTTCTAACCTCACACGATACTTTTTGATCATGACAAGAGACAGAATCGTGCCGGAGAATTTTGAATCAGGTATTTTAAAATTAATAATTTATTTGGCATATTAATATTCTGCATTGAATAAAGTAGTATTAAAAGTATTTATAATATGATCTATCGTTGTTACACATTTCTTTTTTTAACATTCGAGCGATATATGCAAAATTTGATATTATAAAATTTTTAATGAAAAGTAAACAGTTTGTAGTTGTTCATTAATAATAATAATTGTTTCTTGAACGTAATATCATTATACAGATCAATACTTTTATGTGAAAAAAATTGTATTCAATTTATTATTTTTAATTAATTTCAATTTAACTTAAGATTTTAAACGCATTTTTATTAAAAAAGTATTTTATTCCAATAATCAAAAATTTTTCGTGTTATTGAAAATTATTAAACGAATTAAAACAAATGTATCAAAAATTCAATATTTTTTAATTGAATGAACAAAAATCAAAAATAAAAAAATGAAAAGAAAATAGGAAATTACGTGGAAGTATATTGCATAAATTGAATTTCGCACGATATAAGCCATAATTATTTTTTCGCTGTACGCGCACTGTCAGCATACTTTTTAATTGATGTTAACATGTTTCCTTCCTGTATGAATATCTTTTTTTTTTTTTTCCTACTTACTTTTTCATTCTCTCTCTCCTTTTCTCTCATTCTCCATCTAGAGATCTATCATACGCGATAAAAAATTTTTTTCACGTGAACGTGACGTCACGAGTATAACGACCCCTTGCATGGCTCATGTATTATCATGTTATTATAATTGAACAGTGCTTTCGGCGCACTAATTGAGAGAGTGAGCATAATTAATTAGGAATGGGCTGGCCGCGCCGTTTCGAATACCGTTTCGAATTGTTCGACCTCGAGACGATTTCGATTTGCCACAATTTCTAACAGGTGTTAAAAAGCATGGTTTGTAGAGAATCGGTCAATTATCGTATATATATTACAATTCAAATGCATTGTATTATACAATTAAAAATTAAAATGTTGATGTAACAACTCGATAATTATAGGAGTTACCAAGAAATCATTTATCCTTTTTGTGATTTTGCTATGTCTTATTACATATTTCGTATATTTTTATGTTTTATGGATTTTTTTTATAACTGTGATATCCTATAAAATATATAGAATATATTTTTTATTTAACCTTTCTACGTTACGATTATTTAAAAAATATTTTTTAGATTATTTTATAAAAGTAAATTTAATAATTTTAAGATCAATTTTCAATTTTCATTCATCTTTTGCAATATTTTTTGAATTAGATAAAAATCATATGGACTGAATATAACGGTACATTTTGTATAATGTCTACTGCATAATGATGTTATCAAAATTGCAAATTGAAAAAGTTATACGGGTTTGATATAAAAATTCAGATCAGGTGTAAAATTGTAACATAATTCTATTATAAATACAAATCACGGTTATAAATTATTATTATAAAAAATATCGATATTTCGTGTATCTTTTCCTCTTGGTACATCAGAAAAGAAACGAGCTTACTTCCCCGTTCAATGTTCTCGCTTTCGAATTTGATAAAAATGCTCGAATCGAGTTTTATATGGCGGCGAAATATCGAGAGCGATCTGATCGTTTACTCGTAAAAACAAAATCAGTTTTTTCTTTCACAGAGACAGAGACGGACAGCGAGCAAGCAGTGAACTTTTTTCCAACGATCGGTCGTGCAAGAATAATTCGATGCGCTTCTCTTTTTTTTTTTTTTTTTTTTTTTTTCTTTTTTTTTTCTTCTCTCGGTTTTCTTCCCGCGATTTTTCTTCGTTCCAGTTCATCTCGTCGTCGCCGCAAAAGTGATCGATCGATCGGTCGATCGCTTTCACGATCTCGTATTGAAATGATCCCTCTTTTGAAGCGAGAATAATCGAAATGCATTCTCGATTTTCGTGAAATGGAACATTTCGTAATATGATCGAAATTTTATTTATACTTAAAGAAACGAAGTATGTAATTTCATAAAAATTCATCGATATCTAATAAAGTTTGATCTGTGATAAGTATTCTTTTTTTTTATGATAGAAAAGAGATCAATTGTTTCGAGCATTCATTGTTATTAATTATTTCTCGAGTTATTCTCAGTAATTTATTTATTTCATCCCTGTAGAATTTTTCATTTTTGATAACGAATGAATTCGTTCAATCGTCTTCTATTGACTTGACTCTCTTTTTGACAAGGAATTGTATAAGGAATCTGAATCATTGATCTACTTGTATTTTTATCACAGATTTCAAAATAAAATATATGTAATAATTAATTCGGTCAATATTACTCACTTTCATATCTTATATTTCAGTTTACATTTAAAATGTAGATACATAAAATATAGATTACATTTCGATTAATCACAATTTGAAATAAATCTTCGAATAAAATCTATTAAAAGCAAAATCCAGGAATATAATTTTCCGATTTCGGTAGTTCGATACACCTTTCACCATTATATGTTCGTTTTTATGTCAATTTTTTTAAATTCCTACGAACGATTTCACAAACTCCGCTGCTCGAAATTTTTACAATTGACCCGAGAGTTTTTTGCTCTCGCTATTAAGGTGTACAAAGAATGGAGAAACGATCCTTGGATTTTATCGATTCCTAACATTAGCGTTCCGTCAAATATGTCGAGAGATTCGATACGAAAGAAAGTAGCGTAATTGCCATCGCGTTTATTTTTCCTCGATTCGTTGAAAAGGAAGAAAATGGTGCGGGAGAAAAATGGCGGTGAGCGCGATGGCGTTTCGACTATGACTCATTGGTAATAATCCTTTTTACGACGGTATCGTGAGCTCACTAATTTCACCTGACATTTTATTGCTTTTGTTGGCCTCTTTTTTCATCGGTGAACGAAACAGCTGACGTTACGACGAACAACATTGTTCGAATCTCGCGAATGGGCGAAGCGATTCCATGAAATTATCGATATACTCAGAATTCCTATTCGAGAAATTTTGATCATTGATCGATTCTGGTAAAAACTATTATTATGGTAATTAGAAACGCAATATCTTGGTAATTGAATGAAAATGAATATTGAAAGTATTTTTATTTCAATTCTTTCGTGATAGTTGAATGAATATCGAAAGCATTTTCATTTTAATCTTTTCAAATTTGAAAAAATCGAAAGATTGTCGATTTTAATTGATTCAAATAATTAAAGTGGAAAGATTAAATAGTTAAAATGATATCATTGCTTATGAATGATAATTGTTACATATCTGTAATTTTTGTAAAATGATGAATATATTTTGAATTAAATATAAAAATTCATCATTATGAACACAAAAAAGAATTATTTCTTATAAATATTAAATCGATTAATCTTTAGTTCTTTTTGTATAAGCATAATAAAATTTAAATATTATTTATATATATTATTTATTGATAATTATTTTATATGTACGCATAAAAATTCTCTATTTAAATGGAATTTTATAAATTATGTTTTTATTTTTTGTTGTATATCTTTTTTTTTAATTATCTATTAATATAATTATAAATATTATTATAATTATAATATATTTTAGATATAATTAGATCAATTTAGAATTCATGTAAATATTTAATCAGTATTTTACGATATAATCTTTTCATTTTTTTTTATTATATTTTTTCATTTTTTTATTATTCTGAAATCAGGTTATTTGAGCAAACAAATAATCAATAGTACAAAAAATGTTATTCGTTTATCTATATGTTCTAAATAATTCGGTAAAAATCGTTGTCACAATTAGGTTATATATTTTTTTAAATCAAACTTTATCATCAAATATATAATATATTCAAATACAATAGATTCTTTAGAAATTTAGCAATTATTCAAATAATTCCAATGATATTTAAAAAAAAATATTACATACTTATAAATACAAGTTTCCTATTACATGTATTATTTCTATAAATCGCAGACTTGAAGATCAGTTTGAGTTTGGAGGAATATTTGCAATAATAATAACGCAAATAATAATAATAATAAAAAATAATTCAACCACTTTTTTTCAACCACGAGATCATTCTCATCCCTGAAACTCGTTCTATTGCTTTTATTTCATTTCACGACAAATCCGATTTTAATCACGCCTCGAAATTTTCAAACCTCGAAACAGGAATTTTCTCCCCTTTCCCGTGAAACAATTCGATTTAGACTTTTAAACGCGTAGCTTTTTGTCGCCGTTTGGATCGAACGATCTTCGACCTTCGAGCGTGTAGCATCGTCGATCGACGCCGGAACAAAAGAGGGGTGAAGGGTAGCAAGGGGAGAGGGAGAGAAAAAAAAAAAATATAGAAAAAGGCTTTGCTGCATGCTATCACACCACCTGGATCGCATTGTTCTCCCGGATGCATTCATCAAATAAATTGCTTTCATCGAGCAGAGTGTCGGGTTAGCCTCTCGATTCGCGCGCGATTGTTACTTTGTTCTGCTCGAAGAAGAAGATATACCTACACGTAAAAAAAAAAAAAAAAAAAAAAAAACAGAAAGAACGGACTGGAGAGGGGGAGGAGGGGAAGTGAAACTCGGTTGCCAATAAACGATTAGAAACAGCAACGGTGGAAATTTCGGTGTAACAGTTTTGAAGGCGAAAGCGTCACGTTTTTTCCCTTTTTTTCCTTCTCTCCTTTTTCGGTCGAAGGGTGAATTGTGCTCGGCTATAGGGGTGAAAAGCTTCGCGTCATCGGTGTGCGTACGTGTGTTCGCCGGCAGCCACTCGCAAGATGGTTCCTCTGGCTGGAAAAAAAAAAAAAGGGAGCATTACCGTTGCTTATCCCTATCCTGACCTATCGTTACCATGGTGACGCACACCACGGCCAATCCCACCCTTTACGTTAGGGGAGTCCTCTAAGGACCACGGGAAATTTCATTTCTCTCTGATCAACGGAGAAAAAAAATATATAGCTAACTGCGTTTTTTTTTTTTTCCTCTCGCTGTCACCGGTATCCGGGTAATTTTCTCCGCATTCGAGTCTCGATTCTTTTGTCGTTTTTAAAATCCATTGGATACCCCATTGATGAAAGGGCTTCGATGAAAATCCGAAAAACGTACCGGTTTCATCGATTTCAAAAGCTTCTCTTCTGTCTTCCTTTTTTTTTTTTTTTTTTTTTTTTTATGGTCGATCGTTGGTTGGAAATTTTTATTCGATACTTTTATATCAAGAATCGCCGGTATCGAGTTTATTTCGCTTATAAATGGTGTGTATACAGATCTTCACGAATATTTTGCTCAAATTCGTATCGAAAATCTTAAAAAGGGACGTTTTCATCGTTTCCTTTTACCTTTCATTTGATATTTTCAAGTTCTCCACGTGATCTTCGACATTGCTGCTACGATTCTAGGCAGAACTTTCTAATTAACCCGGCAAACATTAAGCCCCCGTTCCGTGAATCTCTCGAAACTCATCTACACGCGCAAGCCATCTCACGATGGCGGTTTCAGGCGGTTTCGTAGTTCGTACTACTTGTTCGAGCAGACCGGTTCGAGCTTCACACTTTTATTCGTATTCGTAGGAGTACGTTCAACTCTACGCGAATCGCGACATTGGCCATTATCGAGGTCCTGGAGGGAACTGGCCTTCACACGTCACCGACGACGAGGTGATTCGCCCTGACGAAACCGCGATTCCCTTTCGTCGAGATCTCACATTCGAGAACCTCTCGTCCTTGGATTACTTTTTCATCGATCCTTCTTTATTAACCGAGATATTTCGTTCGGAACGAGGCTAAAGGAATTGTAGATTCTGTGTAACCAATCTGACATTTTATGCTACTTTGCACGATTTTCAAAAATTTTTGGTGTAAATTTTGTGTTTCGTCGAGATCTTCCAAACCTTTCGTCCTTGGATTACTTTTTCATCGATCCTTCTTTATTAACCGAGATATTTCGTTCGGAACGAGGCTAAAGGAATTGTAGATTCTGTGTAACCAATCTGACATTTTATGCTACTTTGCACGATTTTCAAAAATTTTTGGTGTAAATTTTGTGTTTCGTCGAGATCCCAAACCTTTCGTCCTTGGATTACTTTTTCATCGATCTTTCTTTATTAACCGAAAGAGATATTTCGTTGGAACGAGGTTAAAGGAATTGTAGATTCTGTGTAGCCAATCTGACATTTTATGGTACTTTGGACGATTTTCAAGAATTTTTGGTGTAAGTTGTGTTAATAAAAACTTTGGCTAAATTTATTCATCTATTAATGCAATTTTGCCAATTTATTTTAATTTTTAATGTAAATCTAATCACTAACCCATCGCTCAAGATTTAACAGTAAAAATTTAACCGTTTCATAATTATCCATTTTACATATACATATCAGAATAAAACAAAATCTTTCAATCTTCTTTGATTTCCTGACAGATCAAACTTCATTCTACAATTTTTCCAATTTACTCCAAGATTTAATAATAAAATCCAAGCAACCGGTTCATAATTATTCACTTTACACACCGTATCAGCGAAATATCTCTCTATCCTTTTTTCCCCAACAAAATTCTAGATTCTCAATCGATCAAATTATCACTTTACAAATTTCCTCTAATTTATCATTCCGCAACTTCTCCTCCTCAGATTCGAATATATCTTCATCTTGGATCTTATCTTTTAATCTCTCTTTTTTTTTATTTTCAAATTAGCAAAGCACACACGCACACACCCGTACAGATGTTTAGTCCCGTGTATATCGAACGCTCGATTCGGAATCCGGGAGCGAGCGGGGAAGACGGCGACAGGCGAGGGTTAGCGGATTATTCTCTACCCAACGGGTGTAATTGAATTTTAAACTCCCCAACCCCGCGTGCATATGCGCCCATTCATGGCCAGCCGCTTCGTAGAAGTCGCGGATTTCATACGTGAGAGAATCAATTGAACGTTTCCGTGCAGGAAGTGCTCTCTCTGTCCCTACCGATATCCGTCAACCATCCTCACCACGTGTTCCGCGTGGTGTTCCTTTCTGCGCGGAAAAAAAAAAAAGTCGGCTTCCCCGTAACCCCGTGAAAGAAAAGGGAGGAGAGGGGGGGAGGAAAAAAAAAAAAAAAAGAAAGAAAAAGTGCAACGTTACTATTTCAATTGTCGTTGTCGGTAACGGCTTATCGTACGCGATCTCGCATTCCTCTTGCTCAGCAGCGGGAAGACAAAGGGGGAGGGCTCGTGTCGAAAAGGAAACGTGTGCATGACGAACTCGTGTCGTTATTGTGAATTGTGCAATTGTGAAAAAATTGTGCAATTCTTCGAAAGAAGATTCGTGTTAAAAAGAGTGTCGAATAAAACACTTTTGATTATTGCGAATATTTGAAAAGAATTTCTGCTACTTTCTCACAGTTGATGGCAAAGTCGGAAAACGAGTTTTTCCAGTTACGTTTGCTGCAAGGGTATGATACATTCAACTGTTATTACATCGATAATGCTCATATATTTTCTCATTTCTCGTAACATAGATTCTTTATCTCTTTTCAATTATGTATTTAAAAATGATATTATAATGACAGAAAATTTTCCTGTTTCTAAATTTTATTACAAGATCCAGTTAGATAAGAGTTATTAAACATATACATTATAGATTATATAACATTATAGATTATATAAAATAAGTTTCAATTCATATTATTGAATATTTGACTTTTATTATTTTAATTTCTTAAAAATCATGTCTCAAATTATCCTATCCTACCTACTTCGTTCGAACACCCTGTATATTATAGTTCTATCCTATTCCTACATGTAATGCTGCAGCGTGCATGATCGTATCCTGCAACAGCTACTCTTCCAACGTTGCCACAGCGAAAGGGTTGAAAATAAAGATCCACCGACGACAGAGGATGATAAACAAATATCTGGTCGCTTTATCGCGAAAAATCATATCCAAGATTATGTAAACTCATTCCCTCTTTATTATAATGATAGTTTATATCCACCGTTGTAAAAACGTTGGTACGTTGTAAAACATCGTTGTCGAGCATCACGCGAGACGACACTTTGTATCTTACTCCCTAGGATGAAAGGCTTTGAAAATCCGTCTTCTCGTTCCACGTACGCGATCTTGAACCGTTCCCTGCCGCGGATCGAGTATCTGTACGTGAGATGGTGCGCGGAGGAGCGAACAAAGCTGTACGTTATACAGGGTGATACTCGTCAAATTTTTCTCCATCACCGGTAGAAAATGAAGATGCAAAAATTGGTTGAAATGCTTGCGGAGTCATCGAATGTTTAAATGCACGTGGTGTTTTGTTCTCGAGGACGATAGGATCGGTGGAATAGCGAGTTTCGTTTGCTAAATAGCTTAATACACGAGGAGGACAATAGTGGTTCTCAGCACGGTGACACGCTTTCTGTGTTTACCTGGGATAAAGAGGAATTATATATATATATATGTATAGCTTAGATCGTGTTTGTTTAGAAATCGTAGTAGAAAGTAAATAGCAAAGTTGAGAATTTTCAAAGTTCACATTAATATTAATCGTTTAGAGTAATAGAAAATATATGGAAATGAGAAAATTTTCCATGCTTTGAGACTCGACGTGGATATATTAATTTTCTAAAGTAAAGTAAAAATAATCCACCTCGGTTTTTCCATCGATAAAAAATTAAAAAAGAATAACCACAATCGAGTATTCACATTTTCCAATCTCCTCGATCCGTCTTGAAAGAAAAATCCAATTCGATCCAATGGCATGAAATAATTCGCAGGATTTCTGTTTCCAACCGGATTACGGAGAGCCTCTGCGAGGGAATGCGCTCCTCGAGCATGACTCGTATTTACCAGACGCGGTTTCTCTGCCACCGCCGCAAGATTCTTAACTCGTCCCAGCGACCCAGCGCCGTCGTCGGCCCGGATCACGGACAATGTTTCGGATTTCCAGCAATGCGGTTCCACGTATTGCCGGTATCCAGGTAGGAACAGCGCGCGAGCCTTTATCGCCCAGGTGAATCCAATTAATTGGGAATCAAATTCTAATTAAGGAACGCGCGCCTGAATAATTGACGTGCGTGTGCCCAACGGAGCGTGACCGGTTGCCATATTACAGGCGAAACACATTTCCGAATTAACCGCATTAAGCGCGAGCCAATCACCTGAAATGAAACGAGATTTTGAGAATGTTCTCTCCAATAGCGAATTTTTCATTTCTCGTAACGTTGCTTCATTTCTTACTTAATTCCTCATTGTTTCATTCGTTGGTATACGCTGTTAAGGTGTTTCGTGTTTATTGAATCGGGCAGATAAGATGAAGGAATATTCTTCGAGACTAGAATAGTCACTAGGATAAGTTTTCCATTTCTAAATAATGCTCGTACGAAAAAGGATGGAAGAATATTTTCTTGTTCCATCGATAATACTTTTATTATTTTCTTAGCACTTAGTTGAAATCGTTGATAGAAGAAAATTGCAACGATCTAGGAATTCAAGTTCTTAGTGAGGTAGGAAGCAAAGTTCATAGTTTCACAGTTTCGAATTCGAGAAATCGATTTATATTAATCCGCTAGCAGATTATCTGAAATAATTAGGAGAGAGAGTTTCGTAGTAAGCAACTTGTACACGTTGTACTTAACCCACTCTCTTGATCCTTGGAATTAGGTAACAGAGCGTGTTGACTTGGAAACACTTGGGACGCTCGCGGAATTCGCACCTTACCCGCTCGCGCTTCGCTCTTGAAACTTGTTCTCCTAGAGCGATGAACTTTGTGGTATCGCTATAGGCCACTCGCCGTTCCTATGCAGCTGATTCTATTACCCGCCTGCATCTAATTCGATGCAATCTCATTCAGCGTATTTCAAGCTTCGGCAACGAAGAAAAATAATCAACGTCCTCTTTCAAAAGATTACAATTTATTTCCGACCATTAAATTTCCTCGGATTGAGTTAATAAATATATACGCGAAAATTTCTTTCAACAAGATCCTCCGATTATATATTCAAACACGAATTCGTGTCTGGACTGCGATTTCCATCGGAGAGCGGTTCGATCTCTCAGAGAAGAGACGAGAAAGGGGTAAAGAAAAGGGGAAAAATGGGAGAACAGGGTTATTTTACGATGGCCGCGGAAGAACAATCGCCGATTCCTTTGTTACTTTCGGTGAGGAATTCTCGCAAGAAGGGCAGGAAGTGGCAGGCGTTAAGCGTTCCTCGAGAATCTTTGCCAAGCGATGCTTGCATTACCGTTTATTGCCGCTCTCCAAGAGGCCGAGTTCTCGGTATTACATCGTTTCTAAGCGCATTTGCAACCGCCACCTTCCTTCCTTCGGGCAACGCTTCCAGATGCTCAAGGCTGCCCGACAAAATGGATCTCCTTCTCTTCGATTTTCCCCTCCCTTTTTTTTCCCTCGAATTAAAAACGAATCATTTTTTCTTTTCTCTACTATCCTCATTTCAGAAAATTTTCTATCGTCATCTTAGAAGTTTTCTCGCAAAATTTCCTCATTTATTATTTCCAACTTACAACAATTACAAGAATTATCTTTACAGTCGCTGATGACACGTGTTACGTCGATGATGGAGAAAAAGCATTATTCACCTTTGCAATCATTGCTCTCTAGCAAACGACGAGAAAATTATCCTCGAAAGCGAAGTCCTTCTCTTTAAGTGGAGGACTGGTTTCAGAGCAACGTGATTCATCGTCGAAGGAATGATCGCGTTTTTTTTTTCGCGGCGGAATAATTGGACAGGTGAAATCGCAGCTGTCTTTTAATTAGTCAGAAAATTATTCTTCTTATTCTTTCTCGAGTTTGTTCGTTACGAAGAAGAAGGGTTAATGAAATAAAAGGTACGTCTAATTCCGTGAGACCGTCCCGAACGAATTCTTTCGTAGATCTCTTTTACTTGGATACGGAGAAACGTCTGGAGTCGATTTGCTTTCTCGAGGCCCTTTTATAGTGACCATTATAGCTCGTCCAGTGGAGTATAGGGTTTATCATGGCTATCATGACTTGCCGTATTATGCTGCTCGTCCCAAGACTTTCCACCTGCGAGACCACAAGCCGCTCTCTTTCTATCTCTCCCTACTCCCCCTTGACCAATCAATTTTTCGTTCTCGATCCATCTGATGCTCTCCATAAGGACTTTCAAAACGATGTAAACGATGTATTCTAACTAAACATTAGAAATATCTTGCTCCAAATTTTATATAATACCCAGCATTTATTCATTTCCTTTTGATTAACATTATTCCATAAAAATTTCTCCATAGGATTTTTAACAAATGATTAATGAAAATTGATTAATTCGCTAATTCGAAACGAATTACGAAAAACGATTAATTTAACTTTTCGAGGCGAACAGCTTCCCTCCTCGTGAAATTGATAAATTATGGCTTTTGCGTAAGCTCGTGCATCACAATAAAGAATACCAAGGCAATTATTCTCGCCTTGTACCTCCATAAATATAATCCTCCTAAGCGTGAATCCACAACAAGACTCATTCACACTGGTGGAAGCTCTAGCACAGTTCGTTACCGTGTAATCGTGTGATCGTCTAATTAAGCGTCGGTGCCACACGGATTGTTCCCTCGAATGGTGTAGACGAACAGGCAACGTTTGGACGATCCTCACGTGAAAGAAAACGCGTGCAGACATCTGACGGTCGCGTCTGAAGAAAGTTCGGGAAAGGAATTTAAGGACGCGTCGATTATTTTTCTATCGTTCGTCGTTTATCGATAGAATTGGAGAACGGATTCGTGTAATTGTTCCATCATGGCTGGGTGAAAAAGCGCGTGGCCAGCCAGCCGCGAATTTCTCGAGAAACGGAACGGCCAATGAAGGAGCCGACGAACTTTTCTTTCGATTAATCGGCGACCACAGGATATCACCGATATCCGCTATTTCTATGAGAAAACCTCTGAGAATTTTTCTTCTTCTTGTTCGAAGTAGCACCAGAAATTATCTTGCGAAAGATGGATTAGATTATTATATATGTTATTTTCAATTTGTTGCAATTTGTTTTGTTTCATATTTACATAGATCAGTTTTTGTTATGAAATATAGAGAAATATGTTATGAATAAATGGATCCAAGTTATATTATATTATCGAGCCGAATTTACGTCGTTGTTCAATTTCTAATAGCCTTTAAGATGATAAAATGTGCTTTCAGAGCATTGAAATAGAAGAATTGAAATATTTTTGAAATTGGCGAAGCTTGGCAAATAATTCAATATTCCACGAACACCCTATACACGAACTCTACCAATGTTATGGATCACTGACCATCAATTATTTTTTAATCGATTAGCCGAGCAACTTCTTGTTCGCATTCCTCCCTTCCAACATTGTAATCGCGCGCAACATAAAACTTCTTACACGAATTCTTGCAAGGCGAGCAAGATTTCACGAAGGCCTTCCAATATAATCTGCCACGCTACACTCTTACGATATACCGTAAAAAACCGATCTGTAAAGAGGCGACCGTGACATTGGGCCGAGATTTTTCCTCGAACGAAGATGAAAGATCGAACGATTGTTCGCGGCCCACCATTTCCGGCGCTTCACTCTCTCACGATCGAACCGTTCGATTTCTTGCTCCACTCCTCGCGGATCTCTCCACGAATCCAATTCAACCGTTTCCTCGAGATATCCGTGGCGAAGGAATTTTTCTTCTCTAAGTAAGATAATAGAACTCGTCCATTTAGTTTCGTGCCGCATCACGCTCGCCCCTCTCCTACCACTCTCCGTATAATAACGCTCTAATGTCCCTCTTAGGCCCCCCGCCTCGGGCCTCTAAGACCCTTCTTTCCCATTTTTTCCCCCGTTTTTTTTCTTTCTTTCGCTTCCTTTTGTCGTAAACAGACGTTAATTTTCGTAAATTTCCCAATTTTTTTATCTCGTCGTCGCATGGTTTCTATATTCCCAAGTGGAAAATAAGATTGGTTGGAGAAAGTTTAATTAATGCTTCGAAAAATCGAAGCATACGGTGGCTCCCGTCCACGCCAATTTTCGAAGAGCTGTTGCTTGTAGGCAACTCGAATTATCGCAAGGGTGAATGATGATGGATGATTGTAGGGAAAAATTGTTCTTGGTGATTTTTTCCTTTCTTTTATGCATTGTCTTGTGGTTAAAGGAAAGGTATGTTTCGATGTTTCAGAGTTGAAAAGAAAAAAATATTGGATGCAATTGTTTCGATCGCACAAGTGCTAAGTAAGTCTAACATTAAAAATTGTTCTTTTTACAAAAATTGGAAAATGTGTTGCTCGCCACACGTGAAAAATATGGAAATAGTCGGAAGATATTAGACGTTCGAGAAAAATCGTATCTGTCTCCTTTCCATCGATGTTTGCTTCACCTTTGATACACCGTGAAGACGATTTATTGCACGAAATCCTAGACTGTGAAAATATTTCGCGTGAAAGTTCACTGTTCACGCTTTTTAATCAACAAAAACAACTATCAAATTAAATTCTTGTACATAGAAACTTATGTATCGAAAAATTTCCACTTGTACTAACTACGCAAAAAAAGTTAATATCGGTATCAATATTTCATTCGAGAATTCGAAAACGAAACGTCACATTCTCCCCATTTACGTAACAACCTTCATATTAATAGACTCCAAAATTGCTCGTCGAGTTTCAAACAACGTTTCAAACCTATTGAAAAAGCTACAGCTGCTCAAACACATCATCAGGTGAAATCGTTCACCGCTTTCTGCCCATCGGTTTTTTTTTTTTTTCTCTCTCTTTCCAAATCACGATTACACGCGGGCATGCGTTCGAATACACTTAACGGAGATCAAACAGTAGCCTCGCTACGAAAGGTTATCCCCGATATATACGAAACGCTAAACGAAACGCTTTTCATCATTCACCATTCACTGTAATTAACATAATCGTAACGCGGATCGAAACTCTCGTTGCGCCTCCATTAATCGTTTAACCACCGTTTTTTCCACGCTTCCAGGATAGCCAATTATATCGGCAATCCAGAGATCCAGATTTCCTTCATCACCGTTGAACGTTCCTAGGCCGTGATCGAGCCGCGTCAATCGGTTCGATATATTCGTAAACGTTAATTAAAGGATCGATCAGAGGATTCAAGGCTATTAACGTTAAGCAACAACGATGCAACCGTGCAAATTGGACCACCCTATAGATGGGAAGTACTTAACGTTCTCCAGCAAGCATGATTTGCTTCTCAACTCGAGATGCGATTCCAAGTTCAAAGCTATTGGTATCTCTCCCAGTCTTCCCTCCTCTCTCTCTCTCTCTCTCTCTCTCTCTCTCTCTCTCTCTCTCTCTCTCTCTGTCTCGTTCTCTTCAACATCGCTGTTGCAACGTGGCCTGCGATCCTTGTGACGTAGCAACGAGGCTGCCAGCAATTAAGGACATTCGATAATGATGGAACTGTGGGGAACCAGGAACCGTGCGTCGTCTCTCCGTTCCTCTTTGGACGGGTTGTCTTCTAAGCTGCTTAGAGAGAGGAGAGCAAATCTGTCACTGTCACTCGTCTATTCACACAGCCGCATCGAGTAACTCGATGAAAAAGCGAGAAGACGCGAGGAAGTGAAATCAGCCAGTCTCGCGGGATGGAGGGTTTCATGGGTGATTTTGAATCGTGTTTTATTCGAACCAAGGACAGGGATGTTACTTTGGATCGAGGAGTGGCTCGATAAAGGTGGATAACTGAAATTAGACCTTAGATCTTCGTTATTGTGTGAAGAATTTTGTGTGAAGAAAAGAAAGAGCAATTAGGAAAAATTGTCTTGATATATATATATATACATATATTTCCCTCGATTTTGCATTAATTCATCAAATTAAAAAAATAAGGAAAATATTTAATTTAACGTAACGGTAAAATTTAGTGTGTGAATAAGTCCAATTTAACGACTTATAATATATAACGTACAATTTCCTGTATTTCTTTAAAAAACAAAATTATAGATTGAAACTCGAGATATCGCGTAGCGATACGATTTTTAGAGCGGAACGACGACCTGCGAGTGTAACATAAGGGGAGAAAAATTTTCGATTCTATTAAGTACAGTTTGAGGTCGAATTCATTCGAAACTTGAGGTATTTGTTCAAGGATCTGGATTCTATCAGCCTTCCAATCGTCGTCGATGCTTTTCGATGGAATAGATTTGCCTGGAGCGAGCTTGTGAATATTACCCTCCTTCCTTCTCTTGCTCTCTCTCTTTCCTGTTGCCTCTTTATTTTTTTTCTCATTCACCTCTCGAGGACTCTCTTCCTGGAGAGTAGAGCCAGCACGTGCTCGTTTCTCAGCGTACATAGTCGATGGGCGGGATTTTCGAGGGTAAAAAACTCGTGTTCCAACGCGGGGACAAGGCTAAAAGCACGACACACATCGGATTACGTGTCTAAAAAGAGAAAGGAGCTGATCCACCGGGAAAAACTAGAGCCTGCTTTATTTCAAAGTCTTTGCTAACCGCGACCCAGCCAATAATCCGTTATACGCACGATACAAGACTTGAAAACTTTCTTAAAAATTTCCAACATCGAGCGATCTTTCTTCTCCAACGTCAATACGTTGAAGATAAGAAAAAGAAAAAGAAAAGAAAGAAAAAGAAAATAAAAAAAAATCTCAGATGTTGAAGAAACACTACAATTACATCGAGTGCAATCTCGCTTCGTGAACAATTATTAAAGCTCTTTTATTTTAAGAAATACGAAAACTCGTACTCGGAAGACGCAAGATCTTCGCGTTTCTGTTATAAATTAAGCATCTCCTTTCCTTTCCAAGAACAACTTAAAAATAACTCCCCCGAACGAATCAATATTCCTCCACTCCTCGAGGAAAATCATCCTCCTTTTAAACGAGCAATATGGACGCGCATATATCCGCCATTTTCATCCGTCCCGCATTCAACTCGATCCAAGCTTCGTTTCAACGATCATGTAGCGAGTGGAGGCTGTCTGGATCGAAGAGAAAGGAAGAGGAGGCGCGGAGAACCGACACCAAAGGATTATCACAGCCGTGTTGCATAACATGTCGTTGACCACGATGGCTGGATTACTCATGCTTCGTGTCGGATGACCTTGTATCACAATCGAGCCTCTAACCCGTTCAAGCTGATTCCCTCCGATGCCCGACGATCCTGAACCAACCGGTGGCCCTGGATTCGAGGGCAATGCACCTTCTCTTCGGCTTGTATCCTCCTCTCTTCCCGTCCTAGAACAATGATATATAAAGATTATATGTCATGCGTGTCTGCGAGGAGTTTTCTCTTTGAAAGAATGCATCCGTAGTTATTTTATCGAATACGATGGTCAATGTTTCATTTTTCAAAGAAGCGTATCGAGCAAAATTGGATGTTGGAATTATATGGTTTTGAAGGGTAATGAAGTGAAGAAAAATTAGCAGTTAGATTTGAATTGGTGATTGGATATTTTTTGATTTGGATTTTTTATTATATATGTGATTGATGATTTTTTATTTAATGTTTGAAATACGTATTATATATAATATATTATGGAAAGATAATTTTTGAATGTTTGCGGAATGAGTCGTTATTAAATAATTCGAATAAAGAGTTCCTACCTCTATTTTCGAAAATGACTTTTCTCCGAGTTCGATTTTAAGCATGAAATTTTAATACGAACTTCCTCGTAATGGGCTTAATCTCGTTGACGACATTCGCCTCGAATACTCTGCATAATGTAATCGTATCTCCGTTTCCAGCTGATCTGATTACGAAAATGAGTTATGTCGAGCTCGGATGCTTTCCATATTTCAAAAATCGATAGAAACCACTATTTTCGCTTCTAATCATTAAAAATAATAATTTTTATTTATATGATATCATTTTTAATGAATAAAAAAAATATATAAAAAGTATGTAAATGGCACAAAAATTACATGTATACAATTAAAAGAAAATACAATTTTTAAAACATATAAAAAAAAGAAAAAATAAAAATAAAGAAGAGCAAAAAATTAAAAACTTTTCAAACCTGTTCGTTATATATTCGATATAAAAATTACGATGAGGTCACAAAGGATAATGGGATCAATGCTTCTGACGTACCCGGAATTGCAAGAATGTGCCTGGATCTGTCTCCGTGTGGCAGGCATCCGCGGAAGGGACGGTGTTACCTAATTAATAAAATAAATCATCCTTCGGTGCATCGACCCCGCCGCTGCATCAACCGTTTGACTGACAGTGTTCTACCTCTGCCGTCGACTAATTGTCAAATTACAAAGATCGAGAATATCTAATGGACGTCGAGCATGGGACGGCTCGTCGCGATTTTGAACGACTGCCTCCCCTCCCAATCATCGCGCCGTTTCCCACTGCGCAGAAGCGGAACGCGCCCCCACTACTGACCACGGCCAGCAACCCCTACCCCTTTTGCACCTGCAACCCTTCCGTTCGTTTCGAAGTTACGTCATTCGACTCCGGGACTCCGGCAGTCGTGGTCCAACGCTTCCGCTTCCGGTTCTCTCAGTCACGAGACATACTTCTCGCTTCACCACCACCAGCTGGACCTTGGTAAACTTTCCCACTAGTAATATATGGAGTTTGTCATGTGCGGTATTTACCCAGTAGCACGTCTTCGTTTATTTTGTAGAGAAATATTTATGTATGATTAATCGCTTTAGATGTTTTTAGTAGCTTTTTCTTTTGTAGTTTGTTAATTTTAGTTTGTTTAATTTTACTTTGTAGTTTTGAATGATTTGAATTTTTGTATCGTTGTTGTATTTGACTTGATATATAGATATATAATGCGTTGTAAATTATTGTAGATATATTAATAGATTTAGTTTTTAATTTGTTACTATTGTTGATAATTTTTATTTTATAATATTGTTGTAAAAGTAATAGATGTAAGACTATTGATTGAATCGCAATTTGAATCATAACTTTTACGCTGTGCGTAACATTTAAATACGCGCCGTGTAATTTAAAATAGCAACACAGTCGATAAAGAAGAAATCTTTTAAAATATTTTAATCGGAAGAAATTTTTTAAAACGCTCAATTAAAAGGAGAAATCTATTTTCAAATTTATTAAATCTCAAATCTCTGTTTCTTTTGAAAAAATAATTTTTAAATAAATGAAAAGAAAAAAAGTAGTCGGTACATACATATATTGCTTTACCAACTATGTGTTCGATATCGTACGATGTAATAAAATTATGATCTGATAACTCCGCTACTCCATTCATCTCAATCATGTTTCCACGAAGATTGACGACCGTGCAAGGTAGTTTCGATATCTTCCGTTCCAAGCTTTTTCACATGAAATCTTCATTAAAATAGAATTACCGTTATTTCATTGTTACTGTTTCATTTCCACTATAATTTTAAAACTTACTTTTTGCAATGATAAATTATCAACAAGATTTCAAACAACATTTCTTTTTTCTGTTTCAGCTTAAGAAGAAGTCATCATCGTTCACCGGAAGTACATCAAGTAAAACGCTCTTTATGCTTTTGATTGTTGCTCAGAAAGCCTTGATTACGATATTGGCTTTCGGGCAATAATCATAATCACGAAAGGGTAGAACTTCAACTTAGCCTGTTGCCTATGGCACCTGTTACTTCAAGAGACAGCACAATTTCTGAAAACATATATTTCTTTGATCCGACGAATGTGATTTATCATATAATTAAGGTAGCAATATTTCTTCTATTAAAGAATATTAGAAATATTTATGTTGGCGATAAAAATTGTAGTTATTAGTTATTCTACTATTAATATTATTATTATATGATCAATATAATTACTACATTTATTGTTTTTATTTTTTAATTTCATCTGAAAATATTATACGATGTTTTACGAATCGATATTACTTCACTGTTTATACTTTTTGTTATAAATTCTCCATTTTACAAAAGATCTGAATATTATATTGATTAAAATATAAAAAGCCGCACGAAAGGAATTGATTTAATCCCGATGTTATTTACGTTAAAAACAAATTGATGCTGTAGATCTGCGCTCGAATAAAAATAACCAAAAGAAATCTCTTTCATGATGCTGTACTTTATTCAATTTTATCCACGATACTCGATCAGCCCTTCTCTCAAACGAATTAAAATATTCCTTTGAAATTATAATTGCACACTTGACTTATGGAATCGTCGACTAATTGTTACTTGAACGATCGATTGACCAATACTTATGGTTAATTGTACTGTCACTGATATGTATCGTACACTCGATAATAAATGATCGTTTATCTCTGGTATATACGTATCTGATATTTGAAATTTCACTTTATTTTTCATACTCCTTTCATAAATAATATTTTAGCTTTATAATTCTTGTTTTTCATATATATCAATTCATATATTTTAGAACAGATTGTTTACAATTATAGTTATAAATGATTCGTCTCATTAAAGAACAGAGATATTTATAACATTCGTTAACAATGTAAGAAATATTTACGCATTTATAACGATTATTTATTTCTATTTTCTCTTCTCTGTTTACGATGTTATGATGTTACAAAAATATATTTTTATAATCCAACTACAATATTTCCTCTTCCTCTTTTATCGTTTTTAAATCAACAAGAATTTATTTCCAATTTCACCATAATTGTCCTTCAAAATTTCTAATTGTTCCTCCAACATCCTCTATACTTTCTTAAGCATTTTTCCAATATTTCGATTCTTCTCGATTTCCATTCTCGACATGCATCTCGACAATTCCGTCGATTCCGTCCCTATGATTCCGTCAAACGCGTTATTCAAATATAACGTCTATCGATATCGTTTATCTGATTCTCCGCCGGCGAAACGAATATACGATCGACACGCGAGGGGAGAGCGACCCGATAAAATTCATAAAAGATTCAACGTTAATTACCGAAGATGGCCCAGCTGGAAATCCGGTTTTTATTATATCTACGGGAAACACGCGATATTTCTGAAGCTCGGATCCGCGAGAAACTTTCTTCCTTCGTGCCGTATCCTTGTCAGCCACCTTCGTTTCCGTCCGGCTTTGGAACGAACGAGGAAGTCGTGACGTTCGGCCTGGTCCGTCGATGGTAACAGGTTGCGACGTCCAGGCGTTTCTCAAAAACTGGCAAAAAAGTCGAGGCAACGAGGGTCGACAGGTGAAGGAACGCGGACAATGAGAAATTCCGATGCCAAAGGAAGGGAGAGACAGGCAACGATGCATTATTTAAATTTTAAAAGCGTTTCGGAGTGCTGGCTTAATTCGACGTCTAGTTAGCCCATCCCCCTCTGATCGTCCTGCGTGTGGACGACAAACAAGCATACGAAAGCGTTTCGCGCCCCCTGCCTTTTTGCATTTGAATGCATTATAGTCGCGAATAAACATTTATGAATTGGATAAACTAAAAAAAAAAAAAAATCGAATTATTAGTGCTAGATATTGGAACTAAATTGGAATTGGCTTTTCTTCTTACCGAATTTTATTAATTAAAGAAATTTGATTTGAGAAAATTCTGTTGAGGAAGAAGTGTGAGTGCGAAGTATGAAGAATTTAAGCAAAGAATCTAAGAATAGAAATGGCCATATTTTAAATTCTATTTAAATATTAATCATTTTAAATAGAAAATAAAGAAATATCTTATTTAAGAAAGAATTATAAGAAGTAATTAATATGTGATTGTTAAATAGTCATATTTTTATTCAATTTTTATAATTCAAAATCTCTGTCTCTTTAAATTTCTCAGTAGTCTGATGATCCATCGTTTCCTAAAATCTATGACGAAAGCGTCATCCCTAGATAAATACTCTGACAAACATATTCTGAAACACAAAAGCTTCGTATCATTTTTATTCAAATCTTAAATCTTCATACGTTTTATTCAAATTTATATGTTATCCTCTAAAATAGTACTTACTATAATTAAAAATATGAAAAAATGTTTAGAAAATCCAATGTTAAAAAAAAAATCACTGAAAGAAATGGAAGAAATAAAAATCCTTTTTTCTAATTCAAAGTAACATTGATCCTAATTTTAATTTCTGTTAAAATCATTTCCACTGATAATCGTAAAATGTTGAAAATATTTCCTTTTTTGTTATAAATCTATATAATGCGCAGAAGCTCGATGGCAGTCCATATTTATATAGTCAAAGAGGTTGACAGATCGACGTTCAGTCGCGCCTCGTTCGCCTTGTGCCGATGAATATTTCAGTCAGTTCTGGCTTCAGCTGTCAGTCCACGGGACAGGATGCGCGAGAAAGAGAGAAAAGGGTGGAAGCATCAAGGGGGAAGAGAGGTAAATCGCTTCTATGTATAGAGAGATGTATGGCCCGACGAACTTTCGACCTGAAATGACCTGGGCTCGGGATGCAGACACCTCCGCGAATTTCCACCTTCCACGAAGGAAACCTCCCCCTTTAGCCTGCAACCACCTAATGATCGGTTTTAATTCAGGATACCAGACGATTGTCTATGAATAACAGGAAATTGCATACATATTTACTTGCATACGTCCTCAGATCAACGAGCACTCCCATATAAGTTCAGATAAATAGTGCTCTTCACTTAATAACTTGAAATTCCATTGAATAAAATGAACATCGTTTTAATTCTTCTACCCTGAAATTTTATAATTAGGTTAGTCAAAACACATATGAATTATCAAACTTACCGATAGCATGCGATATTCGAATTATTAATCATGTTAATATGTTAAAATCAAAAGAAGTTTTTACCTGAAAACAACTAGATTTACAACTAGATTTAGATAACGTAATAAATTATCGAAAAATTTGCATTAAAAAAAAATTTGAAGAGTATATAATATTATTATATCATGATAATATTACATATACATATATAATTTATAATTAATATTATAATATTATTTTAATACGATATAATTAAGTAATTACGTATGCGGCTCGAAATTGATGATTGTTATCATTTGCAAGAATAAAATGTATTCGTTAATATAATTAAATTTAAACATGAATTAGATAAGAACTAACCTCATATATGATATCAAAATTTCCGGACATAAATTTCTAATTGAAACAAATTTTACAGCTGATGAATATATTTATTTCATATATATTCCTAGATTATTTTCCATTATGTTATTTTTAAATTTTGCGTTTCAAGATTATTTACATTTGAAGTTAGATCAACTTGTCAAATTCGGTAAAGTGCAAATAGGATCGCGCGTGAAGTGCAGAAACTGATTTCACAAGCTATCCATATGATGAATTAAATTGAGGATAACTGCGAATGTCAACTTACTTTGACTGCTTTTCGTGAATATTCATCAGGATTGTGAATGGATCGTTAAATCCAACAATTGTGGTGGATAAAATGCTTTGTTATAAAATTTTTCCACTATGAAGTAATGTATCATTATATTATAGTCAACCAATTAATTGTTCAGTATTTCGATTTATGTGTGATTTATATAATTTGTACTTATATATTTTTTAAATTTTATAAATAATTCATTAAAATTTAAATTTCTCTTTTTATTGATAAGAAATCGTTTCGTTATCAAAATATTACGCAATTATACAATATAGATTGATAAAAATATCTATATTGAAATATTAAATGATTATTAAATTTTTTAGTTATTTTTAATGATTTTTTATAATGAAAATTTAGTTTTTAATTGAAATAAATTAATGAAGTATATAATAATTCTGATTGTTTGTAATTAATACTAAACAATTTTTCTTATATGATATAAATATATTCTATTTGAAATAACAATTACAAAAGATAAATTATATATTATAATTAAATTATAATTTAAGAATAAAATAAATATAAAAATTATAATAAATTCAATTTATTTTAATTTTAATTTGAAAATTTCTTTATTTTTTGTAATTAAAAGTAAATGATGAAATAAATTAAAATACTACAAAAATACTACAACATGTTATATAAATAGATATTCTTTCAGCTCGATAAAATTATATATATTCACGATTATATTTTATATATAAATTTATAATTGTGTATAATGTAGACAATGTTTGTATTGTAATATACATATTATTATTTATATATTATTTGTTGATAATTATTTTATAGGTAAAGATAAAAATTCTATATTTAGAAGAAAATTTTTTAAATTATGTACCTTTTTTTCTTAATTATTTATTTTTTTCTTTAATTATTAAAACTTTAATTATTAAAATTAATCAAAATTATAACTTTCAATTTTTTAGATAATATATTTCAATTTTACAACATATAAATATAACAATTATCATAACATTACAACTTATAATTTTTATTTTATGAATTTTCTCATATGTTTAAATATTACATCTCGTATAAGATTTTTATATTCAACTTTTGTATTCTGCTTTATATAAATAATGCCATTAGTAGAATGATGAACATTTTTTTTTTTCATCATTCCAAAAATGGCCAAATATATATTATATATATATATATATCACATCTGTAATAAATTTTCTCGAAAGATGAACTTCTTTTTTAATTAATATTCATCTTTTCCAATATATATATATAGTTACAATTATCTAGTGCATTATATATAATATATATCAAATACATGTAGTTATTCTTATTGGGAGAAAAAGAATAACATCATAGCCACCTATCGAACAAAGAGTCAACTAAATTAGTAAATTATATACATATTTAAAATTTTTCAAAAAAAGAAATATTCAAAAAGAAAAGTTACTTTATAAAAAATTTCAATAGAAAATAAAATAAAATATTTTTCTAAATTATAAATATATAATAAATATAAATATAAAATAATCAACAAAAATATATATATATAATATTTAAAGTTTTTGTTTATACAATAAAAGTTAAGATTAACTGTTTTGAAGAATTTATTCATAAGAAATAAACAATGTGTCCTTTTAATTATTTATTCTCTCTTTATTTTAATTATTAAAATCAATAAAAAAATAATTTTTCAAATAATTCATCAATTTTTAATTTATATTTTATATATATATTATATATATTATAATTCTACATCCATTATAACATATTAAAATATTTATAAATTTATAAATTATTTATAAATTATATGGGATACTTTTGGGATGGATTTTAGACATCAAAACGATAAAAAAGTTTATATACATATGTTCAATAAAGCTTAATTAACGAATTATAAACATTTTAATTAGAATTATAAACATTTGTATTAGATAAAGAGAGGCGACGAAAGAACAAGAACGCCCAGTTAGTTCCGTATTGCAATGTCGCTTGCGCAGCGGAGCCCCTTAATGCAAATAATATATTGATATTTTTTTATATAATTGATTATTTCAAATGAATTTCAGTGTAATGTAATATAATATACGTATTCCTTATTTAACAAAAACTTTATTATATACCTCGAATAAATTTTAGTAAATTCCAGAATATTAACGTATATATCACTTTATTCAAATCTACTTTACTTATTTAATCAAATAAATCATTTTATATTATAAACATATTATTTAAATTCATAGTTGAATTGTTATATGACACTCAATCTATCTGTTTATTGAATAGGAATAAATCAAAACACATTCCTATAAGATATTTCAGATTTTAGAAAGATTGAATGTATTTTTTTACACATAAACTTATCCTCACATGTACAAGAAGAAAACTAATGATATTTGAATCAATTTGAAATTCATAGACCAATTGAAGCATTAATTAAAAAACGTTTGTTTTTTTCTATTCCATTTAAATTCAATATTTTTTATTTCGATATGAGATTAACTAAATAAAAGTTGAAATTCAATATCTATATTTTATTATAATACTAATGTCACTATCTTATATTCACTAAAAAAATCATATAAGCATTGCATTTTTCTTTTTCACGTTACTATTGCATATCAGATATTTTTTTTTATTTGCTATTCACATTAATTTCTTTGAATATAATTATTATTTATTATTGTATAATTTTATATGAAAATTATTTAATTAAAAGTTTATTGTAAACAAATATTCAAATATGCACATATTTATGACTGCATGTGCGTAAGTCTGCGACTACTTATCTATTTCTATAAACACATCACGACATTCAAAATTTATCACAGATAGATTAATCCAAAAAAATTAATTCTTTATAAATTATAATAAGTTTCAAAATGCTGAGCTTGATTCATTCCACGGATACTTCCAATTCAATGAATCTTATTATAAATTATATAAAGTTAAATTTAATTCATAAATATCAATTTTTAACAAATAAAAATTCATTTTTTACACTTTTTGATAATTAAATCAATTTATTAAAGTAAAATTTTTGTCTTTTACATTGCTCCTAAAATGTCCATATTCGCAGTTGTATCTTGTATGTTACTATGAGCTATTATATATTCTGATGCTGATATGTATATACCAACTAATAAGCCAATTATACTTGCTATATAAATATTCCGTTGAAAAATAATATATGTAGCTATACAAAGTCCAAAATATGTTGCATATCGTGCAATATTTTCTTGTTGTTTTCGGCCCAAAAGATCAGAATCTATAATATAAATAATTTTTTATTATATTGTAATATATTATAAATGTATTATAAATATAATTATTAAAAATATAATTATTAAAAATATAATTATTAAAAAAATAATTAATCTATTCTTATGATTATGCAAGTACAATATAATATTTACTAATACATAAATTATCCTTTTTATGATATCCTTCTGCACATTTTATACACATATCTGGTCCATCACCTGTACAACCATTGCAGCTTTTATCACAATCTAAATTAAAGAAAAAAAATTAATCAAATTATTTTTGAATATTTCTATATATTTTTTATAATTTACCTAAACATGTATATCCTCCTTCCTTATTAATACAAAATTGATCTTTAGAACAATATTCATTACTTTTTATGCATTCATCAATGTCAAAACAACCTTGTCCATCTAATATATACCATCCTTTTGTACATTTTTCACAATTTTTTGGTCCTGGTCCTTTGCAAGATCCATCACAAGCAGCATGACAATGAGAACAAAGTAATTTATTTTCATCTTTGTAAGATTCATAAAATCCATTTGCGCATTTAGAACAATTATTTCCTTCATAGCCTTTATCACAGAAACATCCACCATTTCCTTTCCTAGTACCTGATCCTTTACATTTACCATTATTGTTACAAATTCTATCTGGAAAACCTGGACACGGTGTACATTGCGGACCAAAATGATCTTTTGGACAACAACGTTTTGTCTGTTGAATACAAATATAATCATAAATATCTGGATAAATTTGTTGATGATTAAACCACCAATCTTCAATTTTACTCTCTAATTCTTCAGCTAAAACATGACATTGAGTTTCACCACGTTCTACTTCTTTACATAAATGTTCTTGTATTTCTATTAATCTAGTTTCACTTTTTGAATATGAACCTAATTTATTTTCTTCCCAAGCACTATCACCACCATCAAATTTTTCACGACTTGTCCTTTCTATACCCTATATAATAAAAAATAAAATAAGTATATTATTTAAGAACTTAAATGTAATTAATAAATGTAATTAAAATAAAATTATACTAACTATTATGATAAATTTATTTTTATATGTATTATGTTTCTATTTAATACATATAAACATTAAATTATACACTACACAATATAAAAAATTTTAATTTCCTACTGTTATTTTTTTTAATTCAAGATAACTCACAAACTCACCTTTTTAAAACTATTTATTAAAATTTTACAAGCAGCGCATAATGGAAACTTTTGAGCTTTCAATTCTTCATTTGAAGGTGTTTTATTACACTTTACATAAATAAACATATAAAGTAAAATAAAAAAACTTAACAAACAAGAGAAAATAACATTATTATTTTTTCGCATTATTCTATAAAAACGTACCGATTACAAGCTTCTCGATATAAATGAGTATAAGCATTCACTTGAAAACTTAAGATAAACGATTATTAAAATAGAAAATATTAAATTTCTATGACTTATATTTTATAATATTTTTAACATCATTATTTTATTAAATATTCAATAATTAAGAAACATAAATAAAGTTATTCAGATTCTTTTAGATTAATAGTAACAGACGATAAAATAAATATTTTGCAAAAATGAACATGCGCATGTCATAATTAAGAATAATTCAACCAATCCAAAAATGACATTTGTAAATTTTCTTTAACTTACAAATTTGTATGAATATATTTACTTTGTTTTATTATTTTACTTTAATATTATTTGATAATATAATAATTTAAATTTGTATAGATTAATATAAATTAAATTTAAGTAAAATATAAATTTATTCAAAAGTTCATTAATTAATTTGAATAAAAAAAAAGATATAATTATATATAAAATTAAAAAAAAGATATTGAATTAAAGAAAATTGAATAAAGAAGATAGAATAATACTATATACTTATATATACTATGTATTTAAATATACAATTTAAATATACTTTAATCTTCATCTATAAATGTATATACTTTATGGCAGGATTAGTGACGTGTCTTGTCTCTCGTGTCGAATTTATTAGGGTTAAAAATAAGGAATGATTTTTTAAATATATTTTATTGAATATTTAATAAAAAAATGTTGACAAAATTTGAAACAAAATCTGCTCGCGTAAAAGGATTATCTTTTCATCCAAAACGTCCGTGGGTTCTTGCAAGGTAAATAATATATACATGTTTCTTATAATATTTTTTAAGTTATTAAAATAACTTCTTATTTGCAGTATTGTATATATATTATAGGATGTTTTTAATTTGAATTATTAAATAATAACAAAAAAAATGAAAATATCTATGATTTTTAATATAATAAAATATTATAATTAATATTTTATTAATTAAAATTAATATATTAAAAAAATTTTATTTTTAATATAATATAATAAGTGTAATTATTATTATTTAATAATAATAATTATTATTATTTAACAAAAAATTATATATAAAGTTATTATTAGTTATATTAGTGTATATATATATATATATATATATACTTATTATATATATAGTATGTAAACATTTTTTTTGTGATATTTAAATGATAGATATTTTTTCTAAATTATTTTTAAATTGTTAAATTTTGATTTTCAAATATATTATGTATTATGTTATAGTTTGCACAATGGAGTTATTCAATTATGGGATTATCGTATGTGTACTTTATTAGATAAATTTGATGAACATGATGGACCAGTTCGTGGAATATGTTTCCACAATCAACAACCATTATTTGTATCTGGTGGAGATGATTATAAGATTAAAGTATGGAATTACAAACAAAGAAGATGTATCTTTACCTTATTAGGTCATTTAGATTATATTAGAACAACTGTATTTCATCAAGAATATCCATGGATTTTAAGTGCATCTGATGATCAAACTATTCGTATTTGGAATTGGCAAAGTCGCACTTGCATTTGTGTCTTAACTGGACATAATCATTATGTAATGTGTGCACAATTCCATCTTACTGAAGATATTATCGTATCAGCTTCTTTAGATCAAACAGTTAGAGTATGGGACATTTCTGGCTTAAGAAAGAAAAATGTAGCTCCTGGACCAGGGGGATTAGAAGATCATTTAAAAAATCCTGGTACCACAGATCTATTTGGTCAAGCTGATGCTGTTGTAAAACATGTTTTGGAGGGTCATGATAGAGGTGTTAATTGGGCATGTTTCCATCCAACATTACCATTGATTGTTTCTGGAGCTGATGATCGTCAAATTAAAATGTGGCGAATGAATGATGCTAAAGCTTGGGAAGTTGACACTTGTCGTGGACATTACAATAATGTTTCTTGTGTTTTATTCCATCCTAGACAAGATTTAATTCTTTCAAATTCAGAAGATAAAAGTATTCGTGTTTGGGATATGTCTAAACGTACTTGTTTGCATACATTTAGGAGAGAACATGAAAGATTTTGGGTTCTTGCTGCACATCCTACCTTAAATCTTTTTGCTGCTGGTCATGATTCTGGAATGATTATTTTTAAACTAGAAAGAGAAAGACCTGCATATGCTGTATATGGAAATGTTCTTTATTATGTAAAAGAACGTTTTCTTAGAAAACTGGATTTTACTACTTCAAAAGATACATCCGTTATGCAAATACGCGGAGGTGGAAAGACACCTCCTTATAGTATGTCATATAATCAAGCTGAAAATGCTGTTTTAATCTGTACAAGATCACCTAATAATGTCGAAAATAGTACTTATGATCTATATATAATACCACGTGAAGGTGATTCAAATACTGATGCTGATACAAAACGGGCTTCGGGTGTCACAGCTATTTGGGTTGCAAGAAATCGTTTTGCTGTATTAGATAGAGCATATTCGGTATGTACTTAAAGAGAAATATTAATTACTTTATAATAACAAAAATAATTAAAAAATAATATTTAAATTATTTGTTACAGTTAGTCATCAAAAATTTAAAAAATGAAGTTACAAAAAAAGTGCAAATTCCAAACTGTGACGAAATATTTTATGCTGGCACTGGAATGCTTCTTTTACGTGATGCTGATCAAGTAACACTCTTTGATGTTCAGCAAAAAAGAACATTAGCTGAAGTAAAAATTTCTAAATGTCGATACGTCGTTTGGTCTAGCGATATGTCTCATGTTGCTTTACTTGCAAAACATACTGTTAATATTTGTAATCGACGATTAGAATCTTTATGTTCTGTACATGAAAACACTAGGGTAAAATCTGGAGCATGGGACGATTCTGGAGTGTTTATTTATACTACTAGCAATCATATCAAATATGCAATTAACAATGGTGATCATGGCATTATTCGTACTTTAGATCTCCCGATATATGTAACACGAGTCAAAGGCAATCAAGTTTACTGTTTAGACAGAGAATGCAGACCAAGAATTCTTCGAATAGATCCAACTGAATACAAATTTAAATTGGCTTTAATTAATAGGAAATATGAGGAGGTTTTGCACATGGTTCGCAATGCAAATCTTGTTGGCCAATCTATAATTGCATATTTGCAACAAAAAGGATATCCCGAAGTTGCTTTACATTTCGTTAAAGATGAAAAGACTAGATTTGGTCTTGCACTCGAATGCGGAAATATCGAAGTCGCTCTAGAAGCTGCAAGATCGCTTGATCAAAAATCTTGTTGGGAGAGCTTAGCTCAAGCAGCCTTATTGCAAGGCAATCATCAAGTTGTTGAAATGTGTTATCAAAGAACTAAAAATTTTGAAAAATTAGCATTCCTTTATCTTATAACTGGTAATTTGGAAAAATTACGTAAAATGATAAAAATTGCAGAAATTAGGAAAGATGTATCTGGGCAATATCAGGGTAGTTTGTTACTTGGTGATATTTATGAACGTGCAAAAATATTAAGGGTATGTTTTCATATAACTTGAATATAAATTAAAAAAAATTTTAAAACAAATTGTAAAAGAAAAGAATACGAATTAAATCTTTTTTATTATAGTTAATTTTCTATTTTTTTATATTATAGAATTCTGGTCAAGCTTCTTTAGCTTATGTAACGGAAAAAATTCATGGTATATCATCTCCGGAAGACGATATTCAATATAGTTCTATGAGCGAAGAACTTTCTGCTCTTGAAAAAGGAGCAGAATATCTTCGACCTCCAGTACCAATTCAACAAGCTGAGAATAACTGGCCATTATTAACAGTATCGAAAGGTTTCTTTGAAGGAGCAATGATGTCACGTGGAAAGAGTCAAGTAGCTGCTGCTTTAGCTCCAGAAGATGATAATGCTGAACCAGCTGAAGGATGGGGTAATGATGAAGAATTAGGAATAGATGATGAAGAAGGTGTTGAAAATGAAAACGTTCCTGAAGGTGAAGATACTGCTGGATGGGATGTCGAAGAAGTAGATTTACCACCAGAACTTGAAACCACAACTGTTGTAGTGGAAGATGGCTATTATTCACCGCCAACAAAAGGAATATCACCTACTCAACATTGGGTGAATAATTCTCAATTAGTTGTAGATCATATATTAGCTGGATCGTTCGAAACAGCATTTAGATTATTGAATGATCAAATTGGCGTAGTTGAATTTGAAGCATATCAAAGTCTTTTCATGAATACTTTCGTACGTGCTAAAACATCGTTTGCTTCATTACCAAACATACCTTCATTGTATGGTTATCCTCAAAGAAATTGGAAAGATACAAATCCAAAAAGTGGTCTTCCTGCAGTTGGATTACATCTCACCGATTTAGTTCAACGACTTCAAATATGTTATCATTTGACAACTGGCGGAAAATTTCCGGAAGCAATAGAAAAATTACAAGCAATTTTACTCAGTGTATCATTATTAGTTGTTGATACAAGACAAGATATTGTAGAAGCACAACAGTTGATTCAGATTTGTAGAGAATATATTCTAGGTTTGAAAATGGAAACTGAAAGAAAAAATCTACCTAAAGCTACTTTAGCTGAACAGAAACGGATTTGTGAAATGGCAGCTTACTTTACACATTGCAATTTGCAACCTGTTCATCAAATTCTTACTTTAAGAATAGCTGTAAATATGTTTTTCAAATTGAAGAATTATAAAACTGCTGCTTCATTTGCTAGAAGATTACTTGAATTAGGTCCTAAACCTGAATTAGCACAACAAGTTAGAAAGATTTTACAGGTGCGTATTTTCTTAGTATATGTTGAAAAATGTAACTAAAAATATAATATCATTTTTTTTTGTAGGCATGTGATAAAAATCCGATAGATGAACATCAATTAGCATATGATGAACATAATCCATTTTCATTATGTGCAAGTACATATGTTCCAATTTATAGAGGAAAACCAGAAGTTAAATGTCCATTGTGCGGCGCAACTTACTTACCGCAATTTAAAGATACAATATGTAAAGTTTGTGAAGTTGCATTAATTGGAAAGCAATGTATGGGTTTAAGGATAAGTCCTATACAATTACGATAATTTTTTGCTATTTTTATGTATTAATATATCAATAATGTTAATGTCATTGTTTTATAATTTTTTCATTATGTTAAATGTAAAAGGTATTATATCATTCCAGTAAATATTGTAAATATTACAAAAGCTATATATATATATATATATTCCAATCTTGAAATTATTTATTATCATTCATTAATTTAAAAGACAACACTTTTATACTATTATTATTATTATTTCATATTGAAACATATGATAAATATAAATTATATTTTAAAAATATATAATAAAATTAAATATTAATATTTTATCATATATTTTACCTTATGGAATTTTTTTTTATCAAGATAGATGTAAAATGAATACATATTTCTTCATTGAAATATTATTTGCAATTTTTATAATTATTTTATATATTGATATTAATATATTTATGGGATATTTAAAGAATCGATTCTAATGGCTAAATACATTGATATACAAAAAATATTCATTAAAACTTATTTATTAAGTTGTAAATAATTTAAATTTATATTAGATGAAGCGAGATAAATCGACATAATTGTTGTTACATTGTTGAATGTTTAACTAATAGTACCATCTTTTTGAAAAATATTCAAATTTATTATATACTATGTTAGTTACTGTTAGCGCTTTGAAAAATATTAAAATTTTTAAAACATTATTTATTGACAATAAAGTTTTTGTTAAAATAAAATAGATAAATTTTATCTTTGAAACAAATTATAACAATAATATAAAATATATATAGAATATATAATTGATTACATATATAAATTCATTAGATGATAAATTTATTTTATAACTAATCTCAGTGAGTTTAATACCAATATTTAAAAATATTGGTATTATTTATTGGTATTTTATAAAAATCCCCAGTTAATATCAATTGGTAATATAAATAATATATCAAAAACATGAAAATTTATAAATTGATTTGAATATACTATAAAATTATAGAACATTTTTTTACTAAATATTAGTAATTTTTTATTATATATTTGTTATATTTACTAATTTTATTTTACATATTGTGACTATCTAGGAAATTATATATTTATAGGGAAATTTTTTATTACATACTTTTTTATCCATTTATAAAATTTTCAAATTTTAAATGAAATTATTTATTATTTCTTTTTTTTTACAAAATTCTTAAAAATTATAAAAAAATAAAGATTTAAATTGAAATATAACACTAAAATTATTATTTATTTACAATAATAATTACAGAATATAAAAAAATATATACTAAGTTTGATCATTGATAAATACTGAGTGAGCACACTAGAAGGCATAAAACCAGTGCCGTAAACATCGTGAACGTAAATACACGGTGTGCGTTCTGTGTATACGTGTTACGTTACAGACGTCTTCTAAATCGTGCTGAATTTTCATGATTCTTATCGAAAAAATTTCACCTAACTTTATATTTATATGAATTATTTAAGTTAAGTTAATTAATAAAGAACAATAGTGAAAGGTAGGTTATAATCAAGACATACGATATTGACAGTGCTAAGAATATCAAGAAGTAGTAAATTTTCGTTGGGTGTGTGAACCTTCGAAGTTATTTAAGTTGTCGTATTGTAAACATTGAAGATATAGAAGTTTCAAGAAAAGGGCACACTATCTTCGAAATCATCGGGCGTTGTACTACTCTAGGGGTAACACGGTGGGTGCATAGCTGCGCGGTATGAAAAAATGATGTGATCGATGGTCATCATGGCGGCACCCATGTTAAAGTGGAAGCGAATCACAAATCCGTCCGGACCTCAGCCAAGACCCAGACATGGACATAGGGCAGTTGCTCTTAAGGACCTTATGGTCGTTTTCGGCGGTGGAAATGAGGGCATTGTTGATGAGCTTCATGTCTATAACACGAGTAAGTTGCTTTCTTGCTGTGCGTCTTTCGCGCCGTTCTTGATGATTCCCGCGATCCAAGATGGCGGCATACATTGACAAAACGATCACCGGCCGGATCACCGTGAAAACTATGAATTTTGATTATGTCTGATGATTTATTATCATATGTTTCATATATGTTAAATGTACCTTTATTATATATGTCTTTTTAAATCTTGTTTATTAAACATTTGGCTAATTTCATGTATAGAATTAATGCGATCTGTCATTTTTCATGTTTATACGCACGGGAGCGGCCATTGCTATCTTATATACCCCACCACGATTTGCAACGCGCCGCATTTCCCGTCATTCCACGTTCACGCTTCAACCTTCCTTCTCTTTTTTCTTTCCATTCCTATTTCTTCTCCCACTCTTTCATTTTAGGTTTTCACATCTTTACATGTCATGAATGTGTATAGAATTTCTTTTAACTAAGTTGCCAACAATTATAACGCATGCGTACTTAAGAAATATTTTCTAGTCGTATTTGAAATGTTATATTAATGATATTACTTAACACTCATATATTTATTACAAAAAAATAATAAATATAATAATGTATTCTAATTCAAATATAATAAAATTATAAATATAAATTATAAATATTAGATTATTATAATTTAATTTATAAAATGTAAACAATAAATAAAAATTTAATATTTTACTCATTATCTTTTAAAATTATTTTACAAAATAAATTAAGATTTTTGTTAATTAATAAAAATTATGTGAATTTTTATATTTTTTATTTTTTTATATTCTTTTTTATTTCTTTTATCTTTTTTATACTATATAATAATTATTTAATAATAATAATTTTATATTAATAAAAGTTTAAGTATCTTTATTCATTATATTATTTATTATAAAAAAAAAATTTATGATAAAAAAGCTTTTTTCAATTGTATTTTAGAAGAGAATTACAATATATTACTTTTAATTTATTTACTTTATTCTTTACAGCAACTAATCAATGGTTTGTACCATCGACAAAAGGTGATATTCCACCTGGCTGTGCTGCATATGGTTTTGTTGTTGATGGAAGTCGTATTTTGGTCTTTGGTGGTATGGTTGAGTATGGAAAGTACTCAGATGAACTTTATGAACTTCAAGCAGTTAGATGGGAATGGAAAAAATTGAGACCGAGACCTCCAGAAAATGATCCACCACCATGTCCAAGATTAGGACATAGTTTTACTCTTATTGGTAATAGAGTCTTTCTTTTTGGAGGATTAGCTAATGACAGTGAAGATCATAAAAATAATATACCAAGATATTTAAATGACCTATATACCCTGGAACTACTTCCTAATGGAGGAACAGTTTGGGATGTACCACAAACACATGGACATGCACCACCACCGAGAGAGTCTCATACTGGAGTATCTTATACTGATAGTAAAACAGGAAAAACCTGTTTAGTAATTTATGGTGGTATGAGTGGATGTCGTTTGGGTGATTTATGGTATCTTGATGTTGATTCAATGACATGGCATAAACCAGTGGTTCATGGACCTATTCCATTACCGCGATCTCTTCATACTGCTACTTTAATTGGTCATCGAATGTATGTTTTTGGAGGATGGGTGCCACTTGTTGTTGATGATGTTAAGGTTGCAACACATGAAAAGGAGTGGAAATGCACAAATACATTGGCTTGTTTAAATATAGGTAAATTGGAATTATATATTTTATATTTTACATTGCATCAAAGTAATTATATCAAAAATAAAATTAACAATATAATTTTAGAAACTTGGACATGGGAACAGTTAACTGTTGATACTCTAGAAGAAAATGTTCCTCGCGCTCGTGCTGGACACTGCGCAATTGGAATGCATAATAAACTTTATGTATGGTCTGGTCGAGATGGATATCGCAAAGCTTGGAACAATCAGGTTAGGGTTAGTCTTTATAATTTATTTTTAACTTACAAATGCTTTTATTTCTTATACAATATGATTTATTTTTCATTTTTAGGTTTGTTGTAAAGATTTATGGTATCTCGAAGTCGGTAAACCATCTGCTCCATCCAAATTGAACTTAGTTAGGGCCAGTTTACAAGCATTGGAAATTCAATGGACACCTGTACCATCTGCACAGTACTATATATTACAAATACAGAAATGTAAACCTTCAACAACAACTGGAACGTTTCCTACAGTTAGTACTCCAGCAAGCACCGCAACACCTACCACGACATCAACAATGGTCACTCTTGCAACTGATTCTGCTACATCTTCGCCTGTCACTTCTGTTCCTGAGCTTCCACAAACTCCAACTTCGGTTAGACCGTCCGTACCTCCACAGACTCCAGTTCGAGTTCAATCAACTGTACAAAGTCCCATTCAGAAACCAGTACCATCACAAAGCGTAACAAAACCATCGAGTCCAATGACACCAAGAGTTGCCGGAAATCTTATTAGAATTCGTTCTCCTTTAGTTACAACAACGCCAACAACAACCACTGCTACTGAACAAACTCCAACTTCTAATACTACAGTGGCAGGCCAAACACCAGCTGCTATGTCAGGAATTGCCGCTTTAGCAGCAGCTGCTGCTGCTACTCCAAAAATAAGTATGAATAATGTACCAATCCTTCCACAAACTACGGCTAATACAATTAGAATGAAGAATGTTCAACCTGGTCAACAAATACGTTTTGCTGCACCCGGAGCAACAGTATTGAGAACAGCTTCACCACAACAAAGTAAACAAATTATCCTACAGAAACCAGGTCAAAATATATCTGGTCAACCACAGATTGTACATCTTCTTAAAACAGCACAGGCAATGGTAGCAACTGTGCCTAAAGTAAGTCTCATACCAGGAAAAACTGTTCAAGCAACAGGTGCAAAACCACTTAATCAGGGAGCGAAAATATTGAGATTAGTAAATCCTAACACTGTACAGGGATCCAAAATTCTCACAACTATGAAAACATCTAATATTGTTGCAATGAGTAAAGGACAAAATATTAGTGGTAAACAAACAATAATGATTACTAAACCTGGTGGTAATGGTGGATTAGTTGGTCGTAATCAAATTATAGTAGTTACAACAGGATCTAATTTAAGAACTATACAAGCTGTTACTACTTCTCAAGCTGGAGGTGGACAAACGGGTAATATTACGACACCTGTAAATGTTTTACCATTATCAGCTACTAATCATGTAACAAACCAACAAGGAGTGAAGATGATTGTTGTTTCATCTGGAGCAATGGGAGGAGGAACTACTGGAAAACCTATTACTATCACAGTTCCAGGCCAAGGAGGTGTTCCAAAAACAGTAACTATTGCAACTAAAGGAAGTCCACAAGCTATTTTTAATCCTGGAAAAAGTCAGATTGTTACTATGCCACAAATACAAAAAACACCAGAGACTGTAACAGTATCTGGTAAACCTGTGACATTACAAATGTCTGGAGGAATAGGTGCAAAAACAGTTACTCTTATGCCTACAAGTAGCACAATAGTAACAACTTCAAGTGCATCTGAGACGATAGATACAAGTAAAATGTTATTTGTTCCATCACAAAAACAACCATCAGCTTCATTAGCATCTACATCTGATGGTCCTGCTACTACTGATGCTGCATTAGCTGCATTAGCTGCAGAGGCAGGTTTAATAGATCCAGTTCAAGAACCTTCTGGTGATTTATCTTTTATGGTATCTGCAGATGATGGTGGAGCTGGAGATGGTAAAATAGAAGATAATTGTAATGGTGATGAAACTACTACAGCAGCTGCTTTAGTTTCTCAAATGGGTGCTGGTGAATCTATGCAAATTGATAGAGATGGTAACTTTTTAATTCCTCAAGTTGATGGTCCAGCAGATCTTCTTCTGTCTGATGATGATGAAGACAATGATAAAATTGATTTAGCCGAAGATCCCACATTAGAAAATCAAGAAGAGTCGCAAGTTGCAGATTCTGCAAATATGGAGCAACATACAGATACAACATCAACAGAAGCTGTTCATATGGAAGAATCCATAAAAGATCCAGACACTTTATCAGAAGGAGCATCTGAACTTCCCGTTTCCACAAGTGTTCCAGAAGATATTCCAATAGATCCAGAACCTTCTATTGACACTCAACCAGATGAAAATGAAATACCTATTGAAGTTGTTAATGATTCAGAACCAGCAAATGAAAGTGACATGCAAGAAATGAATAATGTATCAACCGAAGAGGCACAAATAAAAGCTGAAATTTCTAATATGCAAGATCCAATAGAAGCTTCATCAGAGGAAGCATCTATGCCAGATGCTATGGAACTTCCAGAAACCGAAGAAAGTGAACAGATTGAAAATAATGATATAAAATTAATGGCAGTAGATACATATACTTCTGAATCTGAAAAACAAGTAGCTTCTGAACATTTGTCACCTGAAGATAGTTTATCACAATTTTCTCAAGAAGATAATCAAGTCATAGAAAAAATTAAAGATGAAGCTGTGGAACCACCGATGGATCTTCCTGAGGGAACTCCAATGGAAACATTAGAAGATAATGATGAACCAATGGTTACAGATTCTTGTTCAACTCCTACTAATATTCCCATTACAACATCTATCATGCAAATAAAGTTAGAACAAGCCGATGAATCAATGAAACAAGATAAAATATCAGAAATCCCACCAACATCATCTATTAGTAGTATTACATTTCTTGAAAAGGAAATGGATATTCAAAAACCAATAACCACAGTAAAAATGGAAATAAAAGAAGAATCTATTAAAAAAGAAAGTCTGAAACAAGAACAAATGAATGGCACAAGAACGGAAAATGGAGATGATTCTACAGCATTAACTACATTGGCTACAGCTGCCTTAGGTTCGGCAGAACAATCAATGAAAATGAAGCCTGAACAGGTAAAATATTATATTTTACATTAAAATGATATATATATATATATATATATATATATATATATATATTTAATATTTATTTGTAATATAAGAATATTTCAACTCTTGTACAGACTGAAAAAGAAAAAAAAGAAGAAGAATGGTATGATGTAGGAGTAACACAAGAATCAAGATTTACTGTACAACATTATTATTTACCAGGTGATGATCCTTTAGATATAACACAACCATTAACTATGGATGTTTTTGAAGGTAGAACTAAAGTTCCTTTAGAACAGGGAACTATTTATAAACTTAGAATTGCTGCTGTGAATAGTTGTGGACAAAGTGATTGGAGTGAGGTAAATAGAATAATTGCCAATATGAATATTAATATACATTTAATTTCATATAACATTTTTTTTTTATTTATTTTAAGGTATCAGCATTCAGAACATATGTTCCGGGATTTCCCGGAGCACCTAGCGCTATAAAAATTAGTAAAACGGCAGATGGTGCTCATATTTCATGGGAACCACCACCTAACAGAAATGATGGACCCATTTTGGAATATTCTGCCTATATAGCAATGGCAAATACTGCATCTAATAATAATGGAGAACCAAAGACAACATCATCGAATTCGAATTTAACATTCACAAAATTTTATTGTGGTACAAATAATTCGTGTTCGGTGTCTAATAGTTCCCTTAGTGCTGCTTATGTTGATACAACTCGAACACCAGCCATAATATTTAGAATAGCAGCACGAAATGTTAAAGGATACGGACCAGCAACGCAAGTTAGGTGGTTGCAACAAGGTTAGTTGTGCATTTTATTTTAATTTTTTATAAAAAAAAAATAAATAATTTCTAAATAATGATTTTTAAATTTTAAAATATAATTTTTTATTATATCATCATTAGCATCAGTATCGTCATCAGATCCAACTAATTTTATGGAGAATAATCCTCAAGTGAAGAGACGTGGTGTAAATATACGTTTACAAGCAAGCTCCCCACAGAAGAAGGTGAAACTAAAGAGACCAAGTAGCTAACTTTTTGTGAGCCGGTTCTTTTTGACCTCTTACAGCCCAAATATTCAAACAGCGCTATTCATTATTTAATTTCCGCTGATACACACGCCTAACAACGACAATGAAACAGTATATTCTTCGAATAAACAACGTGACATGCGAGTAAATGAATGCACGATATAGAGTGATGGAGAAGATGTCCATAACTACATTGAGGTATAACATAAGAGTTAAAAAAAGTATTTTAAGTGTTCTATATATGAATACAAGGTCTTTCTATACTGCGTTTTCTGACTCACCGTTATTCTCCTATTCCTTCGTGAATATGCGACATTCTTCTGTAAAAATAATATGAGTACTATTAATAAATGGCAAGGTGGTTACTTTGAAATTAAACAAGTTTTTCCATGTTTATAAATGATTCGAAATTCATAATATACCGATGATAGTTAGATCAACACTTGCATCACTTTTCATGGTATACATATGATTTCATTTAAATATTAACCACCTTCATTTTTTATTTTTTTATTAGATAAATTTAATATATGTAACTACAAATTGTAATAAAACAAAAATGAAATAGTCATTTGATTTATATGGAAGCTTTGATTTTAACAAATGCTTTGTTTGAATTTATTTTAAATTATTCGTATTTGAAAGTCTTTTATTATTACAAAGATATATTTGCGTACAAATCTTCTAATATAAATAGAACAGAAGTATGGGAAACTTCTTATTACATTTAAATATTTATTGTAAATATTGTAATTGGAAATGTTTTCTTTTAATTTTCTTTTAATTTTAAATTTATAATTGTCTTTATTGAATTTTTTTTCGAAATTTTGCAATGCGATGCAAGTGTAACAAAAACTTTGTTATCATCTTTTTCTGTATAAAATATCGGTGCTACATTTTATTCTCATTACTTTTGTTACTGCCAATCGAAAAAAAAAAACAATCAATATAAAAAGAAAGGAGCACATAATTTAAATATAAATTATTGTGAAATTTTATTATTTTTTTGAAGTAATGAGATAAAGATATTTTGTAAAAAAAAAAAAATAAGTTTGTAGATTTACACATAATAAAAGTTACAACTTGATTTTGAAAGTGTCAATATTTTGGAAAATAAAGAATTTGAACAATATTTTTATATGGCAATAAAATAATTATTTGAATAATATATCATTATAGTTTAATATAAAATTTAATTTTTTAATTTTTACAAAATTAGTATAAAAAAAATTATAAATAAAATGAATAAAGCAGATATACATTAATTTGCTTAAGTAGAAATATTCTTCAATGTTGTTTGAGCATGATAGAAATGTGAAAAAAGTTTTTAAAATATAGATTGAAAAAACTGATAAATTGCAAGATTATAAACATGATTCATACATATGATTAAATGGCTTGGGGCTATGTTATGAATCTTAATAATTTAAGCGCACACTTTATTTTTAGATCATTAATACAAACTGTTATTTGCTTATAGCTTAAGCATTAATATAATGTTTTAAATCTTTAATATGTTATACTAAAAATTTAAATAATATCTTATAAAATAGCATATTTAAACTGTGTTGAAAAATTCTGTTGTTAAAGAACTGATTAAACTTTAGAACTAATAACTTTATATTAATTTTGTATATCATTAATTATAATTTTTTTTTTAATAAATTTCACATCTATTATCAAACGAATATTAAAAAAAATATGTTTTATTATATTATTAAATTATTCTGTTGATAATTATACTATATCAAAATATGAACAATTAGTAAAAGTTATTAGTTCATTTGTTTTCTAAGTTCTGATAAGAAATTACATTAGATCGTATTAAAATATCAATTCACAATTATTATATATATTCTGCAAATTAAATATTTTGAAATGTATGTATACATGGTATTCTGTTCAATCCAAATGTATTAAAACATTATCTATAATATTCAAATATATTGAAAAAAAAGTATAAATAAATATAGGAAAAAATATCTTATATGAAATACTCGTTATTTTACTGTAGAAATTTTTATAACGTCAATCTGTACTTACACTGTAGATATATGCATCTTTAAACTAACTGTAACTATACTAAAATTACTAAAAAAAACCATATTAAATTTTATTTTATTATTAAAGTAAAAGTGTCATAATCTATCTATTATATACCTGAAATTTATGGTTTATAAATTTAAAATATTTTCTAAATTTGGTACAAAAAGTTTTAATTATTTATTTATTATTGTTTCAGATAATATAAATTTAAGAAACAAAAAATTAGAATAACTAGAATAACATGATAAAAAATATAATGCATTCTATTATAATAATATTATAAATAAATTCCATTATTTATATCTATATATTATATTTCGCGTGCTATTTTTCTGTTAATTATTCATTATCGTTTGGCAGTAACAAAAATAAATATACATATATTAAGTTAACTTTTCCTTAAGTTAATTTATAGTTTACAGGCCAAGTGAATTAATACTATCTAAGATTTCTTGATATAAGTTGTGTATTTTTATAATAAAATATCAAGTAATGATTATATATATATAGTCATTCAAAAGATAAAAGAACATGATTTATATCTTAAAATTTCGGATAGTATTGATTAAATGAAAAACTTAAAAGGGATCTTATAAAAAAAAAAAGATTTATAATTAAGAAAATATATAAATGCAAATAATTATAATTTTTTTTTTTTCTAGCGCATGAATTATGCTCAAATTAGTCGATGGTTTCTCCGCAAATATACAATAATGAATTTGTCCTAATGTTTTATCATATAACAAAAGAAAAACAACATCAAACTATGATTCTATTATAAATCTATTCTATCTCTATGTGATTAGATTTCAAAATCTATATATGATGTGATTGCAATGTGTGTAAAGATTAAGTAGCTAGAAAATTGTGTTAAAGAAATTACAAGAAACAATGCTGTGGTGAAATCATCACATTTATAAAATACCTTAAATTTACGGTGAAGTCTCGCAGGAGTTTAGCGTATTTACGTTAAATAAACTAATATTGCACTGAACCTGCAATCATACTAAATAATATACATTTGTATTTTTCGATGAAATTTCGTAGTTTGATTACATATGAGACTACGAGCAATTTTAGAACTGTTTTAGAACTGTTAAAATTCACATACTTTCTGATAAGGAACCAAAATTTTATTTGGTAATCAAAAACAATGTATACGAGAAGAATAATTCTAAGATTCGCATAAACAGTTTCAATTTTAAAGACCATATTTATTAAAATAAAAAAAAAAACAATAAAGAAAGTTGAAACTTCTCTTCTTCTCGTGCATATCTTTTGAAAATTCGTCGAATTTTATAATTAATTCATTCGAACAAACGTCATATATTTAAACTATATTTGTAAAATATAAAAAATGTTAGCGTGCCTAATCGCGAAGTACGTAAAAAAGATAAGAAGACATTGATCAACATTTACAGATTGTAATTTTATACCTCGATATAAATTTATATACGTACAATCGTAAAATGATCATCATATACAATTAAAACACATGTCACTGATAAAATACTCTACTTCTTAAAGTCGAATCGCACTTTTTTATAAGGATTATTATTTTGAAAACGAATATATATTGTATCTCATATAATCATACTAAAATCAACATAAATAATGGAATAATGTGCGATTTGATAACTAAGAAATCATTCCTTTCGTCAATGAACGTTCATATTTATGCTTGTTTATGTTTTTATGGCATCGTAAAATGAACGTTCTAACTTCCATTTAAATATAGAAGTTTAATAATTGGCAAAAAAAAAATAAGCGGGTTCATTTTTGTGATTTAGTGCATCTTTTTCTAATTATTTTTATCATCCAACATTCAACTTTTAGTATCAATTACTTTACTTAATTGTAATTAAAGTGTTAATTAAATTATATTAATTAATCGATAATAGCAAATCTATATTAATTAATATAAATTAATTGATTGAAGAATGCAGAAAAGTTTGATTGCTTTTTTTTTTACACTTTGTAATTATGAGAATAACGGAGAGAGAACAAAAGAGGGACACGCGAGTTTTATAATAATTTTACGCTTTATGCGAACGATTGTATGTTTGATGCATATTTTTGATTAATCGTGTGCATCTATCTGTTGTAAACAGGACAAAGACAAGTAAATTTTTTAAATGATCCGAAAAAGTGATTTTGCGAAGACATTTTACATCCACTCGCCATATTGACCGATGAATTAAAAAAAAAAAAAAAAAAAAAAAAAAAAAAAAAAAAAAAAAAAAAAAGAAAACGTGGTATTTATATACAAAAGAATCGACATAAAGTTATTCTTAGTAGTTAGCACAGATGTATCTATATTCCATGCATATAGAAAGATGATACCCTTTATTTCTCTTTTGTTCAAAAAGAAAGAAAACTCATTCTAACTAAACGACGAGTAAAAAAAACGTCGAGAAGTTAACGATTTTTCGACAATAGTATAGCGAAGACATAGAATGCATTTCTGATGAATATTTTTCACGGAAAGTGCAATATTTCTACGCATTTCAATGTTACTATCACGTGCTTTACTGCGCGTGGCTGCGTAAGCATAAATTCGCGTAGACGAAAATACTCGTTAATATTTTCGTTTAATATATGTTGAAAAACTTACATATTAATCGACAATTATGCTGTTTCGAGAGAACTGCTGTATAAAAAAACGTCGTGGCTTCGAAACACTTCATAAAATCATTAATTCTAATCAAAAAGAAAAAAAAAGATCTATTGCTCAATACTCAATTTCATACTTCGTTGTGTTCAACTAGATAAATTTACATGATATGTATGATATAATTCCATTGATAAAAAATCGATTAAAAAAAGAAGAAGAAAGATAAAAAGAGAATGGAAAAATTAATCTATTTGTTTCACATCGATCAATTTCGAAACAGCAGGATTATCGGTCACTTTAATCTATATAAAACAATGAGTGGAACGTATCTCGTGTATATCAGAAATAAACGATATAGCACAAATGTAAAATTAATGAGAAATTTATATGTTTGATTATTGAAACATATAATTTGAAATAAGCTTAAGAAAATTAAGAAGAAGACGAATCCATTCAGATCTATACGATCTGTTATTTATTTTTTCTATATTTATTAAAAATATATCTGTCCAATTTTTAACTATAAATTAATTTTTATTGAATAAAAAATAATGGAAATAAAACGAAACAATATATTATAATTAAGTTCATTATTACTTACTATTTTTATAATTCAAGATTTAAAGTATGAATTTTTACATCAATATAAAATATATAAAATAGTTTTGAATACAGTTACATAAATAGATATCGCTTCTTAATATTTTAATTTCTATTTGCGCTATATTGTTTTTATCTTATATACATATATGTATGTAAATACGTACAAATGTGCGAAGTATTAACATACAACATTATACAAACAATAGATTATTTTTCCACGTCTAGCTCGAATGTTTCGAATCTTCGACGAACATCTGTGCAGCTAGATTTAGGATATAATAAGGAAGTGAATAATCGGCAATGCACGACACATTTCGTATAATGATGATATACAGGTGCCGACTAGAATGTTCGGGTGGTCATATATTACATTTATTATATATTTTATTTTCGTTTAGACGTACAGGCATAGTTACTGAAAGGAGTTGAACAGTAACGATGCCTATGATAATAATTTACGTATATACATTATGAACCGTTATTTTCTTTTACAATTACAATTAATTTCTTAAAAAAAAAAAAAAAGAAATACGTACAATTAACAAGCGAGATTAGATAATAAAATAATAATACCAGCATTGGATGGTGATTCATATTTAGTTAAAATTTAATTAGAATAAATATATTTTAATACTGACACTAGGATCTCAAAATTTCTTTAATCCAATCGAGACTGTACAGTTATATACTAAAAATTTCTATATTGAATAATCTGAGAATATTCAAGATTATTATTGTCAGTAATACTTGATAAAAAAATAATATGTCTAGTTAATTGTACTCGAGAATCGTGTGTATTAAAATTTATCACTGGCAGAAATCTACTTTGATAGGATTTACATGCTTGTATTATTTTATGTTTTTATATAAGGTCGTTAAAAATAGTTTTGCCAGTTTTTTGAACCAGTAATCTTTCAGTGAATTGTGTTACGATGGATTTGAACGTCGAGTTTCTGAGTACAATATCTCTTGGCGTTTAAGTTCAATATCGTTCAAATCGCGCTATTTTTCACTCTATTCAACATAGATTCTCTTTAATGGTAGGGTTAAATATATATTATATGTAATAAAGAGAACAAAATAAATGTATGTATACTTATGTGCTTGTGCACATTAATTCACAAACATCATCCTGCATTCTTGAATCATTTTAAAATTTTCAATTTTCATAACTTTTTTAAATTATTGTTTTTTTTTTAATGTTATAAATAATTGAAAAAAAATATTTCTATTTATTTTTATTTATTTTTTATGTTATAAAATTTTCTTTCAAATATTAAAAAAGCAAAGGAGAAAGAAATATTATATTATACAATAGAATAATGTTAAATTATTATAACTTGTATATGTGTTTTTTAATTAATTATTGTTATATATATATGTGTGTGTATATATACATATATATATATATATATATATATATATTAAGAATTTAAAAAAACTGTTTTCTCAATACATGTGTACACTGATTATAAACACACATATATACAAATTATTAATACATACTATGTCTCATAAAAAATTTGTATTCTTTGAAATGAAAAAAATTTTACATATTTGCATTTTTTCTCAGATTATATTCTAATCGAAATTTTTGATATTAAGAAAAATAGATAAACAAATCATCTATTTATTCATAGAATGTTTAAAAATTCCTTTCTATTCTTTATTGCTGAGTAAGATTTTAAATCCGGTTTTATTGCCGAGCTTATTTATTATTATTATTATTGCCGTATTATAAAACGCTCATATATCATAACTCAGGTATACAAAAATGTAAGAATCCGTTAAACATCTAGAAATTTCTGAGCAACATTAATTTCAAGCAACATTTTTCTTTGTAATTTTTGTTATAACTTTTCGTTATAACTATAAATTATCAAAAAAAAATATTAACCAATTATGAAACGCATAACTTAATAACATTAGCTACGATTAGGCTAGCTGCCATTATTCGAAATCCAAGCAATCATGTATTGAAAAAGTGTATTAAATATAATAAAATATTTTTTATCAATAGAAAATTATATCAAATTATATCATGAATACTGAATAAATCATAACCTTATATAAAGAGAATGTTAAGTATAATAATGAAAAATCAAAAAAATATTGATTCATATTAATCCATGGCTTTTTATCCAATGTAATCAATTATAATATATACAATGTATATATATAGATATATTTATAAACATATATATATATATTTGCAAATAAATTAAAAATATTTAATTTTTACCATGTACAAATATTTTACGGATATGAATAGCATAGATTTAGCAAAATTTATGAATAGCATAGAATATTGCATTTAAATGCAATGGATGATATTTAAAAATATTTTAATTTTAATTTTATTGCGAGTAAAAGTATATTACTGTAGCCACCTATCGGAACTTCTATTTATTTTTTATACTATGAGATTATATATATAAATAATATATATTTAGAATTATAAGAATTTAAAGAAATAATTTATTTTATTTTTTAATAATTTTTAATTGTTAATGTAATAATTATACTTCATTTTTTTTAAATATTTGTTTTTCTAAATATTAATATGCATCTATTTAGCTATTTAATTTTATGTCCGATAGATGGCTATTACTTTTTTTTTGTCCGATAGATGGCTATTACTTATTTTATTCACAATAGAATTTTACGTCCATTTTAACATTCACGTTTCAAGGGTGAGGAAGCAAGGAACAGTGAAGTGAAATATATAATTCGAAATTAAGTAATTTTGACTTAACTTTCGGAAGTGAAATTCAAATATTTATTTCCTCTATTGATGCATACGCAGTGAGAATTAGTTTGTATAGTTTTGTATAACTTTCCTCATTTGCATATGCTTCAGTAATAAGATCGGTGATCGATAATAAGATTGATAAAGTTAATGTGCATATTCTCGTGTGTATATAATAAAATATTTTACAATAAAGACTACAAGTAAGTTTTATTTTACAGTTATTCTAATAGATATGTAATATATATTTCTCTTTATTTTATTAATCGTATGAACATAATATTTCTTAATATTAATATTTCTTAGAAAAGATTTAAAATTAGAAATATTATTAATTTGATACTAAGATAAGATTTAAAATAGTAGATTAATTTCGACTCGTAATTATCATTTATATAAGTTAATCAAGTTGTACTTTTTTAAATTCATTTTTTGAAATATTAAATAATTTAATTTAAATTATTCAAAAAGTATCATAGAATATAAAGAGTATACTATATAATGCATTTTTACAATTTTCATTTCTACTTTAAAAAAATAATAAATTATATTTGATTTATTCTATTTTCTTTTTTTAATTATTTTTAATTATATTACCGAATATTACAAAACGAAATTGATATAAAAGATTATCTTAAAAATTTTGAATTTCAGTTTAAATTTATTATGTTTTTCTAATAATATTAAAATATTATTGTTAGATTTAAAGGATAAATATTAATAGAAAAAGAAATACAAATTTTTAATAAAATTTCAATAAAATTTATATAATCATAAACATAATATTAACAATATAATAATTGTTCATTTAATAATAATAGTAATTTAGTAATAATATTTCATTTAATAATTATTTTATTTTTCTATTATAGATATATTAATAATTCAAGCAAAATGACTGATATCAAGCTCAAAGATTTTAAAAATGATTCAAATCTTAAAACTTCTACAAATTCATATTTAACATCACCAATTTTCATAACATCTCATATATCGAATGATGAAGTAGATAATATTGATTATCATTTTGAAGAAGCAAGACTTCAAAGTTTTAAAAATTGGCCCGTGCCATATATAAAACCTGAAAAACTTGCAGCTGCTGGATTTTATTATACGGGTGAATGTGATAAAGTTAGATGTTTTGAATGTCAAGTTGAGATATGTCAATGGGTACAAGGTGATATTCCAATGGTTGATCATCAGAGATGGTCAGCAAGATGTAGATTTATTTGTAAAATAAATTGTGGTAATGTACCAATTGGAATAGATTCTAATACAATTGTACAACCAAGAAGTAGTTCTTATGATTTAGAACATCGGCTTACATCTGGTGTTGATACTTTTTCAACTGAATTACCAAGTATTGATAAACCTAGTTGTTTAAACTTGAAAGAGCCTAAGAAACCTGTACATCCTGAATATGCTAGTTATGATGCAAGGTTAAACACATTTTCAACATGGCCAAAATTTATGCTACAAACAAAAGAACAATTAGCAGATGCAGGTTTTTATTATATAGGAAAAGGTGATCAAACTATATGTTATTATTGTGGATGTGGTTTAAAAGATTGGGAACCACAAGATAATCCTTGGGAGCAACATGCGAAATGGTTTTCTAAATGTTACTATTTATTAATGATTAAAGGACAAGATTATGTGAATAAAGTAACGGGCCAGCATATATCTTCACCTTCTGTACAAGTAAGAATATGAATATTATATTTTATATTATATGCATAATTAATAGTTCAATTGCATATAATTATATAACATTATATTTATTTCAGGAAAGAATATCAAGATGTACAGATAACAATTCAGAATTAAGTTATCAAAATAATAGTGTAGAGACTAATGTAAATAGTGTAGAACCTATAAGAGATAATGCAGAAAATTTATCAAATATAAAAGTACAAAATAATAAATCTCTAGATGATGTAAAAATATGTAAAATTTGTTATAATGAAGAATTAGAAGTAGTATTTTTACCATGTGGACATGTGATCGCTTGTGTAAAATGTGCTTGTGATATGAAATCTTGTGCAGTGTGCAGAAAACTTATTACAAAGACTGTACGGGTTTTTTTCTCATAGTATTTTATATATACATTAATAGTATTTTAACAATTATAGATAAAAAATTATTGCAATATATTTATAATGATTCTTTTAATTATTTGTAACAAATCATTTTAATATGAAAGATTTATAATCCGTCCAACAAATCAATTCAGTATTAAACAAAACATTCAGAATTTAAAATATGTGATATATGTAATGATTTCAATTCAGTTATTTACATTCAATTATTGACTGAGATAGCAATATTGCTATGGACATATAGAAAAATATGTTTTACTGTAGATTCACAGCTTTAGTTATTGATAAAAAAAATCTTTAATATTAAAATAAAAAACATAATTATTTAAGGTATATTTTATATTTTTATTTTTATTGAATTATTAAAATTAATGTCTTTAAAATATCTAAAAATACTTTTTATTAAAATATTTTTTATTAATCACAGTTTTGAATGTGATATTAAAATACATGTAAATACATGTAGCATATATTAAAAATTTAAAAATCCGTTTTTTTGATATGTATATTGATGCATTTTAATATTAAAAATATTTGATTTTGAAAAAAAATGATGAAAATGATATGCCGCATGTTTATATGTCTATGTTTGTGATATATATAATAAGTACAGACAAAAGAACAAATACTGAAAGAATGACAAAAATTGTAAAGAATGAGATAAAAATTGGAGAATTATTTTTGAATGATATAAATGAAACGAGGAAAGCAAGTAGTATAAAAAAAAAAATAGAAATAGAATTAGAATTAGCGTCATCCTTTGAATGCTAACATCATATTAAAAATAAAATATCTTTGGCATTCAAGAGATGACATAAAAGATCAATTTTTATCTTTATTTTTTTTCTATAATTTATTTTTTTATTTATTTTTTTATTAATTTCATCTACAGTACTCTAAAAATACTGATTCCACAATTTTTATCTCTATTCTTGTCACATTATTTGTTGTCTTCATTTATATTTGTTTTGTAAAATTTATGCGCTCGAAAGAACATATCTGATATTTGATTAACCTTATTGTTTTTTAAAATAATATAAAAATATATTAAGCATATAAAAATTTGTATATACATATGTACATATTTGTAATATATTTAATAAAATATATTGATACATTTAGTATCAAAAACTATACATAAGAGTTTTTATTTCTTATTGAAACACTATTTTTCCATTATAACACTATTTGAACTTCTCAGGTCCGATTATTCAAAAATTAAATTATTCAAATAATCCGTCAATTTCCTATTTTACAATAATCAAATGAAATCTTAATGCTTATTTGAAATGTATTAAGCCATTATTCATGTATAATTTATATAATTTGTAGTTATCGAAATATACAAATTTATTGATATGTATAGTTGCATAAACTATAATTATCAAATGATAGAATAAGAAATTTAAATTTTTGAATTTTAAAAATACATTTTTAATTTTTAAGAATTCAAATTTAAATTAAAATTTAGATTTCAAAAAATAATTTGAGACTCATTTTGCATAATTATTCTTTCTTCTTTAGTAAAATTTAAATTAAAATTTATAAATATTATCTGAGAATTATTTCGTATCTTATATATATCTTATATAAAAATGTAGTTTAATTGTTATAATTATTTTATGCTGAATTGATAAAATAAGGAAAGTATATAATATTATATTACAGATAAATCTTTAAGGGAAGTTTAAATTAAATTCTGTCAACAAAAGGGACAGAAAATATATTAAATGATAAATCTATTTTACATTTTGTCTATGGTTATTTCTTGTTACGTACATGGAAATCGATTATAGTTTTAGTTCAATTTGTTTCCGTTAAGCCAAAATGGCGCTATGGTTGCATAAACTATAATGCGCAATACGAAATGCGCTAACATACGTAGAATCCGCGCAGTTCGTGGTTGCGCGACCATTAAAACGGACAAGTCTTTGCTATCATTCGGACCCATAAGGGTTTCAGTAACGTTCGTACTAGCGTAGAGAATAGGAAGGAGATATTTTAAGATATCACGCACATATTTAAGTGTGAAGCAACTGTCGCATTGTAATTGAAAATGTTCACTGGTTTAACGAATCAGGTGTCTACATGGATGGGAAAGAAGGCAGAGGATGCCGGCACGGAATTACCACCTGAGGAAAAAATTCCTGTAACTGCCGAAGGAGAAGAATTGGACAGGAAAGATAGGTATCAGTTTAACCTATATTGTTTTATCGTCGAACGTCATAATTTAATATGAGTTTTATTCGCTGTATTTTGGTATTTTGTAAAAATTGTTAATCTTATAGTAATATTCTTATCTCTTTATTCAAAATTTAGAAATGCATTTTAATATTTTTCTTGTTATATGGAATAGTTGTTTTTGATGTAATTTATGATTATGATAGAACGTCAAATGCATACATGCTGTTTCTGCGCATCTATGCAACGCGTCAAAATTTTAGTTTTTAGATTTTGAATGCAGTTTTGAGATTAGATCGATAATATTTATTTTTATGCTTATATAAACTACTTATGCGACAGTATTATGACGTTCGCGAATTAAAACACTAACAAAACATATAGTCGGAAAATTTTCGTACTTAACCTTTTCTTTGCTTTATAATTATTAATCTCAATTTATAAACTTACTACATTTTATAATAACAATATAATAATAGATAATTAAGCAATTATCGCTATTGATTAAATATTATGTTAGTTTAATTAAAAATTTCATTTCGAATGATATCATTTTGTTTCCTAAAAATTTTTTTAGTTATAGTTTCTTTTAGGTAATAAGAAAATAAAAACTTTTTTTTTCATCCTATAATTTCTTATAAAATCAGATGTAATATCTATAAAATATCATATCTTATAAAATCAGATATAATATGCCTTATTTCTATTTTTACATTTTTAGTTTGACATTAAACGTTACAGACATTTAAATATTGTATCATGCATTTCTTATTTGCATGAATTTCCAATGTTATTAGTTAGATATTTCACATTTTCTGCTTAGAGAAAATGTCATCTTTGCATAGGCATATTATTACATGATGTTTATATGAAGATTCTCAAAAAGTTACGTTATTAAAAATAAATTTCAGAAATAAGATTTTATGAATCGAAAAATCCCATCACGATGTATAGGTTAGATCACTGTCACAAATTTTGACATGGCTTGAGTATACATAAATTCCGATGTTGATTCTTATTGCGCCGAAATCAATGTGCATTAAATAGATATTTTCTAATAATTTTCTAGAATCTTAATTTTATTATATATTAATAAAATTAATTTTCAATTAACATAATTTTTTTATTATTTTCTTTCTATTTCATTTTTTTTTATTATTAAATTATTCCTATCATTATTTTATGTATGTTTATAAAGATGTATTCTCAACGCGAAATAATTTCTCTTCTGTTGGCTGAATAATTTATTTCCCTTTTTTTTATTTTATTTATTTTTTAGCTTTTACATTACAAGAATCAAGAAAATTAATTTTTTTTGCCCTAATTTAGTTTCATCCATTAATTTTCTTGATTTAACTATGTATATTTTTATTCATACTAGTAATTGACAAAAATGAAACGAACATAAAATAGTCAGTACATTATCAAATTGTTTTTAATTTGAATGCATATTTTATTTGCTGAGAGAGAAGGAAAGGAATATAGAAAGAAAGAAAATAGGATTAAAGAAATCGTAATCCATTTTATTATCTATTTTTCCAAAAATATATTTCTCAACTTACAACAAAGATGCATAATTTAATAATTTCTTAGCTCAATTGTTTAATTAATTCTATTTCACATATATTCAGCTATTATTGGGATAAACATTGTATTGACGTGCATTGAATGAACATTATTTTGATTAAAAATAGCCAAGAACTTCAAAAATTTGAAAATTTCTGCTTGATGGAAAAATTGTTTTCTTATTAAGCGGTTAAAGCAATGTTTTTTAAGAAATCTATATATATAGCAATATATATATGTGATTGAGGTTAGTCAGAGGATTCAAGCAAACTCTATTCGTACGAAGAAACAGCGATGTTTCCATAAAAGGGAGGGAGATGGTCGTAATCTTTTATATAGGTCGCAATCGATACCACCGCAGTCGCCCTCCCACGAAACTGTTAAATTTCATATAATGGTGATGAAAAATTTATCGTAATTTCTTTTCATCTCTCATTTTTTCATATTTATCTTATTTTCTGTTGCTCTTTTTTCACTTTTTTGATAATTGTTCGATAGTTTAACGATATGCAGAAGAGTAATAAACTTTCTAATTTTTTGCCAAACATTTTTGTAAAACATTTGAGGTTAAGTATTTATTATTTCTCAGAATCTGTTAGTTATTGATAAACATCTGTTAGTTATTGACATTGCGCACATAATCGTATGGTGTAATAGCAAGTAATTTAAAATAATTGCATCGATTCGATGCGAATCTAATATCGGTTATTAACGAAGTGTCGTAATACGTTATCATGATATTCTTGTATATAATCAGCGGGGAGGAGTTACTAATAGTTTCATGCGTAACAATTAATTTAACAAATAAACATGTTAGAAATTCTTAATTAGATCATTTTTTAAAAAAAGATATTTAGATTGAAGAGAAAAAAAAAAATATTAGAAATAAGATGAACTTTTTTCAAGATTATTAAAAATTCTTTTTGATTGGCTTATAATTATAATATCGATAAAATGGTTATAAAAGCCACGATACTTTTAAACGAGTTATAGTTGCAACAATGTTTTATTGCCGTTGTTCTTGACTTAATCACGTTGACCTATTTTTGTTCGTAACATATTTACAACGAATAAGCAGGAATCGAAAGTCCACTTTGAAACATATTCTTCTTTATTGACCTGTTTTCCTTAAAGGTTAGATAACCATCGTAACAACTGATGAGGTTAAACAAATAGGGAAAAATGAAAAATACCTAGTTTTATTTAGAGCGATAAAAAAGAAAAATGTAAGGATGCTTTAGGATTCTTCGTATAAAAAAGATTCATCATAAACTCTAAAATCAATTCTGTTGGCATAAAATCAACTTTTATATTTACGACAGATCAATAATGTAAGCTAGTCTTTTCGCATTGAATGTAACCAAAGCAATTGGTTTATAAGTGCATCAGTTCAAAGTTGTACAACAACATAGATTATTGATAGATGCGAAGTCTATCTTAGTACAAGTCTTAATATTCATTCATATTACAACTAATATTATTGTCATATCGTTAACAATTTCCATCTATTATTCTAGCGATGAAAAATATACATTTTATAGTACTATCTTGCCAACATTTCTGCAATTAACCTATTGTTACGTAGAAGTATAAGACAGATTGTTTAAACATCTTCAATCTTCAATAGAAAGAAAACATCGATTATTCGTAACAAACGAGAAAAGAAATTTCTCTATTTTTCATTGGAATAAATCGATTTCAATATATAAGTTACATTACACATCTTTAACTGTTCTCTTTCTTACTTAACCTATAAGATTCTCAAATTTAAACTGAATTTCATGCAACTGTTTTCGTTGGAACTATTATACGAAGTAATTACAAACATTCCGGACAGAGATAAGATAGAATTATTCCGTATGTTTCTTAAGAACACTTACAAGATTGCTAGACATATATTTTTATAATTTTCCCACTTAAATTATTATCTGGATCAAGATTCAAACTTTACAATGTTACGATTAACACGATAAAAAAAGAGAAACGAAAAGAAAAGAAAAAAAGAAGCTAAAATAGAATCATCCAAATAATTATAAATTCTTGGAAGAATAAAAAAACAAATCATTCGTGATCTCTCATTTTTTCGTATTTTTTCGTATTACTCGTATACGTATACTCGTTTCGTATTACTCGTACGTATAAAACTTTCCGTTTTTTAAATGTAATTTATAAATGCATTTTACATTCATAGTTATTTTTATTCTTACTGTTAGATGTTAAAACCGAAACCGTGACATGGTAATAAATTAAAAAATCTTCTCTTTTATAGCCCGACCAAAAGTGGCAGCAAATTGGACATGTTGGTGGGTGTGAAATCCCAGATGACAGGCTGGTTTAGTGGTGGAATTCCTGGACTGAGCCGCGGTGGACAAGGAAATGAAGGCGAATCGCAGGGCCCTAAAACAATGAACGGGGCCCAAGTGGCACAAACCACCACCGAGGGTACCGTCGAACAGACAAAAGACGACGATGCTAGTAGGTAAGAAGTTACCTTTTTATATAGAGAAATCCTATCTTCGATAGTATCTTGGTGGAATTTTTTTATATGTGATATGATTTAATCCTTTTACAGTGTGATAAAGTGACGAAGAATTTGAAAATTGGAGTGATTTAAAAAATGATGAATGAGGGAATATGATAAAAAAAATAATACAAGTGAATACAATTGAGGAAACGATACAATCATTTGTGCGTTTGGAATGTTGTGCTACTTTTTCTGAGTTTTTTTGTACAGGTTTTTTTTTTAGTGAGGTTAATAATTAGTCACACTGTGAAAGAGTTGAATTTTATTACTGTATGATTTTAAACGATCTATCGATGAATTTGAAATAATTTTTTTGTTATTATTAGAATGATTTATATACTTATTTTTATTTATTCGATTAGTAAGCGATTGATAAGGTAAGCTCTAGTATTCAAAGTTCGAAGAACAGCATTGGAATTCATTTGACACGTTAATGGATAGAATAATTTGTTTTGTTCTTATTCTATATTCATGCTGCATTTTACGTAGAAGCTTTTTTAAAAATCTTTGTAGGATAGCGTAAATTGCACGGCATTATGCAATTTGTTCATATTTTATTCACGCATTTCGTTATATTTATAGCGCAACTGGCGGAGCTGATAGTGGTCCTGCAAGCTTAGAAGGTTCTCCATCCGAGGATAAGGAAGGACAACAAGCATTTGGAGGAGGTGAGTTTTTAAAATTTCGTTCTACTATATAGATACATTTACGAGTATGAATGGCAACGTACCGTATTAAATAAAACGTAAAATAAAATGTTACGTAAGATCACGTATTTGAGTTATGAAACATCGCGACATCTCTTACTCTCCTTTGATTAATTTAACCTAAACTTTGAATCGTTTTAACGTGTATAAATCATTTTTATATGGATACTTATTCTTGCACGTTTACTTTTGGCAAATCATTTTAAGTTGGCGAGAGTTCGAAAAAATTGCAAAGAAAACTTTTAATTAGATTCAAATTTAAAAAAATGAAAGTGATTGGAAAATTTTTCAAGAGATTGATTCCTCGTTGCCAGTGATACTCGTTCCGAGTGACAAAGTTTCCTAATAAGGAAGTGAAGAGTAAAAAATAGAATTGCGATTATCCTTTCTATAAAATAGTTTATTAGAAGAAAAATAATCGAAAATTATAATTGCAAAGAAAGAATGATTAATGATTATATCCATGAATATCAAAAGTTCAAAACAAAAAAAAAATAGAAGAAAATAAAAATTTTAAATTAAAAATCTCTCGACTTCCAAGTTTAAATCCTTGAAAGTTAACCAATCCGTCAAAAAGTGGAAAGTTTTAGGAATACTCTCGATATTTTTCAAAGAAATTTATTCATCTCTCGATAGTCACGGTGTTCCAATCATCGACGTTCGAAAAAAAAAAAAAAAATCGTTCATTTCCATGAAGATATCACGCTCATGCGTGATTATTTCTCATTTATATCCGAGATTCGATTTTTTTCAAACGGTTCTTGATATTTCGTTATTAAAAATACACATCAGCTACGCGATCCGAGTAAAAGATTGAAGGTGAAAATTCTCGATCTATCTCGACTCGCTACACTGAACTTTTCCTGATTAACGATGCATTTATGATGAAGTTTAACGATTCATCGTATCGTTATCGATGCGCCAAACTATTAAATCAACTTTCTCGATCTCTTTTTCAATTCTCTTTTTTTCTCGACTTCCGTTCTCTCACGAATCTTCTTCGCCTTACTTTTTCCAATCATTTTTGCCTCGCCTTCAGTTCTTTCTCTTCACCATCAACTCGAATCGTATTTTATTTGCGACAAAACTGTATCTCTCAGCTCGTATATTCAAAAAGAATTCCCCGACGGAGAATATAGGAGCTCGATTTTTCCTCTCCCATCGTAGAGATAACGCCAAATTTCTCGCGCAGAGATCTCATCAATAATTTGTTTACACCGGCGAGTGAGATATCTGGTTTTTTTATTTTTTATTTATTTTTTTTTTTTTATTTTCGCCTCCATCCTATTTCTTTCCACGTCACGTATACATATTTCATTGTGGAGAACATTCGTACGAGCGATCACATGTCAGGAGAAAGGGAGAGAAAAACAAAAAAAAAAAATCACGTTGTTGATTATGGCATTGGAAGGAAGGCTCGATGAGCGCGAGGCGGATATCGCGATATTTTTCAACGTGAAATAGGAGGTGCACGGTTGAGATATGAGACGATGGATACGATTTATCATCGATTCGCATAATCCATCTGTGATCGATCGACGTGAATCACTCATATACGTATTTTTCGTTCGTTATCCGAAAGATAACGAAATTCTAGCTCTTAATTTATGTTTTTACATGTTTCGGTGAAAAGAGAAATATTTGTTTGTTCGTGTTTTTTTTTTTTTAATTAATTTGTTTACTTCGACGTTCGAGATCGAATGAGATGTTTCGCAATTCATTCGAAAGCGCATTTTTATAGCTCGAATCCTTGAAAAAGAAGTGGTTATATTTCCGATAAATATCGATTTAAATTCAAAAAAAAAAAAAAAAAAAAAATAAAGGAAGAAAGAAAGAAAGAAAATGAAAAAGAAAAATAATCAGAATTCATCTCCGTATTCGAAGATGATCACATACAATAATTGCAATTCTCTACGGGTTGTATCTGCCATAAAAATTTTCATAATAATGGTTTTCGCGCGTGTGGAGTGGCGATGTTTACTCGTTTGGGATGAAAATATCGTTGATGAAAATCGTATAATGCGACTCGCGTGCCTCGTTGAAACGTTTAAAAATCATTGTCGGCATTTCCATTTGATTACGTTTACGTTGAATCAAAAAACTTTCGATTTTTGCCATTGTGTCGTGCGTCGAAGCGACCGTTCGTTTAAACGACTATTCACTATTCTGAGAAAAACTCTAGATCAAATAATATTATTCTACATTTCTGATTTACATTTTTGCGTTAAAAAGAAAAAGAAAAAAATTGCTTCGAATAAGAGTTGCCACAGAAAAATTCAGTCCTCTTTCCTATCTGGAATTTTATCGGAGGATTTCGCTTGATTTCGCGCATAACAAAGTTACAGAAGCGTCGGAGAAATTTCCTCGAGGACAGTATTATCGACCGTGCCCCTTTATCTCGTGGACCTATCGCGTATCTCCACGCGATTTCACTCTCGTATCGGTAAAACGAAGCAACGAGACTTGGAAATTGTATCGCCTTTTGTCGCGAGACCAACGGATCTTTCTCCCTTTTCCACAACACAATCTCGACCAAAAGTAATTGTTTCGCTCTAAAGATAAAGGAATCAACGATTTCTGTTGTTCCACGTAATAATATCCCAAATTTTCTCTACCTTTCTACCTTTTCATATTTTCATTTTATCATGATAAAATGTCACATGTGATATCGCGTAACAATCGTTTTTCCTGATATTACATTTTAACGCAATACCTCGATGTAAAAACCTCGATTCAAAACCGCTTCTTTTTTCTCGTCCTTGCGTCCTTTTCAAAATCGACGTAGATTAAAACTGTGGTTTTCGTTCGATCAAAATCAAATAAAAAATCAAATACCGTTCCCAAATGTTTGCTGTACGTATGTACTTTTGCTTCGAGTTTGTATCTTCTCTCCAAGCGTGTATTTTTAAAGTAAAAATTTATTTTATCCTATTTTTTTTATTTCGACCGGTGCCATCACACGTACGATATTCTGCAAATTAATTTTTTACGACGATCACGAAACGACACGCTTAATATTAAGCTCTCGCCATTACACGTCTCCTCGTGGTTCCGAGTCGTTTCATTCGCGCCACTCCCCCCCCCGGGAGAATTCACAAAGAGTAGGTCGCCTGGCGGGGAAAGAAGTGGAGCGGCGACGTTTTCGTCGAAGGTAAAAGGCCATTTTTTTTTTTTCGTCGCTCGAACAGAGACGCTCGTCAGGGGTCGCGAGATCATAGAAAAGGGACTTTTGAACGTTAGTAGGGCGTTGTTTAATCAGTGAGAACGTCGGTATACGTGTATTAAGATTATACGCACGTTCCTCCTTCGAAATTCTTCCAAGTTATTATTATATATATATACACTCATACTGTTTCCATTTTATGGGTCGTGAGGGGCGCGATGAACTGGAAGCAATCTCCCTAACGTCATTAGTTGCCGAACAGGAGAGGAGGAGGAAACTTGGTCGTGGAAACGAAACAACGGTTGCATAATGCTGTCGCTGCCTCGTTTCCCGGGCAAGGAAATAAAGCACGTCCTCGGATACAACTGTGAACTTACTTACCAACTTTCTCCTTTAGAAGTCGAAGGAAAAGAAAGAAGGAAAAAGCAAACGAGGGGGATCGTAAAAAGGGCGGTGGCGCCAATGGCCAGAGAGATTCAATTAGGGAGGGGAAGAAGAAGTTTCTTCTTCTTCTTTTTTCTTTTTTTTTTTATACGAGATTATAATCGTTAAATCTCTGAAATATTCAAGGGCGGCACATTTGGACGCGAATCGAGGGAAGATTAACGAGCGAAAAAGTCTCTAAAAAGTGGGTAATAGGTCCACAAGGGGGGGAAGAGAAACAAGGTTTTTGGCGAGTTAACGGATTCGTCCTTGGCCTGGGAACTTGGAAAACCCAGATACAACGGTTGGATATTGGTCGATTCTCGATGAAGCGTCGGGAGGAGCGTAATCGAGGTTGAAACGCAAGGCTCCTCGATGGCCTCTCAACGCGTTTAACTATACAAATCGCGATGACTTTGCTGGGATCGTGTGTGGGCGATGAACAGTGAGTGGGTGGCGGTTTCCTCGTGCAACTTTCGCGACGGAATTGCTACCCAATTCTACCGAATATAACCAAATCCGGCGAATAAACGTTCGTCGCGTTGGACCGCATCTTTCTCGATCAATACGAGCGACTCTTCTCACCGAAATCAACGAAATGCTTGTACGAAGTTGCATCCACTTCCCTCTTTCTTTCCACTTTTTCACTTTCCCTGTCTGTCTTTAACGGGTGAAATTAGAAATCCATGAAAGAGGAAATTATTTTTCTATGTAACGCCGTTCCCATTTTATTTCGAGAAGAAGATCGTTTGCGTAACGCAGAGTTTAATTAAATTAATTAAATTAATTAAACAAAAATCCAATATGTAGGAAAGAGGAATCATCAGGGAGAGAAAGAAACGTATCCACGAAATCTCCCAAAAGCCTGGCCACGGTGATATCGCACCGTGACGAAGGCCAAACGAGAAAAGCCACGTAAGCCTCTCGAGCTTAGTTCGAACGGCGGCGGAGATTCCTTTCGTCGACGTAGCTTTCTCCTCCAGGCTCCTCTCCTCCTATTTTTCATTTAACGAAAACTCGATAAACGAACGGTCAAGGTTATATTTTGTCGGTGTCGATGGGGAGGATGGTCGATCGGGGGTTAGAACGAGAGAGAGAGAGAAAGAGACGATCGATCGGAAAACGAAGCGAAATTCAAATGAACGCGTGAGAGAAGAGAGGCGAACGGCCAGCAATGACCATATCGCCTTTCTGAAAATTGCGCCTGCACGCGGACGAACCGCGTAAAATTGTTCGCGGTTTGTGGACGGACCACCGCAACAACCCGGCAGAGCGGGTCTCGCGAATTTTTCTGCTCCCTGCGGGTCAAGGTTGGGAGCGACTGGATGCGCTTTCAACACCGAATCGAATCTGGGCCGGCTGGGGTTGCCACGAATAAATATAACGAACGACGCGGTGTTTCGATTTTTATACTTTCTTTAAATCTTTCCCCCATTTTTCCGCCCCTCTTTTTTATCTTCGTTTATAACGTAAACGATAAATTCTTATCTCTGTATTACCTTTTTTTCGTTTTATTTCCATCTTTATTTCATTTTTCGTTCTTTTTTCGATTTTTCTTTTTTTTTTTATTTATTTCATTTCGACGATCAGAAGAAGTTACCACGAATTCTTATTAACCAGGCCAAGCTCTAAGAGTCGGCATCGATCCTTTTCTATAATGGAGCTTGCATACTTGAACGGGGTCCCCGAGAGAGAGACATTAATCCCGAGTCCGGGAAATTGTGTTGGCCTCTGACAAACAATCGTTAAATCGTGCAATTTTCAGGCAGGAGTTTAGCTGCCTTCAAGCCAGGCTAATTGCACGCACTAATTATTCCGTCAAGTAAATGGAGGAGGAGGAGGAGGACAGAGCGAGAGAAAGAAGGAGAGAGATAGTGTCGTTGCTCGGTTTTAATCAACGTACGGTTTCAACGTACCTCGACCTTGCGCTTTTCCCGCGTAATCTTGCCCCCATTTTCTCCATTCACTTTTCCACTTTGTCGCCAACTCTAAGAATCTTCGTAAAAAAACACGATTACTCTCTTCCACCAGAATTAGCTAGCCTTTATTTAATCCTCTTCACGTTTCGTGTAAGTAGGGGGCAAAGGAGAGATATTAGCACACAGTTGCAACAAACGGTCAGATCGAAAATGCTAACGAGCCGGGTTGCAACGACCGCCACTAGAATTAATTATAGGCGGCCTGGGGCACTTTTCCACACCCGTTTCGTCGCTCTGTTCAAACAAACCCATCCAAACTCGAAAGAGTTATCCAGAAAGTGGCGATAGATTGCGGTGACGCACACTGACTCGAGGAAATGAGAAGGAAAGAAAAGAAGAAAAATCTCAAGACTTGTATCCAAACTTCTCTTCGATGGAAGAGAAAAATTTTTTGCGCCAAGAGGAATCCTAATGGAAACTCGGCGATCAAAGAGCCTAGGAATAGAAGAAAGAAAGAAATTTCGCCCTCGTTACTTGCCCTTTACTCTTCTTTTCAGACTTCAGACACACTACTCGCTATCGTTTTTTCGAGGAGAATAGGAGGAGGAAGGAAGGCACCCTCTTTGACCATCGTTCCGGAAGATGGCCAGGGTTCGATGACACCAAAGTTTACGAAACGACGTAGAGGTGCTTCTCCCTTCCCTCTTCCTCTCCCTCTCTCTCCTTCGATCGGGTGACTGCGAAATTTGAGGATCGTTGAATTCTTGTATCGCGCGTTTCCCAGTCTTCCCGTTCGAAACATCGAGGAATAAAGCTGGGGGATTTTCGTCGTCGAGAACAACGATACCAACGATTCTATCACGAGCTTCGTTTTGGCCCTTGTGCTCACTCTCCACGAGAACAGATGGAAGATTTTCTGTATATTCGAATTTCGATATAGGATTGGGTGCAACGACTTTCTGTTCTGACGATAAATCGGATATGATCGCGGAGAAGAGGGGGGCCAAAGGGGTGGAGGAGAGATCTCGAACTCGAACGTTGAATCCGCTTCTGCTCGGTTAAGATCGCGTGTGGGATTATTAAATGATTGAATTGGGATAGAGATAGAGGCAGTAATTTTATTTACTATTGCTCTCCTCGAGATATATGTATATATATATTCGCTGCACGTTCGAATGCGCCATTGGATACCCCGAGGAATAGCAAACGAGCCTACGAGGTATTTTCAAAGGATCGCGTGACACGTAGAGGAAGAGACACGTGCACGTCGAGTTAAACGTATCTCTTTTTTTTTATTTTTTCCTCTCTCGAGCTAAGATCCCGCTATTTCTCTCTTCTTTCCCTCGCCCCCCTTTTTTTTTCATTCCTTTTCCTTCCTTTCCTTTTTTCGTTCCTCTTTGATTTCCTAGCTACGAAACTGGCACGAGGTTAACGCGATGGAGGCGCAAGGTCGATGTTTGATTAAATGCCAGCCGGCACGTCATATAATTTCCACAACACCCCTTGTCTGATATCGTTTCAATTTGCGAACTTTAAGATCGAACTTTCCCTTCTCCCTTCATCGTGAATGGATTTAGTGAATAAAAAGTTGGGAGGAGGAAAGGAGGGTGGAAAGGGGGTGGATCGATGAGTATTAGGCTATTCTATCGTAATGGACGAAATGCAAAGCCATGAATGAGTACACGTTGAAATTTGAGTGTAGAGAGAAGGATGAAATAAGGGATGGCCCTCCCTAATCAAAATTAAGATCTGTACCTCAAGGGACTTTTTTGCATTTGACGGTTCTGAAAAGCGCGACGATAGTTTTTTTTCTTCTTCTTCTTCTTCTTCTTCTTCTTGTATTTAATTTCGCGTTTTGAAAAGAAACTTGGTTAAACTTTTTTCTACTAAACTTGAAAAGAAGATTTTTGAAGAAGAAGCGAACTGAAAGAAATGAAGATTAAGACTGAAAGGCGCAGCACTATTTAATTTATCCAATTTGCATTACACGAATGATTTTCAATTCTAAAAAAGTTATTTTTCTGAGATGTTTCCAGAAACTCGTGTTATTAAAAAAAAAAAAAAAATTTATTATATCTTCAAAAATCTCTTCTAGAACAATTGAATTGAACCTTTAATTTAATCGATTCAATTATTCTCTATCGATTGAAAATTTCTCTTTTCAAGCTTCTTTCGTTTCCCCCTCTTTTTCTTTTTTTTTTTTTTCAAAATTCGAGCTTATATAATATGCTTTAACTTGTCGTTGGCGATACTACTGCTCAGAGTTATCGTGAATCGTTTATATACACACACGTCGCGTAATCTTTCCCCTTCCCCTTTGTATTTTACAATCGCCAGCAACTCGAAACCGCAGTTGGCCGTCGTCTCGCGAAACATTGCGCATCACGTCTCCTCTCATTTTTCTCTGGATCCCTGTCGTTGAATCAGAAGAATCCAAAAAAACTCGTCTTGCCTTCCCGCGGCGAGGACGAGAACTCACCTATTCTCGATTCTCTCGAAGGCTCGTTCCCTCGAAAAACAGAGAGGGAGAAAATCGGACAACTACGTTGCAACGAAAGTGCAAGTTATGAAGTGACGTGTCGAGTTCGATATCGCGTGCCGAATCCGAGTTATTCCAACGAGGGGAAAATTTGAACTCGATTGGAATCCGTGATCACCCGCCCCATCATCGCCCATTTCTCCGCGATCAACGACGAAAGTTACACGACGGTGCAATATTTCTCGTTATTCCACTGGTTAAATACGCGGCCACGATAAATTGTCCAGGAGAGGAGGGGGTGCGAGGATGAGGTCGATCTTGCCAGGCAACAAATCACATCGTTAAACCGTTAAAACACGATGCGAGGCCTCCACGATATTTGGCACCTGTTTCACAAGGGTTGGTATCATGCCAACAACAAAGTCGAGCAAAGTGCCACGATGACTCTCCCCCTTCCTTTCTCCTCCCCTTATTTTATTCTTCTTTTTTTCCCCTCTCCATTTTATTCTATTCGACTCGTTCGACCGTGAATTGAATTGAATTCCGCGTAACACCGGAATTATTGTGCAAATGCGGTGGCCGGGTCGCCTCCTCGATCCTATGAATTTCCGGCATCGAGGCCTCGTTTAATCGAAAGAAGAGAGAGAGAAAGAGAGATGATAAAAAGAATGGGGAGTGAAAAGGATGGTGGGATATAGAGGCGAAGACGGAGGAGCGACGGTGAATCGAAGTGGCTCAATTTGGTTGATTAAATTGGCCTCGAATTTACGTCGAGGAACGAGTTGCTGGGCTGCGGCAACGTCCATGGTTTATGCGAGTTAACGCTTCTCCGCGAGAGACCGCGCTTAATTCTTCCATCCATCGCGCGTTTAAACACCCCTTCTTTTCCGACCTTTAAACCTTTCCACGCGAAAGAGAGAGAGAGAGAGATAAGAAGATTTGAGCGGGGTTGAATGACACTGGTGGTGCGTGGTGGATTTTATCCAATCGTGGGAATAAAAAAAGAAAAAAAAAAAAAAAAAGAAAGGAAAATATTTATTCGAAGAGAAGTGAGTGAACCGGCGAGAGTTAATATGCTTCTGCGTACCGTCAGCTATTCTGTCAGCTGGCAATTTGGATCAGGGATGGTCGACCGACGTCACGAGATGAGAGTGAAATTTCGTCTCGGTGATGTGAGAAAAGGTACAATCAGATGATATGGAATGGATCTTTTTCGTTAAATATATATATATATATATATTGCTGATTTCGAATTATCGTTCGGTTAATCGGAAAATTTTATTGAACAATTGGATTAATCGTTAAATATTAACAAGGAGGAAGTGTCATTCTCTTATCGATATAATGGATTTTTCTATTCCATTTAACATCAAAGAAACGCGAATCAATTAGAGACAATTTTAAAGAATTGTATCGAATTTGCATATTAAATCTGACGATTTTCTTCGTGTCTTTTTAAATTCGAGGAAAGTGTGAAATATATATATATATATGATTTCAATTTTCGAAACGAGAGAAAAATTGAGATATAAAATATTGAATCGAAAAAATTCAATTTGGAATAAAAATTGATGTTGAATGTTAGAAGTATCATGACCTTTGGCACGTTGATCAGTGTTTGTCACGAGGTTAATCGAGATCGTTCGAAGTCATTCCGTAGAATGGAATGCGTAGTGAATAGGGGTTGATACTCGTAGACACATGCTTTAAGCTGAACACAAAGGCCACGTTGATTCAGAATTGAATCTGTCAAGCGACGACGTTTGTTAATTAGTAAATGTTAATCCGTTTATATTTGCGTGAATGTATTTAATAGAACAAGAGATGAACAATTATGTTTGATATTTCATTTCACAACTTTTTTCCTCCTCTCTGTATATTTAATTATCTGGTGATTGTTGATCGCGTGTTGAAATTGTGCGATATACAATGGCGTGAAAATAGAAATTAACTTGCAAAACAATATTTTTAAAACTTAATGAAACGCGATCCATGATTTGATTAATAAAAACGTCAAGTATATTTGCGTTATTAAATATTTATTTAATCTGACAACAAAAAATGGATTTAATGATTAAATACTTGCTGATTTTATCTCGACGTTTTCCTTTTGATTTATAAAATAGAGTTTAACGATTCATTTTATTTTTTTCTTTTTTTTATTCCAAAATAATAACATAACATTCTTGTTATTTCTTTATAAAAAAAGAAAAAATAATTCTTAGAATGCAATTTTTGCAATTTAATAAATCCTCTTACCTAAAATCAAATAAATAAAATTCTACGAGTAAGTTATAAGATAATAGATCATTCCACTTATCATAAAAATGTAAAATTATAGAATCTCTGAAAATTTATCAATCAGTTATCACACATCTATGAAAGCGAATCGAAAGAATCATTTTTTCCATCACTCTTTCTTCGTTCCACCGCACACTTAACATAAAATTATAAATTTCCGAAAATTTTCCAATATTACTAAATCGTCACCCATCTACGAAAATTCACAGAATTATTTTTCCTTCCATCTTCCACCACTCTTTCTTGCTTCCATCTCATCCCATTTCATCGCGCATTTAACATAAAATTATAAATTTCTGAAAAATTTTTATCGTACATTCAATTTTCCAATATTAACAAATCATCATCTACGCAAGAAAATTCAGACAACTATTTTTTTCTCCATCTTCCAACATTCTTTCGTTTCTCCATCCCATTCCACCATACATTTAACATAAAATTATAAATTTCTGAAAATTTATCGTACAATCAATTTCCCAACGTTACCAAATCATCATCCATCTACGCGAGAAAATTCAGACAACTATTTTTATTTCCATTTTCCACTTTCGTTCCTCCATTCCGTCACACGAAATAATTATATCCCTCGCAAATCAGCTAGCGATCCTCCACTAACGCGCGAACATCCCCCACTCGTCGGGGGTGTTTAATTTTCGTCGAGCACCGGTGATAAACGGCGGGAGAATCCTCGCGAGAGAGATTCGAGCGACGTATCCAGGTTTCCTCCCGTTTGTGCCGCGTGTTGAAAGAGTGCAGTCTGCTCGCGTTTTTTTCTTCTTTTTTCTTTTTTTTCGGCGGACGTTTTTTCGCCGACCGGCAGCCCCCCTCCCCCCCATTAAATTCCACCGCCGTTATAACGTATCACCGCCGCTCATTATTTTTCTCTTGACGCAGTTTCAACGAAAGCCCTGGCAGGCGCCAAGACCCTCGGAGGATTTTTGTACAGCGCCGTGAATAAGGCTGGAAAAACCGTGGTCGAGGCTGGGGCAAAGATCAAGAAGACCGTCGAGGAGAACGTGAGTAATTTTTTTTTCTTAATATTACTTTCTTACTTTTAATATTATCTCTGTTTCGAAAGTTGTTATTAGAAAATAATTAATAATTTATGTCATTGTTGGGGTTAAGAATTTTTTATTTAAAAAAGTGGTGAGGTGAATTTTTACCAATCCTTTTTTTTTTTTTTGATTCATTTACGCGAATATGTAATTTTTGGATCTATTTTGGATCTTTTATTTATTCCATTGGGGGAGATTGTTAAAAACATGAATGATAAATTAATTGTAGAAGATAAAAATGAATGTTTGTTATTTTAAAAGATAAAAGATAGTTCGTTGTACGCGAAATGTATCAAAGCATATGATGGGATCGTAACCGAGCGAGATTTTGATAAATTTAATGTTATTGATTTTCGATGACAAGTGCAGGAAATATAAAAAAGTTTATCAGCAAAATTTTATAATTTTATCGCATTTTGAGAAAATCCTTTAAGCCCGATATTCGCGAAACTGGATCGAGCAAAACAAGAAGCGATAAAAAATTCCGCATTGCCCCCTCACCGACCCCCTTCCTCGTCGTTGAAATTAATCGAATGGAAAAAAAAGAAAAAGAAAAAAAGAAGAAAGCAAAAGAAGTAAAGAAAAAAAAAATCTCTATTCTTGTTTTAAAAAAATGCAAATCGACTTTTTATCAATTTTATGTTCATGTTGTTGAAACGAGTAACGACGTTTACCTTCCCGCACTTTTTTCAAATGAATTTTTCCGATAATTGCATTTACAGTTTCATTGCAGCGAAAAATCATCCGTTCAGAAAACCAGCTATTTTTCCCTCTGCTTCCCTCCCTCCGCCCTCGATTTGCACTCGGTTTGTATTCAAAATTAATTCACCCGAGTTTCCACGAGCCGCCACGACTAGCCGCCATTGAACCGTGGTAATTGGAAAAAGCGTTTCGTCTTATTTCCGATCTTTGAATAAGTCTTCTTCAGAATAGAAAATAATTTCCGCACGTTAAGGTGTTGGAGGCAAAGAAACCGTTCCTTTTTTTTTTTTTTTTTTTTCCACCCCCTTCTTCTGCATTGTGAAAAATTGTAAGCGCCGTTAAAACGTATATAGGTATTATAAGAATGCCGATCAGGGTTTTGCAACGTAAATTAATCCATTGTCGACGAATCGAAAAAAATGAGAGAAAAATCGCACGATCAATAGGCTCTAGAAAATTTATCTATAAAAAATATGATGCGTCTTGTAATAAATAATAAATCGAAATTAACTTAATTAATTTCTTGGTGCCTGGTTCGATAATAATCACATTAATATCAATTTATTACTCTACGCGACCAATTACACTACGCGTGGCTTAATATATGCGAAGATAAGGGGGAATAAGAGGCGGTTGCGATGATTTAATCGCGCGAGAATCGATATCAAGGGAAGCTTCCAATTTAATTCCAAAAAGAGAAAAGCTTTAAAAAAAAAAAAAAAACAAAAGAAAACCGGATGGATCGAACTTATCAAAAAGCGAGCGAAAATTAATATAAACGAAATGCAAGAAAAGATTTTTAGACTGTGAGATTTCAAAATTAATATGGAATTTTGAACGATGGAAATGAAAAAAATGTGGATAGAAATTTTTCAATTAAAACGTTCGTTCATCCCCGTTCCTAATTTATTATTTTATTCGCGTCGTACAATGCATCGACGATGCGTAATCGTTCGAGACGAATTTTATTCACGCGTGTATGACGCATGTACACGTGTTTCGTAGAATATCGTTGTCGTTGAACGAGAAACGGAGACACTCCGTTCAGGAAGGAAATAATCGAACACATCTCTAAAGTGCTTCTTTTCAGTCTTACTTGCCTTTATCCTCTTACTAGTTCGACCAAATTTTCCACGTTACACGCGTTTCTCAACTTTATATCACGATTTCTATTATCCGATTCTATCGACTCGTTCGCACGAGCGCACAGTATTTTAAACGGGATTCTTCGAATCGTTGCAACTTCGTAACGCGTTCTGGATGGATTTAATTTGTCGGAGGAACGCCTAGCGTGTTCGAAGAGGGGTTCGAAATTTTCTAGAGCCGATTGATCGTGCGATTTTTCTCTTATTTTTTTCGATTCGTCGACAATGGATTAATTTACGTTGCAAAACCCTGATCGGCATTCTTTTCACATCGTTGTTTTTTTTTCAACGATCGTACGCATATCAGGCGAGACGAAAAATCGAAAATGAAAAAAGTCAAGCGGATCGAAACGACGATTATTTTATGACTATTTCTGTCCGATTTCCGACATTTTTGAGCTGCTTTCAATATTACGTTCAAACGTATCCGAAGATAATTAAAAAATTATAGGAAGCTCGAGTATGTGATTCGTTAGTTTATTAATTTTATTTTTTAATTTTCGAGTAATAATAATAATATCGCTTTTTGTTCTTTATCGACGACGAAGAAAGGGAAGGTCGTTTCTTTTACGCGAAAATGAATTTTCCAAATGATTTTCCACGCGAATATCTCTGTCTCTCGAAATTTACGAAAACGCGATTTCGTATTCAAGATCGATCTATGTATCTCGATTGAATAATAAAAAATTTCGCGCGTATTTATACAACATTTTCATGGATGCTCCATTTTCAATCTTGCTATGTTGATTTTGCGCGAGATAAATTGGATTACTACGTGAAGGACTCTCTTTGACGAAAATTACTATCAATAATACGGAGACCATAAAATGTATGGCATCGTTTCAAAAGGAAAAACCGATTTTTTAAAAACTGAATAGCGCGCAATGATAAAATGGATGCGCGTAATCATGAACGGAAACTTATTATCATTGTTGCACGATAAAAGATCGATTATTAAAAATTTTTACGTTTTTATGCGCACTACTATTTCGTCATTTGAAATCACAATTTAATTTCGAAATTGCAAGGCGTAAATAAAAATATGAATCGATAATAATTCTATATATATTTCGTTATAATAAAAAAAAGTATAATTACAAATTTTACTCCTCCATATAATATAAAAGCAATTGCTGCTTCAATTCGTTGATTCGTACATCTCATTAAAATCCGTGCATAGTTATTAGAAATCCGCTAAAGTGGTTGGATACTTAAGACCAGCAGCGTATACAGGATGCTCGAGTGCTCGAAAGCAATTTATTCGATCCGTGGTCGATCAACCAGTGATTCACACCGACGTATCGAAACGATTGGTTCCAGCAATCTCGTGGAGAAGGATCGACCTTGATTTGCACGCGTGTGGTACACACACGTACTGCACGGTACTCGATCCGCTGACAACTGTTAAAATGTAGGTCGACGAAATTTATCAATCGCAACCCCCCTCGCTTTTACTTTTAGAACGAGTTTAAAAACTTTTTCTTTCGTTCCTGACTGACTCGTCAAAAATCCGAACAACGACAAAGACGTAGAAAGAAAGAAAAAATAGAAACGTTATTAATGAATCTGCAGGAATTCAATTTCAGCTTATCACAAACTCGTTACAAATCCCCCACGAGATGTTTCGTGTTTCGTTACCCAAGCTCGAGCAATCTTAAGCGTTTTCGAAACGCTTTTGATTGCAATTCACGCGACGTGCAATTTCTCAAGGAAATCTTGAAAGCTTTGATTGTCTAATATATCCAGTTAGCGACATCGTTCGACATCGTCGTGGACTTTCTCGATCGTTCGTAAAATTTATTAACGAGAATTTTTTAACGAGAATTAAAATTACATCGAGTCATTTTCAAACGGTACATTTCAATTTTCCATCCAGCTATTATCGGCCAATTTCGAATACATCGTTATCGTTTCGAAAACGTAGCTCGTTAACGAATATATACGATTGTGGAGTAATTATTAAACCGGTCAGGATAACGCAATGCAAATGGAAATTAGATTTGCATCGTGGACGCGTGCAGGCAAATTTCGTGTCACTTTCGTTCGAACGAATCACATTTCCACTATCGAGGGGGATGGACCGGTGATCCGTCTACCGTATAATTCAGTTACAGAAATGCTTGACACGCGAAAGAGAGAGAGAGAGAGAGAGAAAGAGAGATTTCCGAAGCGCAGAAAAATTTAAAAAAAAAAAAAAAAAAAAGAACTTCGCGAAGATTCTGAACCATTCCATTTTTCCTTAAGAACGAAACTTTTTCTCCCAGAGCATCAATATCGAATCCTCTCCACCCTCCTCTGCTTTTTGTCTCGAAAACTTGACTACTTTTACTTCCCGTCAATGGGGATAAAAAGAGCCTTCCTAACGCGTCCCCCACGATTGCGAGGCAAGAAACCTCCGATGAAAAAGACGCGATACGATTAAACGATCCGATTGGTTGACAAGTGTCATCCCTAATAACGTCCACCCATATATATATATATATATATGTTGCATCGCATTATCGGCCAACATCATGTCCGCCGTTTGCCCGATGATATATGACCAACGACCTGGTAAAATCTGTCGAGCAGCAAACAGGCCGGGTAAAGGGAGGGGTCGATTAATGCAGAGCAATACTTTTCACGCGGTGTCAGATCACGCGGAAGCCTTCTTCCAGCCAAATGGCGCCCTATAATTCCATCGCGAGGCGGATATTAAATTCCATGAATTATTAATCCGGATCTTGATAAATCCTTGGTAAATCCACAGAAAGGGAAATATCGTTTAACGATATTGGGAAAAACAAACAAATGGATAGATCTCGTCGTCGCGTGTATCTTTTCCATTTTCTTGAGCGGCAACTGCGAAAGTTAAGGTTAAAATTACTTTCGGTATTTCGGTTAATTGGTTATCGAAGGGGAGAATCGCGTGAGCACGTCAGACTCTGTCGTTCGTGGCGATAAGACGCGTGTAACACACGCGTGGGACAAATTGAAAAGCAAGGATCAATTCTGAACCTGAGCGAAAATTCAACGCGCACGGGGTGTTGCACGAAATGTAGATAGGTGTGTTGATTTAGCCGTTGTTAGACGTTAATTAATATTAAACTTTCAATATCGATCGGATGGTTTCAACGCATCCCTAAATACCCCTGTTAAATAACCGATAATTTTTACACCTTTTGAATCGTGACTGGTTAACTACGTTACAAGATCACGTGACAGTTATCGGGCTAGTTATCTTGCGATTTCATTCACTCGAATTTCTCGGTAAAATATGCGAACGATCTTTCCTGTGATATTCGTGTTTTAGAGCTATTTCCGTCGAAAGGATCTGATTACAATTATTACAATTCAATTATAAAAATTGTAATTATAATAATTCTTTAAGATGAGATTACTATCATTATTCTCATCATTGATTCGAATTTCTCGAATAAAATATGCGAACGATCCTTCCTAGGATAGTATTCAGTGCTATTTCCGTCGAAAGAATCTGATTACAATTATTAGAATTCAATTACAATAATACTCTTAAGATAAAATAATACACTATTTTCCTCTTTACGAATTCATTCATTTAAATTCCTCAATAAAATATGCGAACGATTTTTCCTATGATATTCGTGCTATTTAATGCTATTTCCGTCGAAAGAATCTGATTACAATTATTAGAATACAATTACAATAATTCTTTACTATAAGATAATACACTATCTTCATCTTTATAAATTCATTCATTTGAATTCCTCAATAAAATATACGATCTTTCCTAGAGTCGTATTCAGTGCTATTTCTGTCGAAAGAATCTATTATATAATTACGATTATTGCAATTCAATTACAAAAAACTGTAATTACAATAACTCTTTAAGATAAGATAACACGAATACACTATCTCCATCGAAGCACTAATTCCGCACAACAAACTAGGCAGAAAATGCGACAATTCGTGAATACACGATGATAACGCATCGATAATGATCGGTAATGTTATCCAACAAGTGGATCCACCCCGTGACAGGCCCGACCGCAGTAGTAGAGCCCGATCTATAATCAGATGCGCTCTAGCGTAGAAACGATTTCGTATGTAGTGGTTTCAATTGCAAACCCACGTTCGCACGCGTGTTCGTATATAACATCGCACATCGATGTAACAGGGAAACAACGTGCATATATATATATATATATATATATATATATATACATATACATATATAAACAAGGTGGATAGAGTCGCGCATTGGTGTGCAACAACACGGATACAGATACAGATCCGTGCAGCGTGTTCGTGTGGGTGCGTCCCACGGCGAAACTACAGCTCGTGCATACACACCGACAAAGAATAGGGGCAGTTGGTATTGATCCAAACACCACCCCCTTCATTCGAGACCCAACTACACGAGCCAACTCGCGCTATCGAACATCTTCTCCCAGGTTTGTGCATCGACTTTTGCAAAAAAAAAAAAAAAAAAAAAAAAAAAAAAAGAAAAGAAAAAATGGCAATAACGCCTACGCCTATGATTATCCCTCTCATCGATGACAGAATCTTCTTCTTTTGGCTCACGTTTTTTTTTTTCTTTCTTTTTTTCTTATCTTCGTTCATTTTTTCCTCCCTCCGGTTGTTCCTCTTTCCTCCTCGTTTATTCGAACAATCTTCGTGTCTGCCCGTTCGAGATTCTTTTCTTCCTCTTATCTCCGTTTACTTTTTCTTCCTTCCTCGATTTGTTTGCCGATTACAATCTTCGTCTTTGTTCGAGCTTTTTCGTCCTTCTCCTTCGTTCTCTCTCTCTTTTTTTTATTCGCCCCTCTTGCTCGCTCCCTGGCATGTTTCCGCGTCTCACCGAGCGAGCAGAATCGATGCTTCGAGCCTTGAACTTTTTTTTTTCCCCGCTCTACTCGTTCAGCTCACTCTATGCCTCTAATCCTCTTTAAACTTCAATCCTCTCTCTCCCCCTCCTCTTTCTCTATTCCACTCTATACAATATCTCTAACTGAATCGACATCCTTCTCTTTCTCCATTACCAGCCGACTGTACTTGCTCGGATCTCGTTTCGCGTATATTTCACCCGCCTCTGAATTTCACCCATTTGCAGTGCCAAAGTTCTCGAACAGCTGATGCCCTACAGTTCAAACTATTCGTGGCCCGTCAACGTGGACCTTCTCTCTCTCTCTCTCTCTCTCTCTCTCTCTCTCTCTCTCTCTCTCTCTCTCTCATTCTCTTCTGTCATTATCACCGAATTTATCGGCCAGAGCGTGAAAGCTTGCCATTCGCGCAGATATTCGTATTATCGATTTTCGTTACCCCTCCCCCTCCCCTACTCATCCCGCTCTCCCTTCCTCCGCGTGTCAGAGCTTTTTGTATAGCAGCTGGCGCGCTATCAGCTTCCCTGGGATGTTCCAAGGTCAATTTATATTAATTAAACGAAACGTGACTCGAAAGGGGTGATAATTATCCTCGGATAAAATTTTACGAATTTTTCAAACATTTCCCAAACTAATTAGCGAGAGATTTAAAATTACGACTAGTGATAGAGCGAAGAGTAAAAAAAACGTAGGGGAAGTTTTTTTTCCTCCTTCAATTTGTTAACATACGACATACCCTGTTTCCAATCGAACGGAGAACGACAGAGAGATAGCTTCCCTTCCACCTCCCGCGAGAGATCTTATCGAGCAGTTATCTGTTTCGACGATCATAGGGAAAGAGAGAGGAAGAGAGGCAAGGAAAAAAAGCATCCACCCGTTTCAATCCTCCCCCTCCCCAATTGTCGGATCCTCGGTCAACGACAGTGAGAAAATTCTGAAGTAGCGCGATGATGTAGCCGGCCAATCGGTCCACCGAAAATACGATTTCCACGGCAAGATCAAAGAGACGTTGATGGACTTATAACCGGCCAATGCATGGGCGGTAATGGCCGGTCACAGATCATTGTTGTCGATTCCATAGAGAAACTCTTCCTCTCCGATTAGCGGATATATACGATGATGGATGCATCATCGTCGTTGTTGTTGTTGTTGTCGTTGTTTTTTTTTTTTTTACGGCGATTTTTCCGATTTTTCTGATGCCAATCCCCCGCCTCTTTGAATTTCGATGCTCTGCGGCCGGATGGATGCGATGGATCGACGACGACGACGGCGATGGGGAATTATCCGTTTCGGATATTGCGGGATATGTCGAATTAATTGGTAAACGTTTACGGGGGTGTTAAAGGGATAAGAGAAAAGTTTAAACTGGCTGGCTTATGGCGCTACAGGCGGTGATTGCAGGGGGAAATTTTAGTGATTAATTAAGGTTGGAATCGGTTTACGAGGGGTGAGTTTGTATTTAACTACCGGCAGATTATTAACAGATAAGTTGATCGGTTGGATTGTGAAATTGAAACGTATTACGGGTATGAAATATTTTATTTACTCCTCGATGATGCTATTATTTCGTTATGTCTTCTTTGCATTATATTCAATGTATGTAATCAGACGTAAATTGTTAATTAATTTATGTACGTATGTTTTTAAATTACGTCTACTCGTATACGATACGTGCATTTTTATCCATTTTCCCACGACGAATAAATTAAGTTCCTCGCCAACAAGATAAAGGATCGTATTTTTATATTACGAATATTCAAATTTAAATTTCACTCGATCAAATTTCATTCTTCTTTTTATTCTTAACGATTTCTTAAGACAAAAACAGCATCTTTTATTTTCTCATTTGAAAAAAGTCGCTTGCCACGTTCAATTTAACAATGAGATCCTGAAATCAACTGAAACCCAGCTACTAAAAACCGAGTCAATCTTTCCCTCTTTATTCCTCGTCTTCGAAGAAATTGCTCCACTCTATTACTATCCCGATATTATTCTTCAGAATCGCTATGCGTAAAATGCATATATTACGCTAGACTGCTCGTGCGAACAGCACAACACGATAAAATCGTTTCATCTGATGCGAATTATAAACAGAGAAAGAGACAGAGAAAAAGAAAGAAAAAAAAAAAAATATCGCGTTCCTCAATCTGCCGATGCTCTGACCAGAGCAAATATTGTGCCTTGAGCGGCGAGGGATGAAGAAGAAAAAAAGGGCAGGGGAAAATCTCGCCCAGCAGAACGTATGGCCAGCTAGTTTCATTCGACGGCGAATGAATGAAAAGTTCGCATTATCCGGGCAAATATTTACCGTTCTCGAATCGACGCGAAACGAAACGATTTTCTCGGCTCATGATCAGACTTTACGTCGCACGATTTGAACGCAACATCATTGCTATACATCAATTGAGCTGTAAATTCACATAGAGGAAAAAAAAAAAAAAAAAGAGAAGAAGGAAAACGATCGTTCAAATTTCGTATATCTGAGCATCAAATATAATTTTTTAAAAAAAAGAGGGAAGAAGAATAACAACTCCCTCCAGTTTTATTTTTTAACTTGCATCACCTTTCGATTACAACCATCGCATTCTCGTCCCTGATAAAACGATATCGTCCATCCTTTGTCGGGATATATGTCGAAGTTATCGAATTATTGGAAAGATCGATAACGTTAGAGACAACGGCGAGGGTTGTCGAGAAGAAATTTTAGCCTCGCAAGATCGGCTCACGGTATATAACGATATCGAATTTAGGCTCCGTAGTGCGTGGTTTACACGCTCTGCATAGAACGGATAGAGAAGGGTGATGTAGAATAGGAGGATGGCAGCTGTAAATCAGTTTACAAGGCTTCGTTCGATCGTTCGCGTAATAGACGTGGATATATTATAAGAGGGGTGAAAAGTGGTGGTGGTGGTGTTCTAGCTTCCCCTGGAGCCGGGAACGAGCGTGCCAGCCTCTGCAAAAGGGGCAGACACTCGGGAGGACTAATCGATAACGAGCCTTGACCTTCGTAGGGTTTGTCCGATGCATCGCTCAAGGCACATCTCTCTCTCTCTCTTCCCCTCTCTCGTGGATTAATATCTGGAATAATAGGGGGATGTTGTTCCGATGCTGCATCGAAATTATTTCGATACGCTTCCTGGATTATAGTTAATTCCCAGAGAAGAGAGGCCGAGGGGGAGGACGGATCTGATTTAATATCGCTTTGCTCGGAGAACGATTTTCGCAAGGAACGATTTTCAAGGGTCTCCCTTTGAATTCCCTGTTTGCCTTATTTCCGCTTCGTTTATCGTCATTCTCATTTCCTTTGTTATATTCTAGCTTCCCGTTATTCCAACCCGTGATTGCGTTTATCTATTTCTCTCTCTCTCTCTCTCTCTCTCTCTCTCTTTTTCTCTGTCCTTCCCTTTGTCTCATTTGTCCCATCGCTCGCGCTCGTTGAATTTAGAATGAATTTTTTTTTTGTACACGCGTGTCGTGGATCGAAAGATCTACTTGTAGTAACGATACTCTTCTACTCTCTCTTTTTTCTTTTATCATCCCCTTCGTTTTTATTTCTCTTCTTATTGTTTGATCCGAGATTACACAATGTGAAACGAATCGCAAATCATGTCCTCCTTATCTCTTCCTCTTTTCGTAAACGCGCGTAATTTTTCCTTTTTCTGATCTAACTTTTATTTGTACGAGATATTATATCGTTATAATTTCATACAATTCGTTTCATCCACGCGGTTATTTCGCGCACAACGCTCAAAATATACGATTTAGATCATCACCGAGCTGATATTAACCTTATTATCTGGCTTTGGCTAATGATACGTAACTGCTTAATTAGAATCCCTTCTAATACCAAAATTCGCTTAATCGTACGCGAATTTACGTATGTAGATTTTAGAGGGAATCCAATATATATGTTTTGCGTCAACAACAAAGATCAATTATTTTCCAGAAGCAGAATCCTTGGAAAATTCGTTTCCTCGATTATTTTTCTGCGCAACAGGCACAATTTATCCTTTACACGAATTTCTTTTTTCCTCGCCATCTTCGTATCCCTCGACCAAACCATAATTAGGGTCAAAACCGTGATTGATCGGTCCAAATTTTTCATTCTTTTTGTACGAGATCATTAATCAAAAGCGGTTAGTTAATTTTCACGATATATGTATATGTGTGTATATATATATACAATGGAATAAAATTTTGAACGGATCATGAATATATTATGAATATGTATTTAATATTTATTATTAGGAAAATAGAGAGAGAGATTGGTATTGCTATAATCCGTCGTTATTTGCAATATTCAAAATTCAAACATGGAAGATATCAAGCTCGAACAATAATTCGATTCATTTGAGTATTAAAAATTCAGCGTTTAGAATATTCTAAATTTGAATCTGAATATTCCTCGTTTTAAATTCAAAATTAATTCCCCCAAAATAATATATCAAATCTCTTTGATTGAACCTATCTAATTTAAATTCAAATATATATATATATATATAATTTAAATTTTACTTGAATAGAACAAGCATAAATATAAATTGGAAATTTCAATGTTTCAAATATTAATATTCCAAGATTTCGAAACTTCGTATTTCCAAATTTAAATTTCGATCGGAATTATTTTTCCAAAATAATAACACGTATCGAATTCTAATTAACCGATGCTGTAATCTCGGCTACGAACACATTGATGGGGCAACATTGTACGCAAATCATCGCCTCCTGTCGAATCAAACGTACTGTTTGCCCCTTTAAGCGCGAATTAATTATTCGTTAACGATCCCTCGTAATTAAACCGTTTATTCGTACGCGAGAATCGTGGAGAAGATTGTCGTGGAATTGGCCCCAAAATTATTTCGAACGAACGAACGTTACGTCGAATCATCCCCTTTTCGAGTAACGGCTTTAAAAGATTCATGGAAACACGCCTACAGACCGTGTGCCAGAATATCGCGCGATTCTTTTCTTTTCTCATCCAATGAACAGACAGTGTTTCATAATTCAAATTCAAAGAAATGTGTACTGAATGTGTTCTAATTTTAGAGAGATCGGGTCGATAAGAATGGAAGAAAAGAAAAAAAAAAAAGACATGCACAAATCTCGTCCATAAATCGTTTTAAATCGAACAAACATCGCGAATAATGTACCACAAATTGTATTTTTCGAAGCAAAATAATAACAACAATTTATTAAATTGTATCTTTCAAAAATTTATATTATAAATTTATCACGAATAAACGTTACACCTCTATTGCGAGCCACAAAAAGAAACTTGGCTCTTAACTGGGCCTCTTCGAATATCAAAATGTACGTTTAAAAAAAAAAAAAAAAAATGGCAAAAACGTATACACGTTCGTTTTTAAAATTTACGCTTAATCACTTTTCACGGTGTCCAAATATGGAGCATAACAGCGTAGTAATAGGTTGAGAGCAGCACGGGATACGTGCTGATTTATGGACACGAGTGTACGCGCGTCGCCGTTTTATCGACCGTTTAAACATTCGGATTTAAACGACGAATGATATCACGATTTTCGCGTATTCGTAACGGTGCCAAATGTTCCCTCGAAATGTTTCCTGGCGAAATATCACGAGGGATCGCAATATCGGCTAACTGTCAGTGTATAGAGCGTGTTCGAGATCCGTCCCTCTTAAATTCATCCTCCGTGGATCCTCGTCGGTTTTGGTTACGACTCGAGATGCGTTTGATACGATACTTGGTAAGTTAAGTGCGTTATGAATTTTCCAAGATGAAAATTCTCCGCGAATAAATTTTCGAGAGACGTGAAATGGAAAATTCGAAGTTTCGAAATGGAAACGAAAAATGATTAAAAGGAGATCTTTAGAAGCAGGTTGTTGATCCGAACATCGAATTTATTCTCACCTCGATCGTTTTCGAATCATTTCGAATCTTGGATTGGATTCTTTCGATTTAACAATTTGTCCTGATATCGAAGCGTATCGACTCGTCGATTTGATTCATCGAGATCTCGGTGTCATCGAGTTATTTTGTACGCGAGATATTTATCGTTTCGATATTTCTTTCTTTCCTTTTCTCTTTTTTTCTCCTCCCCCAAATTTTTTCCAAATTGAAATCGTAAATATTTGCGCCGCAAACTTTACGATTAATCAATTTCGCCTCGATACGAATCGGACGATATTGTAAAAAGAGCAACAGGGCGATATTCGCGTAAAAATTGATCGAGCAAATATTCAGATTAATCAATAGAATCAATTTGCTCGCCTTTCTATTTGCTCATCAGTTTTCGATTGCCGCGCGAAATTTCCTACTCGAGCCCCATTTTTTCATAAAAATTTTGTTACCTTGTTGTATTCCAGGAGGGAGGAAAAAATCCTCCTGTTTATCACCGGTTTACCCCACCCGCACGTCCAAAGCACATAAACTATAAGAGAAATCAATAAACCTAAAGTCCATAATAACAGCGTATGAACTTAAAGTTGTTAAATTTCATAAGCCAGTGGTATAATTCTCGCACACAATTCCGTTTTATAGTTGTTTCCAAATGAAAGGGGAACAACTTTTAACTGTTTCTCCTCTCCTTAAAGCCGTGCTCGTTGTTCAATTTTTAACGATAACTAGTTTAAAATTTTTCTCGCGATACGTATGCAAATATTATCGCCTCTAATTTAAACGTTCTGCCGGCATAATGAACGAAAGACACGTGTTCATGCCGGGAGACACATGGAACCCGTTGAATACGGAATCAACCTGAGTCGTCCATTATCACGATCGCCTCAATGAAAAGCGGCTAAACTGTTGCTCGTGCTGTAAGCAAGAATCGCTTCATAGTAAGAAGACATTAAACGTATACATTGAAATAAACCACTCTGCGAAAACGACAAATGATTGAAAACGTCGCGAGCTCTTCCTTCTCTCCAATCTCTTCGAAAAGGAATCTATGAGATTTCCACGATTCTTCATCCATCGTTATTCTTTTTTTAATAATCGATTTTTTTAATAATCGAACCACAAACATCAAAATTGAAAGTTACGATCTTCATTGCCAGTCGTTTTTTTTTTTTCGCTTCAATTAAACACCTAGCGTTTTTCCGTGTCAAAGATCACTCTCCAAGTGTTTAAAGTGGATTTTTACTTCAAAAACTCGACAGGGATTTATATATATTGCGAACGAAGGAACGAAGCGAGGATCGATGCAAGTTCGATTATGCGACGCGAACGACTACTTCTTTTCTCTCTAATCGGTCCATCAAGTTGATCGAAAGTTTTCTCCTTGGAGACCCACCTTCTTCTCTTCCTTCAGCTTTTTCAGCTTTCGAAACACCTTTTCTTTCTCCCTCTCGTTTCGCCTATTCGTTACCTTTCTTCCTCTTTCGCTTCTTTCATTCGTTCTGCAAGGAGGAAGAAGATCAAATAATGAGCGGCGTTAAATCGACCGATTAAGAAGGAAGCTCGGAGCAAGCGGATCGAAATGAAATTCTTGACACGAAACCGAACTAAATTGCCCTTTTCCAAACCGGTGTGGGACGATCGTGCTGATCACAACGCTGATTCATCCTTTACCCTCTTTTTCACCTCGGCTGCTACTCTTTCTCCTCTTCCCCCTCCAACGTTTCAATTTCGTTTCCAATTCGATTCAATTTATTTTTTTAATTTTAGTTATTTTTAAATTATCATCAAAATTTATTAATTTTATAAATATTAATTTATTTTCAAATATAATTAAAAATTCAGATTTATTTTTTTTTATATTCAAAAATAAATATAAACTTATTCATTATTATTATTACTATATTAATTTCATCATTAATTTTAATAACAAAAATTTCTTATATTGAAAATAAAACTCTACGAAAAAAAAAAAATAAATAATTTTTGTTTATTTTATTATAATGAAAAAAACATTTAAATTTTTTTAGATCAAATGAATTTATAAAAATTATTATATCAACTATTTATCTTCCAACACCAATAAATATTAATTATATATGATATTTTGGATCCATTTTAGGAATTTTTTTTAATAATTCAAATCATTTCAGGATTTATCTTATCAATCGCTCTATCCTTGTTTTCTTTTTCCTCTTACGACATTGACCGAATCGTACATCCGATTCACCAAGATGATGGCGCATACCTTTTCTTAAAACCATTCCAACGTAGAAAAAAAAAAATCAATGATTCCTCCACTCCTTAGTCGAACGTATAGACACGGAGATATTATGCAGGGGGAGTGTGAATCTAATTAATTCCCGATTAGCGGATAATCGTGTATCCGTGCCAACCAATCGATAGACCGCAAACTCGAAGCGGAGTACACTTGCGAGTCGAGTCGCTGCAAAGGTCAATCTGGAGGAGGAGGGGGATTTGCGCGTGAAAATTCGGTGGACGTCGTTCGATTCCACCCTTGGGATCGGCCGATCGAAACGATCTTCTCGCGAAATTTGATCGTGAATGTTCGACGAATTATTTTAATCGAACCGTGGTCGCGCAATGGGGAAAATTTTTCAACAATCTTCGACAAGACTCCATTTACCTTCTCGCGTGAAATTTTTATTTATTTTTAATTTTTCTTCCTAGTTTTTTTTCGAGATGTTCGTAAAAGAAACATTTATTACAAGGATTCCTCTTCTTAAGTTTCCTTTTTATTTCTCTATGTTAAAAACAAATACAAAATGTCCCCAATTCGATCAAATCAAATGTGTCAATTTATTTATGACTCACGAAACGTGTCCATGAACAGAAATATAAAACTTCTAAAAGTGAACGACCAACTTTCGAACAAATCTTAAAAAAGAAAAGATTCCAGTGCGTTCTTATTCTTTTAGCAGACGAAAAGAATAATATTCACTGCGAGATTTTACCAATATTCCCCGATATTGTAAATAATCCTCGAGGCAGAAGAAAGCCCTCGTTTTACCTTGAACTCGAAATCCATCGATGCACGCATCCTTTTGTTCGGTTATCGTACACCGCTCTAATTATCGCAGTTCGTTAATTAAATCTCTCTCTTTCCGTTCTCTCTGTTCGTATAAACGAGGCAATGTCGTCCAAGTTTTCGAAAATACCGAATACTGGGAACACATTCGGGATAAACTTTCTCCTCGAGGAGAAGATTTCAAGGTTTGCAAGCCCAATCCGCGCCAACGGGATCACGTTCCAATATTTCTCCTCGATTATTTTTCTGCAAGATATATACATCCTCCATCGACTTGGCGAAAATTTCCACGCGAGTGACGTGCTCGTCGTAATTGGATAACGCGATTGATCGAGCTTCGAGATGTGGAATTAGAACGACGTTTCGTACGTATTTATCGTGACCGGTTCACGAAAAATCACGTTGCAACGAATGGGTTTCTCGTTTCGCACGAGAAGTCGATCAAAAGTTTGGAAGTTTTTCGTTTAAATGCATAACGTTTAAAGAGTAATTGGTTGTGGGAAGTTGGTTTAGTTTAGAAATGAGTTACTGGGTCATTGGTATCTAGGTAACTTCAAATTGAAATTGGAAAGAGGGAATTGTGGGAAGAGGAGAGGAGAATAAACGATGGACACGTTTTTGGCTGGTAGTGTACGATGCGTCGATAGAATGTAAGACGAGGAAGCACCGTAAGCCTCCAAGACTTACAATCAGCTTGGAGACGGCGCCGAGTTAAAGCAATCCACAGTACGATCCGATCAACCGATTCGCTTAACGTTTAAAACAAAACCAAGCGCGTATATATCCTCAACTCTAGAGCACAACTTTTTTATATCGTAATTAAAACGATGTCATGAAAATAAAATATATGTATTTTATATGCAATTTCTATAAATTAGAATAATTAAATTTTGTATCAAAAATATTTTCCATACCAAGCTCGATATCTTCTTGCATTGTACCTTCATCTTGAACGAATCAAAGAATCGAGCGAATCTTCTCGAAGGAAAAATTCTCTCACTCACGATAATACGATCGATAAAATCGCGTTGGAAATTCGGAGAAAAGACGGGGGTGTGGAAGAGAAGGGCAAGATCGAGCAAATCGAGGAGTATCGATCGATAGAGTTATTCCAATCGATCGAGAGATTCTCCACGAGAGAAATAAAGGGGGGGAAAAAAAAAAAAAAAAGAAAGAGCAAAGAGTGTTTTCCCTACAACTACTCGATCAAACGAATATCCACAAACCTTGGCCACTTGACGGGTGTGCACGACGACTAGGGCGATCACTCGAGCCACTATCGCCACTTGCACGCACTCGAGATCATGCCAAATATCCGCACGAGTCCCCACTCGACCCATTACGAGTTTATTCGAGAGGGAAGGAAAGGCAGGGGGAGAGTTTATTATTTTTGCCTAGGGTAGACACGAGAGGAATAATTTCTGGTAACCTGATAGAAAAATGATGGTTGGAATGTAGAGGATTCGACACTTGTTTGTTGCCGTTGTTGGTTGGCTTTCTTACGTACTTATCTCTCCATTTTTATAAAAGTGGCGGGAAATTTATTTTCCTTTGTTGTCGCGTTCAAACGTTTCTAACAATCTATTTCATCCCGATTTAAAGTAAGAGAGGAATCGCTGGAAGGAACGTTTTCAACGGATCCCGGATATTTTTCAGAAGACACAAAATCCTGAGAACTCTTCTTCAACGAGAATTCCATCGTCGATTCTCAAAAATTTCTGAATCACGATATCCATTGCCATCTCATTACAGAGCGATAACAAATCTCCGCCACGATACGCCCCAGGCATTTAATACCGTTTCCACGGTGTGTACGTATAATCCGCGGCGAGTTAAGGGGGTGGCTTATTATCGATTCGGCCCGAATGCGTGTACCAGAGCCCGGTGAATCGTATCGTCGAATGGGATCATCTGCCCCCTACTCTTCTCAATCTAAACGCGTAAATGTAATTGAAACTCGCAGTTAACCGCGGCGATTCGATTTAAAACGAAATTTGGAAACTTGATTTGGAAACTTTGCGAACTTCGAGGATCGATTTCGTTAGTTTCGAATATAATAATATTCGAATTATAATAATATCGTCGATGTATTATTGTTTATTGTTATTTATCATCGAGCAAGATAGCATAAATCTCGCGATTCTTAAGTGTTTTAAGTGTCGATTCTTAATTGTTCCAGTGGAGCGTGGTTTAAAGGGTGTTATTCTCAGCTGTTGCCTCGTGTGTGTGTGTAAGTACACGGATATTACGTGGATTTCGCGAAATTGCGTCTTTTTCGACCGTCGCGTCCGGTGGAAAGCTTTTTTCGACTCGTTTAACGACGTTTCCCTCTGCGCCTCTAATTGAAAAACACCCACAACCCCTTTGCACGTGGCTCGCCAAGTTGGAAATTGAATTCGACGGATCGCTCGACGGCCTATTTTTAAAGGATTTAGGCCAAGCTTTGCGCAATCCCCGAGAAGAATCTTATTTATTTAATCATTTTAAGACTTAAAATAGGGGAGAGTTAGAGTCTCGAGGAGGAATAAGAATTTCCCGTCGCTCGAGGACCAATTTAGGTTGCTCGAGTCCTCTATCTAGGCCGCGTTACTCGGAAAGAATATATTCTCGAAAATAGACGCCAAAAGTACCACCCCCTCCATTTTAGAATATCCACTTTAAAAATACATTCCCAACCAACTTTCTTTCTTTCTTTCTTTTCTTTTTGAGAGAAAAGAGGAATTCAAAAAAAGAAGAAATTTCGATCGACGAAACACGACACCCCAACCCACCCAACGGCTCAAATATTTGTCATCCCTATTTCGTGCATGCTCTTACAATAACCTTGCCGTGAAATGGCTTGGCGGTGGTCCCTGAAAAAGGCACGCAAACAACGCTGACAAAGAAACGAGCTGCTTTAAAAACAGGGAAGAATCGTAAGCCCGGTTACCCGCAGGCGCAAACCTCTCTCCTCTTTCATCTCCCCACGTATCTCTCCACACGTATCCTTCAGGCCCAACACACACATCATCATAGCGCATCCTCTTCAATAAAGCGTACCACCTATGACTATCACCGCTATCCGACTAGCCAACAGATTTTCAGGCCAGGAAAACGCTCGTGGAAGGGTTGGAGGATGGTAATCGACACCTTGACGAAGCTCAAGGAAGAGAAGATCAAGGGGGCTGACGTCACGCGACATTCATCCGGGTCAGGACAGGCTACGACCCAGTTGCAGAGCCCTCTTTCTCCCGCTTGCACGCACACGCCACGCAAATTTTCCAGAACGGTGCATAGAAAATTGGGAGGGAAGAAATCTCTCCGAGTAGAAATTTCATTGTCGTTCCGTGTCGCCACGGAAAATGGGAAATTGAATTCGCGAGATTCCTTTGAAACACGGATCCCTCCCTTTGTACTCTCCTCCTCCACTCGTTTCTCGTCTCGCACGCTCGATAATAATTGTCAGACGTTGCTCAGTGTCGCCATTTAACAGCGCTCCGCTTTTCTTGTTTTCGAAAGATTCCGATCGAGAATTGGTGGAATTCCCGATATCGAAAAAAAAAAAAGAACCAATCCTCTCCAGTTTCCGTGAAATCCGGAAACTGGCCCGGTTTTTTTTTCCATTTTCTCGAATTTTTCACAGGATTTGTACATAGTTCAGAGAGGATTTTCTTTCGTTGTTCTTTTGTCGTTAAGTGAAACGGAATTGGATACGGAGAGGGAGAGGGGAAAGCCAATCGTGACAAAATAATCTGACAAAAATAATTATTAAGGGGGAGAGAAAGTTTACGATGTTGTTGGAAAGTGGGCGCGCCCATCGTTGAACGAGCGACGTTTAGGAAAGATGAGTCGATTGATACGAAAGGCGAGCGTTGTTGAGGCGCTCTTAGCAAAGAAAATATTCAGAGGGAGGAGGAGGTGATCGATTCATCGATTTCACACTCTAATCCAGCGGGCGTAATCTCATCCGGAGTTTTACAATGGCGGGGCCATCGATTTGCCCTCGAACAGTTCGCCCCCGTGTTGGTCGACACAAATGACTCACCCATTCGATCGTTGCTCTTTCTACGTCTTCCCTTTCGCGTTTTTTCCCTTGTCCCAGTTTCCCCAACTACAATTGGTCATCGTTGAAAATCGTTGCGAAATCCTTCCCACGAAATCGTCTCTCCTTCGTTCCTTTCCTCTTCTTTTTTCTTTTTTTTTTTTTTGGCCAACTTAAAATCAAGAATTTTATTCTCGGAAGTTTGAACTTTGCAAATTTTTACGAAAGTTTTATTTCCATTTCTTTTTTTCTTTTTTTTTAAATTTTAAATTTTTAATTTTTCTCCCTTTCGATGGCGATGGCGGACGGATGATTGAATTAGAATGAAATTTCGAAAAGTTCAAGTTCTCGGTAAGTTTGTTTCGTTTGAAGTCCGTTTATCCAAACTTCGCCATCTTGATTAGCCGCGTTCATTAAAATGTAGCTCGCGTAACCAATTACATTCCACCGTTAGAATTCTCTTAATTATGCCGTTACTTCACCGTTCTTTTCACCCGCTCATTAAGCGTTCCAATTACGCGTCCAGAGGCGTGTTTCTGAAAAACTCGAAACCGTGATTCTGCCTTCCCCAATCGATGTACATACATCGACGAAACGATCGATTTGTGCAAGTTTCGATTATTATCGTAAAGAGAGAGAGAGAGAGAGGGAGGAAAAAAAGAAGTCGATCACGATCGAGGATTAATTCGATAGAGCAAACTACGTTCGAACGTAATCCTCCTCGATGTCTCGTCCACTTCTCGGCCTCGGCCTCCAACTTCGAACGCCTAATCAACTTTCGACTAACTCGACTAAACACTCGAAGCGAAACGAAATTACATGGAACCTCGGCCCCACGCAGACGACATAAATAACATTATGCGCCTCCCCGGGGACCATCAGACGCAACCTAACCTCGTTGTCGATCGTTCGAGGAGGCGTCGAGGAGGGGAGAGGGTACAAAAAGAAACAACTCTCTCTCTCTCTGCCCACGTAATTGGTCGCCATCCAAAAAAAAAAGAAAAATGAACGCGAGCCAACTTCCAACATCTTCTGTCTCATCGAGACAATGTTATCCCACTTGAATTGAAATATCTTATTCCGTTTGGAAACGTTTCGAAAACGTCCAAGAAAATTAGTTAGGACGAACTTCCAACTTCGCTCAAAGAGCAAAGGTCGCTTTGAAAAAATAAAAAATGGTAGGTGTTAACCGAGAAGAGAATACCGACGATTCCATATTTCCAGCTTTGAAATACGACGACGACTCGTGGAACAGAAGACGGAGAACCTTTGCGGGAGAAGAATCTTCGTAAGAGCGAGGAAAGGAAGCGACTTCCGCGAAGGAAAGGGGGTTGCACTTTCCGTCTAGACGAAAGTTTCATTGTAAACGAGCCGCGAGGGTGCCGAGTTTCTCGTTAAGCACTCACTTTGGCCGCGTCTCGCGTCTATAATTGCACACCGGAAGCTGCACCGGTCCAGATAGCGCGTGTAATAAGCTCTCTCGCGTGGAGCGGAAGTATACTTTGAGAATCGACCTGAATCACGACTTCAACGTTGATTTCGAACGAAAGAAATATTCGCTTCGAATCTCTTTACAGATAGACGATTATTGTGCATATTTATATTGATAATTATTTGGAAGAAGATATTCTTTTTTTAATGCAAAGCGGAAAGATAAATCGTTTATTATTTGGACTGCGAAATTTTCGAAACGTGAAAAGATTCATCGAAGAAGAATAAAAAGGAAATGGTTGTGAAGTGCTTTCTGCTTTTTAATTTCCTCCTTTGGAAAGAAGAAGTTAACAGAGTTCGTCTTGTATCTCAAAAAATCCGAGAAATCTCGAAGAAGAAGATGAAATAAAATGAAATTGATCTTCTTTGTTGAAACGTAACAAAATCGTTCCACTTTGATACAGGTTTAAAATTTTGTTGTTGTTTTCCGATTTAACTAAAGTTTCTGTGAAACTTCTCTAGTAAAACTCGTAAGATCAAAGTTCATCGTTACTCTGCCGTTAAATATTTCAGAAACACGCGTTCGATTCCTATCACTCTGTTTAACCGTCCTCCATTAAATGACCAGACACGTCAATCGTAGTTCAATAACCGACGTGTATTTTGCGTGACCTTTGCTAGAAATACATTCTATACTAAAAAATCTACATTTTTCCCTGATCATTGATCATGCAAAAAAGAAAAAAAAAAAGACATAAACCTGTCCCGTTATCACAAGTCGTTCTATCTAACAAACAACGTTAGATGGAGACACTTGGGAATAGGGATATATCCACAGAATCGGTGATACATCGAACGTGTACGTACGTGTACAAAATTACAGCGCATAGATATGGATACAAAGTGGAAAGTTGGCGGTGAATCGGAAGAGTAATCGAATTTCCATGCTTGGATAATGGCTCGATACCACCAACGATGGCGGGTAATTCAATTTCTTCGGTGTGTTCCACGCCACTGGACGGAATTAATTCCACGTTGAAAAGCTGGTTTGCACCCCGGCTTGTCGTTATTATTCCTTCGTTTCGTTGCGTGGATATTTTTAGAACGCGGTCGAGCAAAGGGGCGAGCAAAGAGCGAGCCATGGATATAAGGAAGGGCGAACGACCCCGATGTCCTCCAGGCTCTTCTATTCTTCCTGTTTTTTTCACAGCTGCTTTGACACACGCCGGAAACCATGATCTGGAAATTCCCCTTAGCAAGGATCACGAAGAAAGAAAGAAAGAAAGATCCCTCGTTCTCTATTCATTGTCTGCCTTCTTCACCCTCCTCCACACCTCTTTTTATTATATAATTTATATATATATATATATATATTTTCTACGCCTCTTTTCTTGCGATATTTTTTCGACCCGCGGATGCTCGAACTGGGTTAAACTCCAGGGGCAAATTTAACCGCGCATCTTCGGTAATCGATGAGGGAAGACTGCATGGAACTCGGTCCAATAACGAGTTCGCGACGCGAAGAATGCCTCCGCGAATCGTCGGTCGTCCGAGTGTCAGGGACAAAATTGAGAAGTCTCGTCTATATATCTATCTACCAGGGTGGATGATGCTCGAGCAGCCGAGGCATTGAATGGCACTCGAATATTTTTATAAAATCTGTTTGAACTTGGAAAAGCATCGTCTTCGATTGTATTTAAGTAAGGTACACCAGATATAAGAAATGTACTTACAAGGAGAAGGGGGAGGGGAGAATGTATTATAATATATTTCGGATTTTATATAGAGAAATTTATTACAATTTTCCATTATTAGAAATTCTTTTCGATTTTTTTTTTTTCTTTTTCCGAAAAGCGATTGTGAACAATACGCTTTCACAAGAATGAAGCTTCGACCTCGACGTTGAAATTGGTTGGTCCACGTGGCTCTTGTTAAATTCACGTCATAAATACTCGTACGTGTTGACAAGCGATCTGTGCGCCAGAATTGAATTTCACGCTCAACTTCAATGTCAACTGATAAACGATTACCTTATCAAAAGCCCCCTTTGTTCATGCGCGCTCTACGAGCTAAGAGAATACCACGTCTTTGTTGGGGACGATCTACATCGAGCGGAAACTATGCCAAACCACGGCCTTTTGTCACTATCTACACCGTTGTCCGCCAACGAAAGCACCTTGCGATTGCGTGATCGCGTCTGTTTAGCAAATTCTGGCCGGCTAGGAACGCGTTGTGACCACTGTCAGCCTCGTCTCGCTCGTTACTACTTGCCCTTGTTAACGAAAAGTTGAAATCGAGCTTATTTTTAACAATCTATTTCTTTCGAAGACAAAAATCGATTCTTTCAAATTTTTTAAAGAAAATAAAATCTAGTATTTAAATTAAAAGCGCTGTATTTATTGTCAGCCTTGTCTCGCTCGTTACTACTTGCCCTTGTTAACGAAAAGTTGAAATCGAGCTTATTTTTAACAATCCATTTCTTTCGAAGACAAAAATCGATTCTTTCAAATTTTTTAAATAGAATAAAATCTAGTATTTAAATTAAAAGCGCTGTAATTATTGTCAGCCTTGTCTCGCTCGTTACTACTTGCCCTTAACGAACCTAGGATTCAGATCGAGCTTTTTAACTCATTTTTCTGGAAGACAGTCTTCAAAAATCGATTCTTTCAAATTTTTTAAATAGAATCAAATCTAGTATTTAAATTAAAAGCGCTGTAATTATTGTCAGCCTTGTCTCGCTCGTTACTACTTGCCCTTAACGAACCTAGGATTCAGATCGAGCTTTTTAACCCATTTCTCTGGAAGACAGTCTTCAAAAATCGATTCTTTCAAATTTTTTAAATAGAATAAAATCTAGTATTTAAATTAAAAGCGCTGTATTTATTGCCAGCCTTGTCTCGCTCGTTACTACTTGCCCTTGTTAACGAATCTAAGATTCAGATCGAGTTTGTTTCTAACTCATTTCGTTCTAACTTTTTATAATCGTCAAAATCGGTTCTTTCTCGATCTTACCAAATTTTTTGAATAGAATAAAATCTAGTGTTTAAATTAAAAGCTACGAAAAGAATGGCAAACGTTGTTTGAAAAGTAAATTAAAAGTTATTTGGAACGGATCTTGAATGACAAAGGAATAAGGAATTTTTCCAGATATTTCAGCAAATTTTCAGCAAACAAAAATAGAAAGTTTGTTTCGTCTTTGGGAAAGCAGCGACAGACACGGAAACGTTATACCTCGCGCAACCGAGGTTCATTGATTTTTCCCCGTTGAACTTGCCAGTCTGACCATGGTCGGGCTATACTACTAGCACCTTTTCAAGTGTAAGTCGTGGCATTAAACGTATATGCACTCGGTTTAAATAGAATGGGTATGATCTGGAATTCTGACAAATTCATCTCTGATATAAACAAATGGCTGATATTCAACGACAAGTAATCAGCCAATAATTAGAATTGCTTTTCGTCTTTTTCTTTTGATTCCAGTAACTCGATGGAACTGAATCATAGTTCGCCAAACTAACTCTCCAATTCTATCTCAATTTCGAATAGAATTGTTCAATGTGTATTCGATCCTAATTAACGCAAGCGATATAAATCAATCAGACTTTAACGATGAACGATTCGTCGCGTATTTCATTCAGATAACTCTGCTAACGAATTTCCTCTGGAAGAAACGTAACATTTGATCCATTCAGAAAAATATTCTCGTAAAAAAGAAAGCTTCAACTACAATTTTACCGTTTGATTTATATCTTTAAAAATGGAGAACACCCTCCTCGAGTTTAATAATTTAAAGAATCGTGAAACAGTGAATGAAAAGCGTTATAGAGAAGCGTGCAATAAGGAGGTTAATGTTGCGTGAAAAACGAGCGAGGCCAGCTGCGGAGTCTCTATAAGAAAATCGTGCAAGAGGAGAATTGGAGGAGAGAGAAGTAGACATTTCTGGAAATCGGGGGAGAAGAAGGGAATGTCTCGGATAACTGTGTCGCAAAATAAAAAAAAAAAAAAAAGAAAAAAGAAGGAAATGAGAGGAAAGAAAGGAAGGAAAGAAACGTAGTAAAGAATCTTCTCGTGACGTCGATTCTCCCCCGGGACGAGGTGAAAATCGTAAATGGAGCCTTCTCTATCAGCTACGGATATTACGTCAGGGACGAGGCACCCGCCATCTCTTTGCCACTTGCTTCGCGGATCAATAGGCCTGTTCTTCTCGGAAACGTCTCCCGTCACCGATCGCGAGAACACTCCCTTCTGTCGTTTCGTTACAACGTTCCGTGCAATATTCCAGAATGTTTCTCTTTTTTCCCCCTTTTTTGTCCCCTTTTTATTGGAAAACCAGAGAATCTTTCTTCCAAGCTTCTCGAATCGTAATCACGAGATTAATATCGGACATTTTGCATTCGCGTCTCTGTGCCATTGTACACGCATCTGATCTTCGATCACAATTATTTTCTTTTATTAAGTGTATTCAATTCTTCTCCATGAATCGTTTTTCCAACGAATCTTCGAACAATGCAAATTTTCTTCGTCGATTTTTTTTATTTCTTTAACGATTATCAAGAAGGGCCTAATTTATGCCACTCTCGAACGGTTGTCGTTCTCTCTCTCTCTCTCTCTCTCTCTCTCTCTCTCTCTCTCTCTCTCTCTCTCTCTCTCTCTCTCATTACGAGAAAAATTGTGAAACGCTCGACAATGTAAGAAGTGAAAATTTTCTCAGTGGATAGAAAAAAAAAAAAAATTGCCGTGAAATTTGTTTCCGGTAATTTAACAATTTTTCGAAATTCCTCGGAACGGAAAAATTGAAACGATTTCTTCCCTTATTTTTCTACATTTTCCATCCACAAACTTTTGCAACCACAAGTGCACATATATATACATAATCTAATTTAACTCGTATAATTTTTTTGAAACGAGAAACGAAAGTTTGACCGAGAAATATAAGTCGGGCAGACCATCGCGGATCAATAAGTCGGTCCGTGGCAGTTTTTCGTTGGCCCGCCGCAAAATTTTCCCTTCTCCCTCGTCTTCCAACTGTTCCTCGCGCTCCTTTTTCCCTTCTCAACGCTCGTTGCTCTCGAAGAACGCGCGTAAAAAAAAAAGAAAAATAAACCTCGTGGATGTAAAATGATTAAGGGTAAAAATATGGCGAGTCCATTGCGAGTCAAGGCTTGCGTGCGGATCAATAGCTGCATTTACGAGCCTCTTTCTTTCGTCTGTTAATCGTCTCGCGAAAACATTTTTGCACGCGTTTATCTACCACGTGACTGGTACGAGGAAAAATGATTTACTCGAATTATACTCGTTAAAAAAATAGACGCTTGGTTATAAGCGAAATGGACTTTGTGTACGATTGATAATCATAAATTTTTTGTCGGACGAATGATTGTGAAAGAATGGTAATAGAAATGAATAGTTTTAGAATTTGTTGATATTTCTGTAATTATCTTGTGTTAAATTCACAAGATTTTTCTCTTCTAGAGGTTTCGTTTAATTAATTGTCGATTAATTATTCCCAATTTTATCAGATTATCCTGGTTAATTATCCGGATAATTATGTTTCATTATTAATTATAGAGTGAAAGTTTAAAATTTGGAAAAGATAAAACAAATTCGCGTGTTAATGTAATTATCGATGCATTATTGCGTTTCAAAAGTAAAATAATTGAAATTGAAAGGAAATATGTTATAAAAGAATATTACAACAATTTTGGAGCATAAATATATATATATATATATAATTTGAATCGAGGAGTGTAATTTCTTTTCCAGTTTTGTGAAAAATTAAATAATATAGGATTGAAACTGGGACAAAAGATTCAACTAGCTGATAATCTCTCTCTCTCTCTTCACATTTCAGAACCATCGTGATTAAGTTTTTCACTTGATACAAATTCAGAGTAGCAAACGAACTCTGCTTCAACTTTGAGAACAATTTGAACTAACTTTGGAATATCGTATGGAAATTGTTTCATAATGGGCGATCCCATTGTTAAAACCTTGCTTGAAAATTTATATTATTGTAAGAGAGAGAATTTGTTAATAATATCAACGATACAACGAAAGATACGTCAATTCAATGTCAAACTCGATCGATCTTAGATATTAAAACTCCATTTCTACAAATGGAATTATTTCTACTATTGATAAAAATTAAATTGAATTTCACGATGCAATTGTACTCATAGTTCGAATCGCAAATGGAAGAATAATTATAACTTGAGAAGCAATCTATTCTTATCCGAATCAACATGCCTCCATTTTCCTCTTTTGAAGTATTTTTATCTCGTAACTTATAACTTTTCGTCGTGCTGTAATACGACCGAGCATCCATCACATCGATCTCGATCTTCCTTCAAACAATCATCGAATCAATCCTTCACTCCTACGACACTCCTACGACATTATCTTCGTACAAAACACGCATTGTTCCACAACTACAAAAGCTCTCTAGTCCTCTTACGTTTCCCCCGTGTTTGAACTTCAGCATCATTGTTCAAAACCAACGTCCAACCTGACAGTGCAAGTCGATTTTAGACACGTTCATTTAAAAAATCGTGTGTTCGCTTCGAATCGCTTTCCCTCTGAATTTGCACGATATTACTTCGTTAAAATATATTTATTATACGTATGCAATATTACGTAAAAGTCAAGTCGATGTATCAATCACTGGGATTGGAAGAAGAAAACATTTACTTATCTGCGACAGAGTAAATAGATTATTTTTAGATGAAGGTCTTCGTGGAGGATTGTTTTATAATTCATATATATCCTTACAAGTTTACGAATTAATTAGAAATTTAGCGTTAAATACCGATAATCTCCTTTTAACAATTCAGCTTTACTTAGTTCCTTTCCAGAGTTTCCTCCTTCCCGAGGAGATTATTTACCGACCGAGTGTTTCCTTCCACTCTCTTCAAAAAAGTTCTCCTATTACAACGTTGCCTCCTCTGTTGCTTTCCATCCTCTGCTGAATTTTCACACCAGACAGGTGTGTGGAACAAAAACACAGAGAGAGAGAGAGAGAGAGAGAGAGAGAGAGAGATCGAAACGTTAGTACGAAAGGTTTCTCCGGGGAAAGCCCGGGAAGAAAGTATCGATTAGTCGAATTCGCTGCTCGACACACATACGCCGAGTCGTGCTCCGCAATCCTCGAAGTCTCTCGGCCTTGATATCTCGACGACTCGTCGACGCGCCCGTTCGGAATCATCAACTCCGTCCGATGACTGAAACCAGACTCGAATGCGACTCATCCCACGAATGAGTCGTTTTTCGGCTGCCCCACGATTTCTCTCCATTGTGAAATTGGGTCAGCCAATGTGAAACGGAGCGCGACGGGGAACCCATTTTTAACGATCGTGCTCGATACCCAGGCTCTCGCAATAATCGCCGGTTGACAGGTGCGTTCATCGAGTCGTTAGAGGCGAATCCGCGAACAGGAAATGATCGAAAGAGTTGTCGTCGACGACGATCGGAGAGGATGGAAAATGGTGGAGGTATTTTATATATTTCTTATCGAAGTAAGGGTGCTCTCGCTCGATGCGACGAAATAAAAGTGGCCGATTTAAGGGAGGGGGGAGGCGGCTTAATCTAACTCTCTGATAACTCTGGCAATAAGAGTCGAGGGGAAATGTGCTTTCGCCGATCGGCCGTTGATTCAATGGCTTTTTCTTTTGACCGAGATGTAATGGTTTTTGATTCGAACGATGGAAGATCGAAATTTTTCATCTCTTTTTTTGATTATATTCGTGACTCGATTGGAGTTTATCTTTGTGAAAATGGAGCGTGTAAGATTGAAAGATTGGATTTTAAATTTCAAGGAGCCGTATCTGTATAAATATGAAATCGAAAGAAGCAATATTTGAAATCGTAAGATAGAAATTTTATGTAATAAAATTCCATACGTATATCCATATATTTATAAAATATTTTCTAAATTCAAAAGGAAAAGATCATCCCTAAGATTCCAAAAAATCCTCGAAATTTCCAAGATTTTCAAGATTTCTCTCTTCAGAGGGAGCCTTTAAAAATTCAATGTCTACTTTCAACAATCCTTGTCATCCAGAAATTTCAGAAAGATCAGTTGTCGGAAGATTCGAACGTTCTACCCAAAAAACTCGAAGTTCATCCCAACAAAAGAAAATGAGGAAGAAAATGCAGAATGTATCGATATAGGCATTTCAGATGTTTTTTTTTTTTTCACATCGACTCCATTACGGCTCCATCGACCTTGATATCGCGCCTCACGACCCGTGACCGCCTTATATCGGTCTTTTACGATTCTGTTCTTCCTGATATTGCGTCTCGCGACCCGGAGGAGGACCCTCGCATCGACCCCTCTCCGATTTTTAATATAATCGAGTTCCATCGAGCGTCTACCATCCTCTTCTAAGATGGAGTTGTTGCTCCCGTTATCGAGTTTTCTCGTTTCATACGTCGTTTTTACAATAACACGATATTTACCGATTGTTAATATAAATGTGATTATGTCTCCCCTCCCGCGAGACCGATGTTCATAATGTTAAACGGTGCTGGTCTAAAGATGCAGCTCCATCCTTCTTTGTATTTTACGAGAATTCTCGTCATTCAATATGTATATATCTCATAAATATCTATGATTTGCAACCATTAATTATCTAAATACAATTAAATCACGTACACTAATGGTCAATAATATTTGGATAGTGCAATCAATTACAGAAAGTGATTAACAAATACTAATATATGTACAAATCAATAACGTATTAATGATCGTATGCAATATTCATCGGTTTGTAATGGAATACATTACGAATTTAAATTATGTACTCGTTAAGCAATCTGAGCAAATTTGATTTTTTTCTTTTTTCTAATAGATATAATTTTTCTTTAGAATTAAATAGATAATATCGTTGTACATTATTGAAGGAGAATAAAATCGTTGCAAATTTTATCTTTTTATCTTAAATTAAGAAGAAAAACGTCTCTTGTTCAATTTCTAATGAGTTCCACGATTCGATTAAGTATAGTAAAAAAAAAGACTTTAATATAATTACAGATAACATCCACACAACAAAATTATCGATCTCTTGTAGAAAAATGAAATACAACAGATTATTTTCCTGTTCTTTCACAAGAAAAACAAATTTTTGTTACGAATCTTTTACACGTGCATTGTACAACATAATTCAAATGCTGAAATCTTTGAAAATACATTGGCCAATGACACCTTCTAGAAACTTTAATCCCAAGATATTCCATCCCTTCGAAACGACTTGTGACTTGAGTAAAAAAATCCTTCGTGGCATTCTTCCCACGTTTCTTCACCGCCACGTGATCGTAATACAAGAATGAACGTATCCTCTCGTGCTGTCCACGATTAAAATCATTTTTCGTTAAGAAACGTCAACCCTTTACCAATAGAAAATCCGCCAACGATGTAAAAAATGAAATTTCAGATAAAGTTTGTTCTAGATTCTAAAGTTGGGGTAAGTACTTTTCCGTGTACCCTGTAAAAATTTTAGAAGGATAATGCGTTATCCTTGGTTCACGAGATTCTCGATACTCTAGGATAATATTATTTGACAGGAATTATCAGGTTAAAATCAATAGAATTTGGAGAAATAAAATATTAAAATTTAGAATAATATTTTTCAAACAAGAACAAGTAATTATCTAAGCCAATTAATAAAAGATATATCATCGTGGAAGAAAGCAGCGACAGAATAATTTTGGAGAGGAATGATAATAGGAGGAGGAATCGATTTTAATTGTCAATGAAACATGGAGCGACGAGAAAAAGGAAAGAAAAGGAAAAGCCTACGAAAGTTGGCAAGATGGGAAGAATAAAAAATGAAAGTTTGAAACGAGAGCATTAATCGAAAAGGTCGTGGTGCATCCGTCTCATCGGTGACATCTCATCGCTTTTCAACCACGGTTTTGCCTCGCCGCTTCATAGATCGATTCATCCTTAAGATTTGAAAGAGTTTTCAAACGCAGCTGGCTTCGTCTTTGTATCGAGACGATGCACGGACGGTGGTTACGGTCTGTAGAGAAGAATCTATCCATGGAAGGGAATAAATGCGAGGGGTCACGTTCAATGTATTACGTTGTGTGTATCCTCCCCGCGTTTGTCGGGGCTAATTTTCCATTAACTTTTCCATTAGATCCAGTACTTCCTTTTGCACGATTAATACGGCGATAAAACGACGAGAAATATAAATATAAAGGTATTCATATAATGCTTTTCCAAACAATCTCTCTCTCTCTCTCTCTCTCTCTCTCGAAATAAATATTATCGATATTTATAATAGTCATCATGCGAGTTCTTCAAGCAAAATGGAACTTGAAGGAAAAAAAAAAAAAACTTCAAACAGAATAAAAAGGAGAATATAAATGATTATATTATATCATTCGTGTTAATCCTCTCCGTTTTACGAAGTAACAAACAAATACGCTTTGCGTATACAATACCTGCTAGCTGGCTGTATTATTTATTTCTGTATTTAATCAATAGTCTAGATCTTTTTAATATCCGTCACGATACACGTTGGCTTCATACGTGCTTATGGATTATACACCTACTGTATATTCATATACAGTTTCTTTCGTTATTTCGTGGATAGAAATATATTTCTGAATTTCAAAAGGAGAATCCAACGGTTTGAATTTTTCGCACGCGCTGTTTCATTTCTTCAGCTTGACTCGTCGCGGGTATCGATTTATCGATCGATCAGACCGGAAGATATTTTTCCAAGTTTCCAAGCTTGCCGGGGGTTAGAATACGGTAAACAGAAGCGTCAAATCGAATTCAAGGCGACCAAGCGAGGAGGATGGCGAGGAAACAGAGGAGGACGGAATCGTCGAGCTAGAAATTAATCCCCGATTCTCTTCCAACCAATCGAAATTTTAAAGTGTCCTTTCGCTTGGTCCAATTCAACGGCACTTTAGTTTGACTTCCAGTGATCTCTGATTGATTTCGCGTTGAACGTCTTATCGTCACTCGTGGAAAATACGACGAGAACGTACGTTTCTTAAATTACAAATTCTATCGGGAATATATATAATTGTCTTACCAGACTTGATTTAAAAATAGTTTCCAAATTTTTGAAAATATTAGAGATCAAAGATTCGTAATTTAATTAAAATTGATATTGATATATTAATAATTAAATTGAATTTCTAACTTGCAATTAGAAAACTTTTAACGTCAAACATTTCTCCAAAATACTCAGACAAAAAGACAGAATTTTAATTTAAAGTTGATCCGACGATAGCCTCGAGGAAATCGGACTGCGCGGACCATGACTCAAACGATGGCGGAATACAAACGACGATCGTGACACGTGGACGAATCCACGCGAAAAGAATCTGTGCAAGTAATCTCTGACTCGGCGAAATCCAACTGGAAGAATCCCCCTAATGCATTAAAGATAGAGGGGCTCGTTGTCGTGACGAGGATCAAGTTCGCCAAGCCTCCCTTATTATCTTTCTTATTTAGGTCAACGAAGAAGGTTCTCCCACTTGGCGTGGACAGTGCATCGTCGTCGCCGAGATGCATCATTCTTCTTTCGTTCAACTTCGTACAAACTTTCCACGGGGAAAGAGGGATCGATATTTTTATTTCCAGATTTAAGTCTCCCCCTTCCTTTCGTTCAAACGTCACCAATCTCGCGGTCGAATAAGCGAGAGTTTTTGCCCTCGACGGGGATCTCGTTCCGGGTAGATCGAGCGCTATTTTTCTTTCGTTCATTTTTTTTTTTTTTTTTTTTCTTTTCTCTCGTGTAATCCCCGCCATTTGTAACCCCATCGTTCGTTAAACGTGGGTCACCAATAGTTAGAACGATCGTGTAATAAAATCCTGCCGATCAATTGTCAATAGATCCTTTCTGAAAAGCTTCGATTGGAAAAAATGAAGCATCGTTTCAAGGGGTTTCGATTGGCAAAGTGTGCGCTTTAATCACTTCTGGTTCGATAGACTGATTAAATTACTTGGATATTTTATTTAAATACTACGGGTTACGTCTCATTTATTTTTCGTTAATTGAGTTTAAAATTTTCGAGATTATCTTCAACGTGTTACGTCGAATGATCCGTCGTATGCGCATTCAAATAAATCTGTATAATCGTGAAACGTTTCGTTTAAAAATTTAATCCCGGATCAGACACGGTATCCGTAAGATTATCTTCGATTAAATATTTGCCGTGTTCGACGAACCGCAAGAAATGAAGGAGTGGTTCGCCAGACTACTAGCGCCGCCATATGGATTATCTCTTGGTTACGATTCCTCCAAAATCTGTCAATTCGCGTAAGCTTCGTTCGAAGAAGATTTACGTCTTTCCAACGTTGCTGTGGCTTTATTCCATAGTTGGTGCACGCACAATTTCCGCTTGCCAACCGCTTCGAATTTAGGAATTTGTTGTTGACCATCTGGATGGCCCAGAAAAATCGGTTTATTTTTATTTAACCGGGTCGATGAGCGCACGTCATTCTTTCACAATTGTGTGTTACACCGACGAATTTTTATAACCGGTGGTCACGCGAATATACGACGCCATTTCCACGAGGGAAATATTTTTCACGAGGGAAATCGTCTTAACGCGACAATACGATCTTGGAAATAACTATTCGTCGGTTATTACTCGATCGATCGCAGAGAGAAATTGCAGCCTGGTTGCCATAATCTTCGTGAATCAAGCGAATGAAAGGCACAGAGAAAGAGAGAGAGAGAGAGAGAGAAAGAGAGAGAAGTTTCAGAACGGCGCGATACTTGGTGATCCATTTCTCTCCCCTTTGTCAAGGTAAAGTCTGGAAACTAGCTATATTCAATTAACTAGCTATCTTTTTATCCTTTAGGATACTGATGAGAAGGGTAACGATAATTAGAAAAAAAAGGGTTGGCCGGTGTTAAATTATTCCTCTTCAAGCGTGCTCATAGATGTTTTATTCAAGAGAATGATGGCAATTTTTCTTAGCCCTGACTTAGCCCAACTTTGAGGGCTGTTTTCACCCTTTTAACGACTGTCTGAAAAATGGAGATCCATATTTTTATCCGTCCCTTGTAAGATAATAATCTTTGAATGAATAATTCATAAAGAATTTAATACTGCATTTATACACAAATAAATTAAAAATATATATTTATATATTTATATAGATACCTATTTTTTTTTATCTCACGTAGAATTACAGAGAGGTTAAAAGCCTCAGGATTATCCGAAGCGATATCAAGAGTTCTTTGATCCAACCACGAGCACGATACAGCGATAAAAGTTAATTTGATCGTCGGTTACTAAAACGACACCGATTTTCTTAAGTCTTAACCCCGTAATACCACATCCCTCGTGCCAGCATCGGGTTCATCGGGTCCGGAGATCGCGAAGATCTTCGTTGACCCAAATACTAGGCGCGATAATAAGACGACCAGTTCGATGGAGCTTTACCTCCTCCATCGTGGAACCGCCTGGCTTTAATCCTTCTGCTTTCCCCTGTATCCCAACTCGTCCATTTTTCCTCGGTCTTACCTCGTCATTCGTTTCACTGTAACCTCCACGTCGTCCTCGTTTTCGAAATCGCTTATTCGTTCTTTCCTTTCTATTCTTCTCCTTCTTCTTCTTTTATAATTTTATATTTAAGACAAACGGACAGCGAAGGGAATTTCGTTCGACCGTAATTCGGAATAAGTAGCACTTATTCTATATAAATACGAGGAAGCTAGTAAACTCGATTTCTCCGAAGAAACGCTCCCCATAAAATCAGGATACGTTTCCTATTGGAAATCTAATAAACGGTGGAAGGTCGCATGAAACCGGTTTTGATTGACGCTAGTTTCGCACGCGATTGTTCCACGGATAAGATCTCCGCATTTCCTATGAAACTCATAGCGCGCGATTATTATATTTAAGCATGTACGTTCCATCATCATCAGTTTTCTCGAATATTACCAGATGCTCTAAATCTTGGAAATAATTGTTACGATATGTAAATCCTCATCGGCCTCGATTCCACTAATAAAATCTTGCTAACTTTTATCAAGTATCGAGGTAGTCCTAAATATCCGAAGAATAGTGATTACATTAGAAAACTCTAATTCTCTTTTATCAAATATCAAAGAATTCAAAAATTCTCTTTTATCAAATATCAAAGAAATATTCTAAATCATATCTTTTTTTTTTCAAATATTATCTCACCATTATCTTATCAAGGAGATTTTCAAATTTGAAAAAATAACTACATCACGTATATTCTAAAATTCTCACTATAATTCTAATCTACTATTCGTTTCCCTCTTCCAAATTTCCATGAATAATATCTAACATCGAACCCAACATGAATCCAGCATCTCGAGCTACCTCATCACTGCGATCTTATCCTCTACCCTCTTATTATCATCGTCGAAAATCGGCGATAAGAACGATCTAATTAACCGAGAAGTGAACATAACCCGAATCTGACCCTCTCCGCTCCGTGAAAATAACTCTCTCTCTCTCTCTCTCTCTCTCTCTCTCTCTCTCTCTC